>NC_091745.1:6076223-6448723 GCF_043380555.1 Nothobranchius furzeri | reverse complement strand
GGAACACACCCTCAGGTCACCCTTCTTAAAGATGGGGACCACCACCCCGGTCTGCCACTCCCTAGGAACTGCCCCCGATGACCACGCAATGTTGTAGAGACGTGTCAACCATGACAGCCCTACAACATCCATAGCCTTAAGATACCCAGGACGAACCTCATCCGCCCCCGGGGCTCCGCCGCTGTGTAGTTGTTTGACTACCTCAGCAACTTCTGCCCCCGAGATCGGACAGTCCATCCCCAGGCCTCCCAGCTCTGGTTCCTCCTCGGAATGCGCATTGGTGGGATTGAGGAGCTCCTCAAAGTATTCCTTCCACCGTCCGACTATAGCCTCAGTTGACGTCAGCAGCTCCCCATCCCCACTGTAAACAGTGTGAGCGAGTTGCTGCCTTCCTCTCCTGAGGCGCCGGACAGTTTGCCAGAACCTCTTTGGAGCCGATCGATAGTCTTTCTCCATGGCCTCACCAAACTCCTCCCACGCCCGAGATTTTGCCTCGGCAACTGCCACTGCTGCACCCCGCTTGGCTATCCGGTACCTGTCTGCTGCCTCCGGAGACCCACAGACCAGCCACGCCCTGTAGGCCTCCTTCTTCAGCCTGACGGCTCCCCGAACCTCTGGTGTCCACCAGCGGGTACGGGGGTTGCCACCACGACTGGCACCGGCCACCTTACGACCACAGCTAGCAACAGCCGCCTCGACAATCGCAGAGTGGAACAAGGCCCACTCGGACTCAATGTCCCCCACTGCTCTCGGGACGTGGTCAAAGCTCTGCCGGAGGTGGGAGTTGAAGACCGTCTTGACAGGTTCTTCTGCCAGGCGTTCCCAGCAGACCCTCACTATGCGTTTGGGTCTGCCAGGTCTACGTGGCATCTTCCCTTGCCATCTGATCCAACTCACCACCAGGTGGTGATCAGTTGACAGCTCCGCCCCTCTCTTCACTCGGGTGTCCAAAACATACGGTCGCAGGTCAGATGATACGACTACAAAATCTATCATCGACCTGTGACCTAGGCTGCCCTGGTACCAAGTGTACCGGTGGGCATCCTTATGTTCGAACATGGTGTTCGTTATGGCCAAACTGCGGCTTGCACAGAAGTCCAATAACAAAAACACCGCTCGAGTTCTGATCAGGTGGGCCGTTCCTCCCAATCACACCCCTCCAGGATTAATGGTGTAATAAGTAATATTTTTACATGAAATAAATCACAAAACAGTGATGTCCAAGTCATGTTGTTAGGTTATATTGAAACAGATTTAATTCATCATTTTACATTCTAACAATGGACATCCAAATCAGGCTTGTCACTGAACCAGCATCCTGGAACAAGGAAATCTGACATCACAGCAAAACCGGATCAAGAGATATACACAAAAAAGACACATATTCAAAACAGGTTCAGGCAGGCTATGAGGGCAGCCGCTGCATGGGGGGGGGGGGCTTTTCTAACCCAAGAGAGTTTGCAGCGTACCCTCAGCCTCCACTGGTCACAGTTGTGAGGGAGAGGCAAAGAATGGGGAGAACATTGAGTCCTTGGTGGGTTCGTGACCCGGTTCACTCGTGAGTTGAACAGGAGACCACAGTCCCATCTCAGGAGTAAGGGAGGAGGGCAGAGCATCTGCCTGTATTCTTTCCAGTGGGAGTTTTGAGTTCTTCAGCCTTCAAGGCTAAGCACAGGGAGCCAGATTCAGCTAGCCTTTATTGTTTTGGAACAGGCCAGAGATGAAATTTCCCTTTTGCCTTTCGGTCCATTCCAGTCTCAAAAGCTTCCAAACAATCAAATTAAGCTTAGTTTTTAACAAAATACCTATGTTGTAACTCTCCAAACTGGTATCCATTCTGCATGTGAGTTCAGAAAACACGGCCAGATTACAGCTCAAAGCGTCTAGCTTTCGATTAATTTCGAGCAGCATCAGAGTCTGAGAGTTCAAAGCATGACAAATATCTTCTCTGAGCTCAGTAACTCTTCCAATCGCTCCCGTCAGCTCCAAAATCATCTGATACACCAAACAGCAGGAACCCAGTAATCACAAACCCAAAAATATAAGCATCGTCTGAGTCTTCCACGGAAAGCAACAAGAGGCACATAATCTTCAACCGGCTCCAAGAATCCTCAATGTACCCAAAAGAGTGTGTTCTGCCTGGACCCGGGGGAGCTCCCTTCTCCGTTCTTCATGTGGAAAAAATGTTATCAGTTGCGTTCAGAAACCAGATCACCAGATCCATGGTTTAGAAAAACGGTTTATATATCACATTTGCAATAATGTAAGACTTTTTATATTCTTGCAAGTTTTTGTATTGTAAAAACTATAAACTACATTCTTAAAACAACAATGTTATCATGTGATATTGCTCTAATTTTATTTAGCATGGGTGGAAGCTCTACATTGCCTTATTTTGCAAATGACCTTTTAGATTTTTCCATCTTATTTGGTGAATGTGCTTACCGTGCAGCTCTGAGTGAGTCAGTGTGGGCCAGTTCAGCCAGAACATCCTAACTGACACTGAATTTGACACTAGATTATGCAGATTTGCACTGAATAAGAAACACACTACACCACTGTGGAAGTTTGCTTCTGTTTTCAAATTCTCTGTTTCTCTAGCAAAATAAAAATGGAGCTGATTTTGTTTTACTCTACCAGCACCTGCATTTGCACCAGAATGCTGAAAATGTTTTACCTCGTTAGCTTTGTAACCTCTGGAGGTGTTTTTGTCCGCGTCTATAATATTAAAAAGCTGTTGATAAAGTTGAGCTTATTAATTGAATTGAGCTGTTTCCTAAGGGTCTCTAAAGGCTGACTCCATGTGAAGCTGATTGTATGATTGTAGGTATGAGTGTAGGTGGAACAGTGTTGTTGTAATCGTGGGGTTGTTTCAGTCTGGGGAGGCCTCTTTCATGCTTAGGGACTCTTGTGACAACTGACAGCTTTTACCCTGCCTGACCAGAAGGCCATGACGCACTCTGCTCCAACATCAATGACTCACTGGTTCTTCTGTTTCTGGATCTGTGAAATCTCCTCCTTCCCTGTGTGATCCCTGCTCGGCTCCAGGACCTCACATGACCTGCTGTTTTCACACTTCTTGTCTGAAACGCTCAGATGAACTTGATGAGAAATCCTTCCCACTCCTATCAACATTATGTCAAGAAATGGTAAAGATACTCAACTCATCTCTGCTCAAACTGCAAAAATGCAAACAGGGAATCTGTAGTAAAATTACTTTTATTTGCTGACAATTGTGACCTTTATCTTTACAAAATCAAGACTTATGAGAACCCATAAAAATAATAAAATGCTATTTTGTGTTGTTTTATTTTAAGAAAGCGGTGAGATCAGGGAGATAAGTCAATAAGTCAGCACAATCTTATTTTAATAATTTCTATTAACCAATGAATGCCAAATATATCATAACTGAAACACCTATTTCCAAGACTCTAACAGCACTACCTCTTCATCAACTTTAGTACTTTCCTCAAAAACGTGCTGCAATACATCCTAACCACACTGCCCTCTGGTGGAGGTTCTATGGACTGCATGTTGCACTAATTAATGTTATATACTTAGATCACAAACTGCTGCACTCTATAGATGTTCTGTTTTTATCTTTCTGAGAGTTGAAAAGAAAAGAAAAACAAACTTTCTACTTTTAAATTTTCACATTTGAAAATTAGCTTCATTTATTGTTTCATGTGTGTGTGTTGTTTGTTTGGTTGGTTGGTTGGTTGTTTGGTTGTTTTGTTGTTTTGTTGGTTGGTTGGTTGGTTGGTTGGTTGGTTGGTTGGTTGGTTGGTTGGTTGGTTGGTTGGTTGGTTGGCTGGTTGGTTGGTTGGTTGGTTAGTTGATTGGTTGTTTGGTTGTTTTGTTGGTTGGTTGGTTGGTTGGTTTTTCAGCATTTGGAGGCCAGCCGTGCAATCAGTTTTTTTTTCTTTTTTCACTAAAAATAAACTTGTAACCAGATGTGATTGTTTTAAAGGGAAACATTAAGTTTTATACTGTCAAAAAACTTAAAATGGTAACTTTTGTATTGAGATGCTTTCACTTTTCAAAGACATGGCTGCTCTACAAAAACGCACCTGGCTTTCTGATGGCATTTGAATTAAATTGTGAGGATTTCCTTTGATAAATGAACAATCCTTGCCTTTACATTCCATGGTCTGTGGCATTCTGTGTCATTAGTATACTGGAAATTTTAAGTGGACATTTGTTAAAAGTTTGTTCAATGGCATACCAGAGCGGAAACAGAAGACTTTGTGATTACATATAAGGTTTCTCTAGTAGAATAGACCCACAGGAAACAGTGAGTACAAATGAGGAGTCATTTTAGGAGAAGTGTGAAGAAACCACAGAGGAGAACGAAATGTGAGGGATACGGTTTAACCTCCTCTGGGGTTTGCTGCCCCTTTGTATCATCTTTCAACTTCTTTTCTTTTGTCACACAAACACATCCGCTCAAGAGTGAACCCACACTCACACATGATGTATCAGCAGCTTCCGGGCAGATGTAAGGGTGGCACTGGACATCCTAGGACGGGGAGACAGATTATTAGAGGTCATGTGAGGATCTAACGTCTGTCAGTCATCTTGCAAAGAGTTTAAATCTGTCGGCACGTCCCTGCCTTCATTAGGCTCCATTTCACTGATGTGTTGATTTTTGCAATCTACTACTTTAACCCATGGCATTTGTTAATGTATTACACTGGTGCCGTCTTTAATGGAGTTATGAAAATGAGAGGGTAAAACAACACTACCCTTCCATGTTCTATCTACTTTGACTAGTGAACGGCACAATTGGTATTTTTCAGTGTTTGAGCAATATTTTTGATGTTATGCTGACCTGGAGCAGAAACTTACCCCAACATTTGTGTCGTGTGTGTGTGTGTGTGTGTGTGTGTGTGTGTGTGTTTGTTTATGCGTGTGTGTGTTTGTGTGTAAAAGATGCGAATTTACAGTACATAAGGGCCTCCCAGCTTTTTCAGGATCATTACTAAGATGAATATAGTGATTATAACGATGAATACGGTGTGATTATGAAGATAAATAAGGCGATTAGACTTCTCGTCACCTCCTCTGGGGTGGCTGTTCAGAAGGAGGCAGAGGTTGTTGGCATATAACGTACAAGAAGCCATTACCTTTCTCCCACAGGGGATTAATTTCAAAGCACATATCTGTGCATGCATGTTGGCCAGGATGCTGCATTTCTGCAACTCCAGTCCAAAGGAGAACAGTTGTACTTGTTTCTGAGGTTAAATGAACCATTTGTGCTTGGAGTGCAGTTCTCTTCAAGGTTCCAAAGAAAAATGAGCATACCTGGATGCTTTTGCAGGTTTCTGTTTTGTCTGAGGCTGCTGCATTCAGGGGTTACAGACACATCACCAGCTTCGTCCATGTGGTGTTCCTTCTTGTAGAGGCTCGGATAGCTATAACCATGGCAACCAAAGTGAACGGCTCTGATGTCCACATGGCAACGGTCTCTGTTGGGACTGAGGAAGGAAGTGGGAGGAAGAGGAGGAGGACATGGGGGCAGAGAGAGAAGGGAGACAGGGGGGTTTCTGGATGCTGATGCTGACGCACTCAGTGGCTGCCTGGAAAAGTTTGGAGAATGTCGCCCACTGGCGAATCAGAAGTGGGCTTGAATCTATGTTTCTAACTCAGTTAAACTCTTTCTCTTTTAAACGGCACCTCCTACTCAGTCAACCCTCTGACCCCCTGCAGCCTCCCTACGCTTCACCCCCCCCTTTCTACCATGCACCTCCTACGTGTTTGTGTCTCATCAAACCTTTGTGTCTGCAGAGCTGTGGCAGCTGCAAACCCATTTGATCATTCTCCAAAGGTGTCATGTGTGGGCAGGCCTGACCTGGATGTCTCTCTCCTTCGGCATCCTGAAAAAATAAGACTTTTTGTTTTACATGTGTTTCCCACCTGAACAAGCAGGCTGTGTAATGGCAGCCAATAAGAAGGCAGTGTTAGTGTCAGAACGTTGGTCGTGCATTGTGCCAGCATGAGGAGCTGCGTGTGACTGGGAAATCACAAGTCACAAGTCAACAAACTGCTGAGAAGTTGTCAAATATGTAATGATATGAAAGTATTTAAACTTCTAAACCTTTTCTTTCTTTTTTTCTTTTATACCGTGTCCTGTCCGGCTGTGAACCAATCAGAATTGATGTCTGAATGCCGAAGCCAAGCCTTGCAGTTTCACTCTCGCAGGTGGAGCGTGATAGCTTCTGCTATAATGCCACTCCTGATACCAAAACTTTATTAGAAATATTTTCAGTTGTTTAAAATACCAACAAACACGGAGACAGGAGTGTACGAGAAAGGGGGAGAGAAAAGGAAGAGGTGGGGGGAGGGAGGTTCACAAAAATAAACAATAAATGATGAACAAGAATCTGCATCTGCACCTGCAGAAAGACAGAGAGAGAAAAAAGGGGACACACAAAAATACAACAAGATCAAAATATCACTGCGCCAACAACATGAGGATGTATAAAAGTAACTATTTTTGCAGAGAAACACACGGTAATAATTCATAGTGCATTTAGTGCAAACCACAGTCACCGCACAGGTGATGTGTTGAAAATGTCCATCCCTGTGAGAGCACCATGTGAGCGCCTGTGTGTGTACATGCGCTTGTATATGTAAGGTTTCTCAATAGGAGTGTCCAATAGGAAGTGTGAGGGGCCACAGATCTGCCCCCAAAGACACCTAAACCTTTTTGATGCATTATTTAATTCAGGTTTGATTTGTTTCAAACATTTTAGGTTATTATTCATCATCAAAAAGCAATGTGTTTAAAAAATAGTTACTTTAGTATAAACACTAGTAGTCATTTCTGTAATCTAATAATGCAATCACTCTAATCTTTGAAGAGACAGGATGTCAACTGTTAGGCAAGAAAATACAACTAACATTTTTTTAAGTGGGTGAACAGAAACTAACTGACAGAATTTACAGCTTGAAAATTCAGAATAGTTTTTAAGATCCTTCTTCTCACATATAAAGCTCTTAACAATCAAGCTCCATCATACATCAGTGATTTGATTGTTCCATGTGTTCCTAACTGAGCACTTAGCTCTTAAGGCTGATTCATGCTTCTCCGACTGCATCAGTGCGGAGACACGCAACGCCATTATCCGTCCTTGCGTAGGGCCCCGGCAGGCACGCAAGTACGTACGGAGTCAAGCCCACTTTTTAAGCATCCATCTGTCGAGACGGAGAACGCAAGCTTGTGATTGGTCAGGGCACCGCTGTTGTCTACACCGCCACCATTGCGCCCTCAAAAATATAAAGAGAGCCGAGAATAGCTAGCGGCAGACACGGAGAAGCTTGAAGAATACCTCACAAAAAACTCTAAAATATGAACGTTTGATTCCCCTGTGACTGGAGGAGTGAAAAGATACGCAGCAAGCGTTTTATTTGTGGACAGAAATGACAGGAAACATGGGTTTAGAGGTGGCGAGCGCATGAAAAGTGGAGGAGAATGAGAGACAAATTTGTCCATGTTGAAAAGTCTCTTTTATACAAAAAGACACAATACAAACACACCATCTTGGACCGGATACGCAGGGATTCCCAAAGTGTGGTGCAGGGGTGCGCGAGCTGCCGCTAGGGGGTGCGTGAGGTGAAAAGTGTAATGGCTGCGGAGCTCAGAGAAGTCTGTCAAAAGTCACCATTAGCGTAGCCAGAAACTCATTTGTGGGTGGGCCTAAGAAAATGTAAGTGGGCCCAATAAACGTAATTGAAAACAAGTATATTTTGCTTGTGTGTGTGTGTGTGTGTGTGTGTGTGTGTGTGTGTGTGTGTGTGTGTGTGTGTGTGTGTGTGTGTGTGTGTGTGTGTGTGTGTGTGTGTGTGTGTGTGTGTGTGTGTGTGTCTGTCCTCCACACATGCCCTAGCTCAGGGGTCGGCAATCCGCGGCTCTGGAGCCGCATGCGGCTCTTCCATTCATCTGATGCGGCTCTCTGTGCTTGTAAAATAATGAATGGATATTTAAATAAAATGCTTTATATTTTACTGCATAAATTTTACATCTGTAAGCTAATTCTAAATGTAAAGATTGTCTGCATAAACCTGAACAGGTCCAACCCGGTCTACTGTGTGACCGGGTTGACGCGTCACGGTTGTGCGTAATCATAGGCGTTTCCTGAGCTGAAGACATTGTGAGATTCTGGGACTCTCCTCAGACGCCACATTGGAGACCGGAACAAGCACAATTCAGCCAAAGTTTCATCATCAGGGAACATTTTCTAAGTGACAAGTCTCTCTGAGAGACCGGGTTTGGAAAACTCTCGCTTCAGTGGAAGGAATCTTCCCGCATGCGCTCTGGTTCTGCAACGTGTTGCAAGCCCCTTTCCACATCTTCAGCTCGCTGTGCACCTTATGTACGCGCTAACTGAGCGGTGTCCAGCTCAGATGTTCAGAAGAAAATCTTTTCTTGAGTGATTTAGCTACATCTGCGATTTGTGAAACCAATAAAGTGTCAGTTCGTCTGCATGCGTCGGGGTAATTCTTTCTATTCTTTCTCCGTCAAAATAAACGGCCAAATACGGGAACTGTCCAGTCAACACAAGCCCTGCTTTTAACTGTTTTGTTTTCTTGTGAAAATTGTTACAAATTTAACTTGATTAACACCAGAGCCAGGCACACTGCGCCGTTGTCTCCGTCGCTGTAAATGAGGGAAAAACAAAATGATCGGATCCTTTTCTGACCTTCCCCACCTACAAAGTTTAATTACAACAATCAAACGTGACAGAGCCTGGATTTGTATTCTGAACAGTCTAAACATGTTTTAAAAAGAAACGTATGACAAAAGTGGCACCTGCTCAGTAAAACCACCAACAGGGTGAAAAATATCAAAATATTGTAGGCAGAGACGGGCTACAACTTCTGGATCCACTTTATATAAATCGTTTTATTGATTATCGTCTTATGAAAGATAGCTTTGATGTACACGAGCGACCGGTACTGGCTGCTGTCACCTGTTGTGAGCAGCGCTCTACTGTCTGAGTGTAGGCCCCGCCCACAACGCCGCAGCTGCTGCGGTGTTTTTTTTACTGTGGGAAACGGATAATGGCTCTTTGATGGGAACAGGTTGCCGATCCCTGGTTTAGCGTGATGTATGATATATATATATATATATATATATATATATATATATATATATATATATATATTATATATATATATATATATGTGTGTATATATATATATATATATATATATATATATATGTGTGTATATATATATATATATATATATATATATATATATATATATATATATATATATATATATATATATATATATATATATATATATATATAGCCATGCCCTGATGTGGGGCCCAACATGGTCGGGACATAGAAGGGGGTGCGTGGCTAAATAAGTTTGGGAACCGCTGCATTACAGGATACCACAGAACAGCCCTACGCCCTCTGTTGTCCTGCTGGGGAATTGCTTTGCAACACTCTCAAGGAGATGGAGAAGATGAGAGCAAAATGCTTCCGTCAATCCGTGAGTGTCTGTCCCTTGCGGAGCTGACGGAGAAGCAAGAATCAGGCTTTAGACTTCAGGTTTACTGGTGTTTCCCAGAATATCTAAAATAGGATGGGAGGTGGATCTTTTAGCTATCAGGCTCCTCTCTTGTGGAACCAGCTCCCAACTTTCGTCCATGAGGCAGACACCTTGTCTACTTTTAAGACTAGGCTTAAAACATTTTTCTTTGATAGGGCCTACGGTTAAAATCTGATGTTAGCCTAGATCTGGACAAGTGGGGGAGTAGAGGGAGGTGGAGTGTACAGTCGGTAAAGACGACTCTCCGTTGCCCTGCCTTCAACATGCCTCCATCTAAAAGGCTAGGCTATCCAGAATTATCTCTGTAGTTATGCTGCTGTAGGCTTAAACTGCTGGAGGACATACTGACCACTTTCCACACTCGACTACTTTCTTCCACCACTACATTCTAACTGCCAGTGGCAGCTGGTGATTTTTTTTAGTGTGGAGCAATTTAACAGGTTGCATTACCTATTATGGGAAGGTGCATATGAATAACGGCTGCATGGTGGCGCAGTGGTTAGCACTGTTGCCTCGCAGCATGAAGGTCGCAGGTTCGAAACTCGGCTGCGGCTTTTCTGCGTGGAGTTGCGTGTTCTCCCCATGCATGTGTAGTGAAATAGAGTGATGTAACAATCTAGAGTTGTATTTTAATATACTGTAAGTAGATCTAGTTTTATAATCAGAAGATGGGCTGTTTTTATCATCAGGGAGTTTAATTAAACACTCTGTATTGACTTTGAGACAAGAAAAGAGAGAGAGTTGGGATCGTTTAAGAATCTTTAATTTCTTAATTATAAATTCTTAACAATCTACCAGGACTAACTCTGTGATGGATGAAAATGGATTTGGATGTTATGTTGGTGCGTGTGTGTGTGTGTGTGTTGTTCAGGATCTTTAGGCTGACGGAGCGTATCTGGTTGTTATGACTACGGACCACGAGGCTTCGGAAGCTGATGACATGAGCAGCTATTTTGCCGTGTACGTACCCTGTGGAGTCTCCCAGGTAGATCAGGAAATGCCAGGTCCTAGGACCTCGGATGTGTACTGGAGCTGGTTGAAGCAGCGGTCACAGCACGTCAGAGCCCGTCTGAAGGGTCGACCCCGGTACCATCGGCAGCATCAGCTAGTGGTGCTCTTATTTTGAAGGGACGTCGTCTTGTTGGTAAACAACGGAAATCTCCAGTAGCTTCACAGTTGTCAGTTAAAGAAGAAAGCACATCTGGCCAGGCTGTACTTCTCTTTTGATGACGGTGGAACCCCGTAGGACTTCCAACTGAACAGAACTGAAGTCAAAATGGAACTGCTCATAAAATGGCGTTGCCTTGTTTTTATATCTCTGATTTGTTTTAAGTTTCAGTAAACGGGATTGGACACTTTAATTCAACAAGCCAGATTCTCTTACGGCAGCCGAAAGCTCTGATTGGTTGGAACAATGTGTCATGCGTTTCTATGGAGATGAGGGTCAGTCTGTCTGTGCAGTAGTCCTGTTTTCATTAAACACATAAATCATGACATCTTTATTCCACAGATCATTCACTTGATTATTATTGATCAACATCTGTTTCGATTAGCTTTAATCACAAATTAAGTACTTTGATTATTGAAAAGCGTTCTTCTTCTCCTTCTGGCTCTTCTCCTGGAATGTAAACAGTCTGAGGAACACCCGACCTTGGCGTTTTCTACACGGGTGTTACTGTGTACAGGGGCAGCTATGTGGAGCTGAAAATTATGAACTTCATAACGTTACATATCCCCCCTTTTCAAGGTCAATGTGGTCCTTCAAGAGACCACTTGGTCGTTGAACAAACCCAAGTTATGAAGAATCTTGACAACAGAACAGGATGCGATCTCAAGGGAACAGCCATCTGTGGTGAGGTACGAACCCCACGCCGAAGAACAGTCTCGCATACTCCTCAGGAAGAACACAAGTCAGCAGGTTATTAATTATTCCCCATGGAAGCCATAAACGAAGCAACAGCAACTTTATATCCCCACGGGCAATAAAGCAAAGCAGGAGCAAATCTTGTACGTATCCACGAACAGGGTAGTATTCCAAATACCAAATTGATCTTTGTATCCCCTGGCAGGGTAATATTCCAAATAAAAGATTGACTTTTGTATCCACTGGCAGGGAAATATTACAAATAAAAATTGAACTCTGCAACAGTACTTATCGTAATCCACAAAAAGGGAAGAGCAGTTGACAGTAATCCCAACGAATGAGGTGTCCCAGCAGCCATGCCGGAACCACAGTCGTCCAAGGCCAACGAGCCGGAGTCCCACCCAGGAGTAGTCGATGCAGATGACGAGTCACGGATCCACCCCCAGGAAGCAGGATCCTCACAAGCTCAGCAGAGGAGAGAGAGCACAGTGTAGGCACTTCAATGTAGACACGACAAAATTGCATTTCATGTCATCAAAGAAATAAAAAAAAATAAAAACCTAACTCTATGAGTACCTGTTGTACTATGTGTAAATTATATGTGAATAACCCATTAAGTGAAGAAATGGATGCAGCCCTGTCTGTGTTAAATGCAAAAAGGGATGATGCGAGAAGCAGAAAAATGAAAGAACCCTAACTGGTATCAGTGAATCCTCACTGTAAATACACGCTGTCAGGACAGGGGCAAAATTGGTTATAGCCCATAAGATAAATCAACGTTGACAATCATAACAATCACTGTCAAATCAACTTCAAAGATACTATAAAAAAACAGAAATGTAAATCAGTACTAAAATGTAAATCAGTGGTTAGTAATCATGTTCATGTTAATGTACCCCTAAGGAATTGTGATTAGTAAAGATAAAAAAAACAAAAGTTTTGGACAACAGTACTATGTGGCCTAACCCACTCACTGTTACCTGGCCGTTTACCTGACTCCAGGAGCCCACAGCACGTCCGTCTCAACACACCTTAAGTCTGCACGTGACGTATAACATGGAAGACAACCATGCACACTCACAAACAAACAAATTTGTGTAATCAGAGATAGAAATCTGTGGAACCAACGGGACGTATTTATCACCCCCCTTTTGAAGTCGGTGGATTGTTGTTGTCAGTATCGGCCAAACCTGTGGGACCCTTGTGCAGTTTGATATGGTCCCTGTGTACCCATTTGTAGACGGGCGCCTTGTTTTTGTCGTCGATCTTGATCTGATACACGACCGGAGAGATCTTATCTGTAATCAGGTATGGACCCGACCATTTGGGCAAAAGTTTCTTAGCCAGCTTCCCCGAGGTCGCCTTCTTGTTAACCGTTTTGGGAGCGAAAATGTAGTACCAGGCCTGATCACCTACATCGAGTTCGGAATGTGAGGCTTTCTTATCGTAATAAGATTTCCTGCCTTCAGCTGACTTTTCCAGAGATGCCTGTGCGAACGAGAATGCTGCAAGCAGGTGAGTTCTCAGGTCCTGCAAGTATTGGCCGCTCGTACAAGCCGGGGCTGTGTCGGACCGAACCCGTCGTTGATACAGCAGGTGAAGCGGTAGGGTCATTTGTCTGCCCGTTATCATTTCAAACGGGGAGATACCTGTAGACTCGTGGGGGGTAGCGCGTATGGCCATGAGGACCAACGGAAGTTTCACATCCCAATCTCGGTGGTTAGCATGCGTGGGTTTCCTCCTGGTACTCCGGTTTGCCCCACAGTTCACAACATGCCCAACAGGTTAGAAATTGTAAGTCGCTTTGGATAAAAGCATCTGCTAAGTGAATAAACATAACAAGATTTTTTTTTATTAATTTGTACTAGAACACAACATACTATTAACATGTTTTTGATCCATTTGCTTCCTTACAAAATGATGGTTTATGGGCAGATGAATAAAATAAATTATGGTTTTAGAAAAAAAATCTTTAAAGCATTTGTCACATTCCTGTTTTTTATAAACCAACAGCAAAGTAGTTCAAGCAGGCAGAAAAAAATATATAAAAATACTCTGTAAACATTAGTCTCTAAAATGTTCAAATAAAACATGTCAAAACTGTAAATATTTAATCATTATTTCATCATATATCTAGTCAAAAACATTTTTTTCAGGAGAAGCATGGATTAGAAAGAAGAAAATAGAAGAAAATTTAATTTCTATAACGCCTCTCAAGATAAAAATCACGAGGCGCTTCACAAAAACAAAGAATGTAAAAATATAAAAAATAATTTAGAAAATGGTTAAAAAATGTATTTGAAATGAGCAAAAAATAGACAATTGTGATTAAAAAAACGTTAAGAAAGAGAGAGAGAGTGAATAGGAAAGAGGGAAATCAGTGGATCCTGAGGAAGGTGGAATAGGTGGGGAGAGCAGAATAAAGAGAGTGGTGAAGAAGGTCATACAAAAGCCACTTTGAACATGTGAGTCTTCAGCTGCTTTTTAAAGGAGATCACTGAGTCCACTGAGAAAGGTGTTATGAATGTATTAGAAATAGCCTCATTGCTCATTATTCTGATAATTAAGTCTGAAATTTGCAGTTGTGACGACTGGACCGATTTCAGATATGCTGTCCACATAACACCACCAGGGAACATCAAATCACCATTCTTATGCGTCACACTGACAGACTGGTAACAGCAAAATTGTTCCAAAATCATGCTTAATTTTCACCAATATATGCAAATTCAGCATAAAAAACAAACAAGACTAATTTCATGAAGTTAAAAGCGTTAACTCAGTCTAACCTTTGCTGGTTAAAGGTTGAAATAATCTGTGTTATAGTAAAAAAAAACATCCACATTTGTACATGCAGGAGAGTGTTCAAAAGTAATGCCACATTCCATCATTTTTCCAGTTCTTCATAATTTAAAAAAAACTCCCCGAGGTGAACTGCTCTACAACAACACAGGACTGTGAACTGTGGAGAATTTCCGGTTCTGTCCAGACCTGAGCTGAAACCCTGCCGGTCTCCTGTGCGTGTGTTCATGGGCACTGTTTCCCTGCGCCCAAAGGCTTTCCTATTCTTTGCATTGGAGGTTCCAACGTGCATGCACCAGTAAGCGTAGGTCTATGGAAGAGATTGCTGCACCCAAAAAAAACAGGAAATACGTAACAAGATGATGTGGTAGTGTTAAGTGTAAATAACATTTTTAAACTACACTTAAATGCAGATTATACACAGCACTTATAGTCTGTATGGTGTAGAGATCGTTGAGTTTAATTTTCATGGTTTTTGTGATTCCTATCTTCTATGGACGAGCCGCCACTGCTAATTGCATTATTTCCTGCAATTTCAGCAATGTAACCATAGAAACACTACTTACTACTTGGTATATAGTGTGTGTGTGTGTGTGTGTGTGTGTGTGTGTGTGTGTGTGTGTGTGTGTGTGTGTGTGTGTGTGTGTGTGTGTGTGTGTGTGTGTGTGTGTGTGTGTGTGTGTGTGTGTGTGTGTGTGTGTGTGTGTGTGCGTGTGTGTGTGTCTGCTCTGTCTTCTCGATCCCCGGTGAGTCGTGGTGGATGGCTGCTTATAGTGAGCCAGGATCCTCTGGACGTTTCTTCCTGTTAAAAGGAAGTTTTCCTCTCCACTGTCGCCGCATGCTTGCTTAGTATGAGGACTGCTGTAAAGACTCTGACACTAGTCAGTGACTTGATGCTGTTTGCTGGCTTCCTTATATAGGAAACTTTTTTCTGATTGGCTTAATGAACTGACCTGTATTGGAATGTTTACTTTGCGAAGTGCCTTGAGACGGCTTGTTGTAATTTGGCACTATATAAATGAACCCATACTTCCTTGTAGGAAGCATCGGGTCTGGGAACACTTCTATTCAAATAACCTAGTCTGGCTTGCCAGACTTGTCCTCTGATATTCACAGAGAACTAGTCTGGTAACTCACAGGAAGAGAGGCACGTGATGGACAGGACAAGCCAGCTCAAAAATAACCAATCAGAAAAAAGGCAGAAATGCCAACTGTACCACGCAATGCTGTAGTTTTTTAGCTGTAGTCCAAAATGGCATCTGGCGACTTGGCATCTTTATTTAGAAGAAAGGCATTTAGCGCTTCTACTTGTTTTAAAGACATGTTCAAGTCATTTAGAACAGAGGAAAGAGCCGCAGCGAACTCCGCCTCAGTCGAAATATTTATGAGAAACAGCGTCGTGGTTTGTGACGTACGCTGCTCAGCGTTGATTGGCTCGGTTAGAATTCTCAGGGGGTGGGGTTATTTGAATAGGAGCGTTCCCAGACGCAATGCTTCCCATAATAAAGCACGGGGCTGCCTGGTCAGGCTAGCGAGTAACCAGACTAGTTCTCTGTGTAGAATTAAACAGAGGACAAGTCTGGTAGGCCAGGCTAAAATTTATTAGCTTAAATTGTTTTCTTTGATCATTTTTTTGTTATTCCCTAAAGGAAGATGGTTCAATAAAGACATAGAGAAGGTCTGCTCCTGCTTAATGGCCTGCAGCACGGCACCTTGCCTGTAGCGTCAATATCATCAGAAAACCACAGCCTTCATCTCAGGCCTCTTCTAACCAGTCAACACGTAAATCTTGGAATACTTCCACTCTAAGCAAACTTCTGCCTCAGCTGGCGCTAGTCCAAAACTCTGCAACCATATCTGGACACAGCTAGCGGAAAGCTTCCTTGTTACAAGAGCATGAAGAAAGTGCATCACAGCGACGTCACCAGGCCAAGAGCAGTCCATCCTCATGATTTTGTGTTTGTGCCAGAGGGCCTAGAAAATGAGCTGACCAGATAAAGCCTGGTCCCTCAAGACCAGACCCAAAGCCTTGCTGTGTTGTGCGACTATAAATCTTCAACTCACCCCCCCAACCCCACCTAAACACACACGCGCGCGCGCACACACACATCCTCCTTCTCGTTGCCACAACAAGACTCCTCTTTGCTGCACTCCACTCTTGAGTGCTCCTCTGTCTCTCCAGGCTCTGTGGTAATGAAGTGCTTTATGGCTGCAGAGGACGGGGGTGATGTAGGGGGCACTGGGCTAGCCAGTAGCTCATTCTAACTATAGGGAGGGGGGCACAATGACCCATGGTGACTTGGTTGAATTAGTAAGTCTAGAAAAACTACTCACAAGCACATAATCGGACTCCTACTAGGAGTCTGAGGGGTCTGGCTGTGGCTCAGAGCCAGCAGGCGGTCACAGCTAACCTGTTTCCTCTTTGAATTTCACCTCTGTGAGGTCAGCTGGTACAAGCGGGCTGTGGTTGTCATTTGGAGTTCAGCGGGAATATAAAATGTTCTTGCATGATTCAACTTATAGAATCCTTTCCTTTTTTTATTTGAGTTTTATAAAACAAGTTTGACGGATCAAATTAACTTTTACACAAAATTATTCACTACATTAGTCTGTCAGATTGAATTAATGGGATAATGATGCAAAATGTTACATATAGATTTGGTTTAAAATTATAAATAATTCACCAACTCGTTTATATTTAGGTCTGTACAAGTGTGTGTATTGTGTTTGACATGTAAGCTGTAGGTTGGTATTTCTTTTAGCTCTGAAAATACTTTGACATTTTTTGGATCTCTACCACATTAACAGGATTAGTACACTCAACAAAAATATAAATGCAACACCTTTGTTTCTGCTCCAATTTTTCATGAGATAGACTTTAATTTCTCTCAAACATTGTTCACAAATCAGTCTAAATGTGTCATAGTGAGCACCTGTGCTTTGCTGAGATAATCCATCCCACCTCACAGGTGTGCCACATCAAGATGCTGATCTGATATCATGAGTATTGCACAGGTGTACCTTATAATGCCCACAATAAAAGGCCACCCTGGAATGTGCAGTTTTTTGCTTTATTGGGGGTCTGGGGACTCAGAATTGGTCAGTATCTGGTGTGACCACCATTTGCCTCATGCAGTGCAACCAAGCCTCCACAATGCGGGACAGAAATTGAGGCCAATGCAGAAGTGAAATAAATTGCAGTTCCACCCTCATCCGCTGGGGGCTGGTGTCAGAAACGAGCAAATCCTCATTGACTCCCATGTTAAAAATACCAGTTTCACAGCAGAAATAAACATGTTTACAGCCTGGTACCAAAACATGTTTTTGGATTAAATTATCTAGTTTACAATCATGGCAACTCTTAGGGGGGTGAATTTTTTTCTCACTTTTCTGTTTAAGTGTATTAAAAGCCTAAAATTCTGTATAATTAATGAGCATCAGACCCACGTGACCACAGAGCTAGCTCCAGGGAAAGGCCTCAGTCTGAGCCTCGGTCTCGCCTGAAAACTGTTCCGCCATTTTCAGTCTCTCAACTTAGACCATTAGTTGTAGCGTTTGTGCGTTCTTTTTGGATATTATTTGTGCAATTGTTGGACAAAATGACTTGCTGTGGCATTAATTGCACTAATAGAGCGTCCAAGGAGTCTCCACTTCATTGTTTTCGGCAAGTAAAATTATATTTATGTATTTTAGGTCACTGCCGAGCTGAGCTTAGATTTTAACATGCACTATTTAACCTTGAAATTTAAATGTAATAGGGTAAAACCCAGTACATTTAACATAACGCTGCACTTTAGAAAATGGGTTGAAATATAACATGTTGGTGGAGTTGGATTCCGACTATCGGCTTGTGGAGCTCTCGGGAGACCGATGTTTTCCACCCGTTTCTCCCCTCCCCACAGCTCGGTGCATCTCTGATCGCCGCGGCTTCTGTCTGCTGCGCAGGCTGCCGGCTTGTGGAGCTCTGGGATGGAAACCAATGTTTTCCACTCGGTTCTCCCCAGCGGCAGCTCTGCGCATCTCAGATCGCAGGGTAGCTTGTCTGTTGTGTGGCTGCCGGCTTGTGAAGCTCTCGGGAGACCTCTGTGTTCGACCCGGTTTTACCCAGCGGTCAGCCTGGCGTATCTCTGACTCAGAAGCTCTGGTGTTGTGCACAGTTAACTCCGGTTGTAGCTAGGTTGCTACCTCCGTTAGCTTAGCTCCCATCTCCGCGTTAGCTTTGGGTTAGCTTCAGGTTAGCTTGTAGCTAGTTCGACCGGGTGTCGTTAGTTGATCCCAGCCTTACAGCCCCACCCTCAGCTCCACCTCTCTTCCCTTTTTTGGAATTGTCTGGGCTTGACAGAACCTGTGACACTGTCAAAATGGCGGTGGTGGCCACCTCCCATTTCCCTTCAAAAACATGTTATTGGAGCCTATGGAAATGAATTGTCCAATATATATGTCAATGAGTGCAATACATCTTTTTCGCATAGAGTTTATCAGATTGTCAATTGTGGCCTGTGGAATGTTGGTCCACTCCTCTTCAATGGCTGTGCTAAGTTGTTGGATATTAGTGGGAACTGGTACACGCTGCCGTATATACCGGTCAAGCACATCCCAAACATGCTCAATGGGTGACATGTCCGGTGAGTATGCTGGCCATGCAAGAACTGGGACATTTTCAGCTTCCAAGAATTGTGTACAGATCCTTGCAACATGGGGCCATGCATTATCTTGCTGAAACATGAGGTGATGTTCATGGATGTACGGCACAACAATGGGCCTCAGGATCTCATCACGGTATCTCTGTGCATTCAAAATGCCATCAATAAAATGCACCTGTGTTCTTCGTCCATAACAGATGCCTGCCCATACCATAACCCCACCACCACCATGGGCCACTCGATCCACAACACTGACATCAGCAAAGCGCTCACCCACACAATGCCACACATGCTGTCTGCCATCTGCCCTGAACAATGTAAACCAAGATTCATCGTGAAGAGAACACCTCTCCAACATGCCAGACGCCATCGAATGTGAGCATTTGCCCACTCAAGTCTGTTACGGGGACGAGTTGGAGTCAGGTCAAGACCCTGATGAGGACGACGAGCATGCAGTTGAGCTTCCCTGAGATGGTTTCTGACAGTTTGTGCAGAAATTGTTTGGTTATGCAAACCAATTGTTTCAGGAGCTGTCTGAGTAGCTGGTCTCAGACGATCTTGGAGGTGAACCTGCTGGATGTGGAGGTACTGGGCTGGTGTGGTTATACGTCGTCTGCGGTTGTGAGGCCGGTTGGATGTACTGCGATATTCTCTGAAATGTCGTTGGAGACGGCTTATAGTGGAGAAATGAACATTCAATGCACGAGCAACAGATTTGGTTGACATTCCTGCTGTCAGCATGCATATTGCACGCTCCCTCAATGCTTGTGGCATCTGTGGCATTTTGCTGTGAGACAAAACTGCACATTCCAGGGTGGCCTTTTATTATGGGCAGCATAAGGTACACCTGTGCACTACTCATGATGTCCAATCAGCATCTTGATGTGGCACACCTGTGAGGTGGGATGGATTATCTCAGCAAAGCAGAAGTGCTCACTATCACACATTTAGACTGATTTGTGAACAATGTTTGAGAGAAATGGTAATATTGTGTATCTGGAATGAATTTTAGATCTTTAAGTCTATCTCATGAAAAATTGGAGCAGAAACAAAGGTGTTGCATTTATATTTTTGTTGAGTGTATATTCCTCAAAAACCATTTCAAGTCTTTTGAATGTCTTCTGCCTTCTGGTGGGCAAGCTTGTGACTTTATATTTATAGGTTTTATATACAATTATTATTTAGCTGTTTTATTATATTATATATATTATTATATATTATTATATTATTATTATAAGCAACATATTGTTATTGTTGTTGTTATTGTTAGCTGCAAATAAAATGTAAACAAAAAGGAAAACATTTTCTGCCCCTTTTTGTAACATAGTCGGTGTTAAAGGACTCGTCTTTGTGATGATAAGTTCTTGTGGTTAATCGACTTTTTCAGATCTTTTCTTCTTTTGATCAGGAGTAATAAGAATGAATGAAGCTGTTAAAGCACGAGGCTTTAGATAAACATATCTGGTCTCTGACAACTGAAGCTGTTTTTCAGCTATCTTGATTTTTATCTAAATTATCCTCCACAAAAGAAAAGTGATACAAATCTTGTTGCTGTGAGCTTCTTCATTTGCCTCAGAAGAGGGCTCAGCTTAGATAGTTTTAGATTTACTCTAAACTACAGACCAAAATAGGTTTGATGAGCTTTTGCACTTTCAACATTTTCCATGTTTTTGATTTGAAAATTAACCAAACCTTTTTTTTATTACATGAACTCAGCTAAGAGACAATTTACTACTCATAAAATGCAGCACTGTTCCCTAAAACGGTTTAAAAGCTCACTGCTATTCTGAAACCATTTAAGTTAATGTTATCTGCCTCGATTTGGTTCTTGGGTTGTCTAATTTAAAGGAAATATGTGATGCAAATTTGACTTTTGCCTTCTTGTGAGCCGTCGTGGTCCAACTGCTTTTATAGCCTCTAATTGTAGAAAAAATACCATCCATCCATCCATCTTCTATCAGTTTATTTTTGGAAATTATGTGCATAAAAGTGCTGAAATCAACTTATGTGAGAGAAATTTTGTTCCAAATACTTGATGAACTTGTTTTCTTAATTGACCGCAGAACTATCATAACTAAACAGAACCATAATACAGTAGTCCCTCACTATGTCACGGTTCACCCTTCGTGGCTTTGCTGTTTCGCTGACTTTTTTTCTGTCAAAAAATAAGAGGTGACAACAAAAGTTGACATTAACAAAAATCCAATCAAAAAATGGAGTAGATAGGCAAACAGAAAAAAGAACCAATCAGCAATTGGGACAGAAAACTTGACGAGGAAAGAACTACACACAGTCCGAAGTCGGCCGCTGTTTAAACAAGCTAGCTGGTACCAGCCGGTAACAGCTGAACAATTTAAAGTTAAAGTTCCATTAGTCATCACACACTGGTGAAATGACATCTCTGCATTTGACCCATCCCCGTGGGGAGCGGTGAGCTGCAGCTGTGGCTGCGCTCAGGAACCAAAAGCAGAGTGGTGCATCTGGTTGTTTTATAGTTGTCATGGTGCTCCTACGGCAGTCCAATAATCTGCTTTCTGTGTTCTCGCTGTAATTTTGTGAAGAAAAACATGAAGGCAGCCCATATTCAGGCAGCTCACTTTGGTTATTTAGTTATTGTAAAACTAATAAATACACCTGAAAACAATTATTGCCTTTAGCGGAATTCTCCATCCTTTTTTTTTACAGTGCATTGTGTTCTGTGTCGTGATTGAGAGTGTTTAAACGAGAGAGAAAAGTGTGAAAATGTTGATGCCTGTCTGAGAAAAGTGTATAAAACTGTGTAGCGAGAGTTTAACAGCCTTCAATCATCTCTAATAACTGTAAAAAATAAAGCAGGCTGCTTCGCGAATTTCACCTTTTGCCGGTTATTTTTAGAACGTAACTCTCTCGACAAACGAGGGACCACTTTATGCCCCGATAAAGTTAACTGTTTTAATAAGCATCACCATCACATAATCATAACCTGGAGGTATTTAGTCATTTTTAAAGCTTTTTTATCCTGCTTTAACTCAAAGTCCTGCTGCGAGTGTTTTTGTAGCATTTATGACCTTTTTAACCCACTCAACACTCGAGATTCTGGTATCACCTCACTGATCATCTGTTCCTGTGCCATAGCTCTTCCCCACCCTAACAGATATTTATACCATGCCCCTTTATTGACATTCATGTAAGTTTATAAAATAATGATACATTTATAAAACATTTACCGGCCTGCTGAGCTTACATTACAAAAAGTGCAACATACATCCTGTAGCATTGAAGTGAAGTGGTTAGGACGCTCTGTGCAGCTGGTATTACACATTGCACAACTGTGCATGAGCCGGCCAGCTGCCAAACCAAATCGTACACCCACTTGACAGCATTGTGGAGACACCCACACGGTGCTCTGTGGGTTGCTGCTACTGCTAGTTTGGCCAGACAGCCCTACTGGGAGTGTGTAATGTAGTCGTATGTAAACGCAAGTCATCTTTCAGTGAAGTGTGCTCCGAGAGGAGATAAAAGTGTGCACACTCCTCAATTCTGTTTTCGTCTCTTGTTTAAAGCTTATTTAAGCATACAGTTTGTAGAGGAACTTGTTTCTATAACCAGCAACCTGGGGGAGTACGTTAGGGGAGGTGGTGGGGTAACACCCACACATTTCAGCATTTCTGGATTTTAAAAGCTGTCTAAATCATTTCACTAAGAGCAGCTAATCTCCATTTTGTCACAAATAAGAGGACTTATATCAAAACAATGAGTTTTAAAAAAGTGCAAATCAGAAGGACTTTTTCACAGCCCTGCAATTACTGTAACGCCTAAGTATTTCCCATCTCTCTGTCATCTTTCTTCTCCCTGTCCTTCAGAAGCTCTCAGTAACCCAAACTTCCTACATTTATCTCTTCTTAACATTACAGTGGCTTCCTCCCTGAAATTCTCCTTTTATCTCTCCCTCGTGGCCATTCTAATAGCCATAAAATCTGTTGATGGAAATCAATTTATTTTTGATGATGTGCCAGAGCTGAGTCAGCAGGATAAAATGAGTGGTGTAGTGCATCGGATTGGGTCTAGCAGGGTACATGTGCAAAGGTTCCCACACTCATTCTGTAATATATTTTTCCTGCTGGAACTAAAAAAGTTTCATAATTGATATAAATCAACCACAGCACTGTTTGAAAACAAAACAATCAAAATCCAATAACTATAGCAATAAATACATATTTTCTTTTTTATTTATCATCATGCTTAAGCACTGTCTAACAAATAATGAAGCAAAACTGAATAAACATTTTTGGGCAAAAACCAACAAAGCCCTGAATTGCCTGTGCTCGACTTCTGATCAAGTCCTCCAAACACACCCACATCACTCCGCTTCTCCTCCAGCTTCACTGGCTGCCAGTCAACTTCAGGGTTCACTTCAAGATCCTGGTTCTGGTCTTCCGGGTCTTACATGGACAAGCCCCATCACACATTGGTGATCTTCTCAGTATAAGATAAAGAAAAATTACAAAAGGAAGCCGTGGATAACGAAGGGTCTGTATAAGGCATGTAAAGAGAAAATGTTATTGTATGAAAAATATATCAAACATAGGACAAGTGACAATGAAGATGGTATAAAAAATATAAGAATAAATGATATACTACTATTAGGGTTAGAAATAGGCAATACTATCATGAAATTCTGGACAAACATATAAACAATACTCATAGGAAAATAATAAATAATATAATTGACAAAAGGGTGATAACATCGGAATGGCCAAACTACTTTCTAAATAATTCAAATCATAAATGATCAAATAAATATAGTGGATGAGTTTAATAAATATTTTGTAAGTGTTGGTCCCACACTAGCAAAAGAGATTGCAGTCACACCTGATACAGCTGCATTTAATAATATGATAAATAGCAAAATCTATTCAACATTAATACCTGAGATAAGTGTAAATGTAGCGTGGTTATCTACATACTAGGATTTTACACTGTTTGCTGTCAGTTTGGTTAGATCCTGAGAAAAGATCCGAACAAGTTAACAAACAAAGCTTCTATCATATATAAATATCTAGGATAATATGTATTCGATAGAAGTTCATATGCCAACAAGCTTGGTCTATTTTTAATCCAAAGTTTAATTTTTAATTTTAAGATAATTAAATTTAATAGCAAAAGTTTATTTATTTAATCAGAAGTTTAAAGGAATCTTTGCTTTTTCAATAACCAAAAATATACACCATTCTGTTTCATTTCAAAGAAGAGTCAGAGTTTTTAAAAAGTTAAGAATTTATTACTAACACTTTTAAAATTGACGATTTGAAATGACAATTTAGAAATGACAATTTTTAACAGACAATTTCATATTAAAACTTGTTTTAAAAAGCAAACCTGTGACTGAATGGAAACTAAATTGAAATGCGAGGTTTTGGATGTGTGAATGAATCAGAAGGTTTCTGTCAGCGAGAGAAGCGTTCTGGGTGAAGGGTTGGTTTTGCAGCTAACTGATGTTTATTGGAAGAAACAGCATGCAGACGCAATCTGTCAAAAGTGTCTACCTCACCCAGTATCAGGAGACCCTCTTCTGGATGAGAGATGTCAGGTGGAGATGATGTCCTCCCGGCACGAGGTTGGTAGAAGGACCTTAGTGCGACCAAATCGGTCCTGAGATGTCTCCGTGGGTCACACGACTGATGAAACTATTTGCGTCTCAAAATCAATAACTCTGAAGGAGATTTGCGTCAGCTGGTTACAGTTGTGTTTATTCGAAGCAAGTCTATCGGCGTGACAGAATGCTAAGTAGAGACTTGGGCGGCCGTCCCTCGTCTCCTGGTATGGTTCAAGAACTGAACTTACAGCTGTGGGATTTGGTTTTAACAAAACCCTCAGAACACACCCTCTCAGAGTCAGAAAGCTTGATGTTATGAAATAAAGACATGTGAGGTGTTTAAACTTTACCCTGGATACCCTTCTGCGTGAGGTGGTTAAACGTGCAAGATGACCTTCTGGTTTACTGAACACACATTACGGATTATCAGAAATAATTAGATTATTTACCCAAAGCATAATAAGTCATTTCAGTAATGAAAATACATTTACACTGAAACAAGATGATTATTATGATGATTGTAATAAACAGTAATAAAGTCAAGGGTTTATTAAAATTATTATTTAAAATTATTATTGTAAAATCTTGAAGTGTCCTTCATCTTGGGACAGAACAGCAGCAGATAAAGATGGTGTTTCAGCAGACATCACGGCTCCTGGCGGGTTAATCTGTGGGGCAAAGTTACAGTTCGACCCAGCTTGACCCAGCTGGGAAAATGTGACCTTTGTCACAAATTAGAGGCCATTCATGATGCTACAGACCCCCCGGTCAATGGTAGGTGGTCGCAGAAACCACCTGACGTTGAGCACCAGAGACGAAGGGACTTCTCGAAGAAGGCTGTTGCAGTCCAGGTGAAGGCAGGAGTGAGGAAGCTTTCCCTCACGCCAGTGAAGACAGGACCATATCCTGAGAAGTTGGTTAAGTCATCAATCGTAAATCAGTGTAAAGTAATCCTCGTGAAGGTAGCTATTTCAATAGTAGTTGATCATCAATAATTAGTAATTCCAAAGGCATATGCAAAAAGATAAAGGTAGCCTGTGTTCCCACACAGAGCAGAGCAGGATGTAGACAGACGACCAGCCGGCCACAGCAGATCCCCGGATGGCCTCCAGGCGACCTCTCAGCGCAGGGCAGGACCAGGACGTCTCGACCCACAACCGAAGTGAAGCTCCATGCGGCAGGTGTCACCAGGCAGGTAGCATCAGGCGTAGAGATACCTCGGGCAGGAGACCAATGGTGAAGCTCATGAGATGAGACGTGCAGACACACGCATGTGAGGTAGACACATGAAGATTGCGTCTGATGCAAATCAAAGAAATAATAATAAACCTGTCACTATGAGTACCTCTGTACTATGTGTCAGAATTATATGGATTAACCTGTAAGTGAAGAAATGGGTGCACTACCTACGTGTAATGTAAAAAGGGTGGTGCAGAAAAGCATAAAAATAATCAAACCCTAACTGATATAGGAGAAATCATCTCCACTAAATAAAGTCTTTACAGGAATGAATGGCAACATTGGCTTGTAGTCCTTTAAGACAAATTAACTAAGTTAATTCTTAAGGTTCTCAAAACTTAATGACCCAGCTGGGAAAATGTGACCTTTGTCGCAAATTAGAGGCCATTCGTGACGCTACATAAATTATGTTGTGAATATTGTAAGAAAACTTAAAAACAAAAAATCTACAGATATACATGGAATTGATATAGAAATGATCAAATAACTTATTTTTTTCTAATGGGAGACTGTTGACATATAACCTATCAGTACAAAAAGGGTTTTTTCATAAAACTATGAAGCTAACAAAATAATCCCAATATTTAAAAATGGAGCTAAACATTATATGGAAAACTATAGACCAGTATCAATTATTCCACAGTTTTAAAAAATGTTAGACATTATTTGTGAAGCAGCTCGATATATATATATATATATATATATATATATATATATATATATATATATATATATATATATATATATATGTATATATATATATATTACTAAAATTAAATTATTAAATTATATTCAATATAGTTTTAGAGAAATCAGAACCACTATCTACGTATGTAATAATGCAGATGATGGAAGAAATGGCTCAAGCCAGTGAAAATGAAAAATTCTCTATCGGTATTTTTGTAGATTTAAAGAAGGCTTTTGATACCATTGACCACAGGAGACTTTTGAAGAAAATTATGGATGGACTTTGAGGTATAGCAAAGTCATTGATAGAGAGTTACTTAAAAGAGGGACAACAGCGTGTAAAAATGAAATATATAAAATCTGAATTTAGAGGAATAAGCTGTGGAGTTCCACAAGGGTCAGTTGTAGGTCCAAAACTATATATAAATGACATATGTAATATATGTATGTTTGCAGACAATACAAATTTTCTTTGTTCAGGTAAAGATGTAAAAGAACTTTTTAAAAAGGCTGAAAAAGAGGTAAATATCCTCAAATCTTGGTTTGATGTGAATAAATTATCACTGAATATAAAAAACTAAACTTATGACATCTGGAAATAAAAATGTAAAAAATGGGGACTTTAAATCAACAATTTCAAATACTGAAATTGAAAGAGTGTCTGAAACAAAATGTATTGGTGTTGTGATTGACTCTAATTTATCTTGGAAACATTTAATTTACATTAAAGGAAAAAATCGCAAAATCTGTGGGACTATTATATAAAGTGAAAGATGTGTTGAACTCTAAGGCTTTACGTTTAATCTACTGCTCACTAATTCAGCCTTACTTGACATACTGTTTAGAAATATGGGGTTCAGCCATTAAAACACACATAAATGAAATTAAAACTAAAAGCTATTTGAGTTCTAAACAAGAGTGCTCATGCTCGTACTGATCCGTTGTTTTTAAAATCACAGATTATAAAATTAGAGGATCTATACTAAATTATGCTAATTATGTTTAGAGCTAAATTAATGTCTCTCCCTGAGAAAGTACAAATGCTTTTGCAAAGAGGTAGAGTAAATATGATTTAAGAGGTGTCTGTGTGTTTATTGTACAGACAGCTAAGAAAGGTATTAAAAGGAGATGGATCTCTATAATGGGTGTAAAATTCTGGAATGAGGCTAAAATAGAATTTAAATTAGCAACTACACTTTATGTTTTTAAAATACTTCTCAGTAATAATATTTTGAGGAGTATTAATTTGACGTTGGTGGATGTGTTTGTGTTTATAATTTTTGTTTGCTGTTGTCGTCACATTGAGGGAATTGAACAATTGATTAAGTAGGTTTGCCAATATTATAAGCTTTTGCTTCTGCCTGAACCTGTTCAGTCATGAAATGTTCAAAAGTTCATGTGATTGTATGTTGAATGTATAGGCACCACAGAAATACTATAGACAAGTATATGAATGTATATGTTTGTGGAGGTAAGGGAATTCATGTATATGTATGATATGTTTCTGCCTACATGAATTACTTTTGATGATGATGACTGAATAAAATAGATCATTCATTCATTCATTCATTCATTTGTTCATTCAGATTGGAAATGTTTTTGTCCCTAACCCTTTGTTAAACGGTAAACTAGATATTCAAATTTTCTCAACTTAATTGTTTCCATCTCAACATTTTATTTTAAAGAGCAGGTTCACTGAGAAACCATTTTTACCTACTATTTTTTAAATGATTGGTCACTCTGAGATTTTTATGCAGACCGATCAAGAAAATAGTCTCCTACACCTATCTCCTACATCAGCTTCTGATAGAAAACATACAGAAAAGTGCTTGGTTCAGAAAAGCCTGACACATCTATGACACACTGTCACTTAAAAATGGCCTGTATTTGTATAATGCCTTCTTAGAGTTCTACAACCCCCTAAGGCGCTTCACAACACAATCAGTCATTATTCATCCATTCACATACACATTCACACACTGGTGCGAATGAGTTATGATGTAGCCACAGCGGCCCTGGGGCCACCAGTAACATTAACATTCATGGACTCACCCATCTTGACTCATGACGGGGAAGTCTGTTGTTTGTTTGGCGTCCAGGGAACAGCATAGAACATCTCAGCCATAGACATGAATACGTAGATGCCCCATTGGGCACTGAAGAGCGTAATAGCATTGCCGCCATATTGGATGGGTACATCACTCTCCAAACCCAACTGGAGCCAATGCAGATTGAGCAACTATGCTCATTTTTTGTGCAGTGTACAGCTTCACGTGATCTACTGAAACTAGATCATGTGGGATTACTATTGACTTTTCTTGCCTACCTGTTGGGCTTTTACATTTTAATTTATTTAAATGTAACTTCATTAATTATATTTATATTTTAACTATCATGCCAAACCATATGTCTGATTTTGTGCAGAAGCAGAATAAAATGTGTTTTTTAGTTGGGTAAAACACCTTCCTCAGCAGAAATAAATGCACTGGGGGCAAATGGAGACTCATCCAAGATGGTGGCCAACCACTTCAGCAGCTCCATTAGGCAGCGCCAGTCCACGGGCGTCAATGTCTGTGGTCTCAGTTAGTAGAAGCTAACTGTTAGCATTAGCAGAGTTAGTGGTAGAGTTGTATTGCTGTTAGCCAATCAGAGGCAAGATGTCCAAATATAGAAAAAAAAGACTCAAAATCCTGTCATCTGAAGCTCTACTCTGATGTGGCATTCTGCTAGTTCCACAACAAGCAGTCTTTAGTGTAAAAACACTTAGAGAACTCAGTCCTCTGCTGCATCATTGAAGATTAAAGCTGAAACAAAAGTCTAATCTGTTTACGTTTCCTAATGTAAAAGCCAGCATCAGCATCACTGAGGTTCTGTCACTCAAACGGCAGACCCACTACGCCTTAAGAGGTCTGTTTATTCCAGGGGTTCCTTTGAGTTGTTTACCTTCACACTGCATGTTGATCTTTTACAGAGAAAGTAATAAAGGCCCCCCACTGCTCTGCCAAACCTCCACTGCGACACCTGGTGCCACAGCCGCCCACGCCTTTTCTCCTAATTAGAAGGACGCTGGAGAGAAAGTAGATTTTAAAAAAGTTAATGAAAAATGAATGTGTTCCAATCAAACTGTCCCGTATCTGACGTCACCATAATGGGCGCCTTATGGACACCTCCCTGTTTGGGAGCCACCCCGAGTGACCCGAACAGTGTAAAAGCTCCTCACAAAGGAGAGTAGACAGAGGAGACGAGGGGGGAGGGGGAGATGGATGCTGCTTTCAGGATGGTTTCTGGACAGAGAGGTGTCAGGTAAATGAACGAGCGTTAAAAGATGAGACTCCCTTTGCACAGCAGCTGGACCAGCTCCAGGTCGCACCAGCTGCTCCGCTCCTGTTTACAAGCCGCCAACTGCTGCAAGTCATCTTCCAGAACACAGAACGTCTGATTAGAACGCTCTGTGCTGGCCATTCAATGGACTGCGGTGTGTTTTATGTCTCACTAAAAGGTACAAAGCTGGTTTTGATTGGTCTGACAGGTTTTTCTTTATCAGTCTAAATCAGTTCACCTGCATGAAAGAAGATGTCATGTGTGTAGAATAAATTCCCCCCAAAAGAGACAAGTACATCCAGGCAAAAGAAGAAATACAAGAGAAAAGCATTCATCTCACTCATGAAAACAAACATTTGAAATCATTTGTGCAAAATAATGAAACCTTGCTCAGATTAGAGGAGATTATTTCCCCTTTAGGTCCTATTTAATGACTTCTCTTAAACTCTCGCTCTGTTTTTCCTCCAGGAAACTTCAAAGGGATGTGTAAACAGATAGACCACTTTCCAGAGGAAATGGATTATGAAGCAGACCCATCTGAATACTTCTTACGTGAGTATATTTCTTGTTTTGATTTTCCAAAGACAAAAACGCATCAGACATTTCTCCTTCACTATTTGCTTCTCGATGTTTGTCCCACTTTGGCTCAGACTGGCGCGTGTTGCCCGGAGCTGCTGCTCTTGAACTGTGAGCCGGTGCTGTGTCTGCTTGCTTTTAGCACGAGGCCGGCCAGACCGAGTCTTGCCAAGCAGCTCATCTGTTTTTACTGCTTGGCTGTGTGTAACATAACGTGCAGCGTTACAGTCAGCTGTGTACCCTGTAAACACAGTCCATTGATTTCTGCTCCCTTTTCCTTTGTGTAAGCAAGACAAGAGATGCTTGTCGAACTCATTTGCTTACTTATCCTAAAATCACAACAATGACTCCAAGCTTGTGATGTACTGTAACCACGACTTGGTCCATACTCCTGTAATGTGCTTGAACTTTAATTTTTTACAAATAACAACAAACTTTTATTCAACTTTTACTTGTTCACAGCCCCACCACTGACTTGTTCATATCATTGTGGTTACTGATGCTTCTGGAGACAGACGTTTCCATGGTTACTATTAGAGTGTAGCAACTGATGCAAGTTGAAGTTGTTTCCATAGTGACATGTCTAATCTCCTGTTATATTATGCCAATTATAAATACTGTAGCAGATGTTTTACTGAGTTGGTTTGTACACATGGTGGTCGCTTTGTCTCTGAAAGAAAATTCTTTTTTACATGATTCTTTATTTTGAGACAATTTGATGATGTCTAATGGATATTTTTTCATTCACACTGTAATAAGATCATTTAGTGGACATTTTTCTACTGCAATATTTATACGGTTGTTTTAGTTTCTAATTGCCAGCACTAATCTGATGCAAACTTTACTTTGTTTTATATTTAAATGGTTAGTGGAGATCCATCCAGCCACCTATTTTCTTCTGCCTATCCGGGTTTGGGTCACAGGGGCAGCAGGCCCAGACTTCCCTCTCCCCAGCCACTTGGGCCTAGCCTAGTGAACTAGACCAAATTCTTGCTTTGCAAAGAATGGTCTAGGCATGCTCCATTGGAACCTCCACAGCTCCTACCAGGCCTCTGGCTAGCCAATCACAGCTCTCTAGAGGGGTTTCAAACACATAAAGAGCTGTGATTGGTCCATAATGGTGGGCCAATCATAGTGCTCTATCTGCTTAATGAACAAATCACAGAGCTTTATCCACTTTGTGGGCCAATCAGGGCACTCTATATGCCTGGTGGGTGGGGTGATGCAACAGAGTGAAACAAGAGTATGTCACACACATTGTCCAGTGGAATGCAGAGATCATTTGAAAGACAACGGTAGAACCCGCCCCACAACCGAGAGCCGTCAATGGAGCGTGGCCAGACTAAATAATACATTTATTTTTGAACATCTTAGGTGTGTTCTTGCTGTGTCTTTGTAAATCCATGCTTTCGTTCTTTTTTAAACACAGAAACAGTTTTGTTTACCTGTTTGTAGCTACGGTTTCGCCGACGGCTGCCGGCTTCTTCAGGCTGACGCTGATGGTGGCGCGTCACTTCCTTCTCCGTTTATCTGCGGGCAGCAGAGGACGTTGTCGCCCTCTACTGCCCGCTCTCCCCTCTCCGACGATGCAGTCCCATGCGTGGTCCAGCGTGTAAACTCCGTCGTCCCTGTTCATGGTCCCACATCCACGTCTCCTTATCTCGATTGCTTCCTTGATCCATCTTTTGTATTTTTGTTGTTCGGTGGTTATGATCCGTGTGCTGTCCCAGTCCATTATATGGTTTTCTCTTAAGCAATGATCTGTTACGGCTGACTTTTTTATTGTACTTTCTGCTTCTTCTTTTGCTGCTCTTGTGTGTTTACGATTTGCCTCTTTCTCGCACTCCTTTCTATGTTCTATTGTCCGTGTATTGAGTTGGCGTCCGGTTTCTCCTATGTATGTTTTATTGCAGAGTTTGCATGGGATTTCGTAGATGACTCCACATTTTTGTCCAGCTGATATTTTGTCTTTTGGGTGTACTAATCTGTTTCTAACTGTTGTGTATGGCTTTGTTGGTGTGTTTATGTTGTGTTTTTTCATTGTTGCTCTTATTTTTTCCGTTATGCCTCTGATGTATGGTAGGGTTATCACTGGTTTTGGTTCTTGTCTTTCTGGGTTTCTGGTTCTTTTTTTGGGTTGTTCTTTGCTTTCTGTTTTTGTTTGTTGTTTTCCTTTGTTTATTGCCCATGTCGGGTAAGACAAAATATCAGCTGGACAAAAATGTGGAGTCATCTACGAAATCCCATGCAAAATATGCAATAAAACATACATAGGAGAAACCGGACGCCAACTCAATACACGGACAATAGAACACAGAAAGGAGTGCGAGAAAGAGGCAAATCGTAAACACACAAGAGCAGCAAAAGAAGAAGCAGAAAGTACAATAAAAAAGTCAGCCGTAACAGATCATTGCTTAAGAGAAAACCATATAATGGACTGGGACAGCACACGGATCATAACCACCGAACAACAAAAATACAAAAGATGGATCAAGGAAGCAATAGAGATAAGGAGACGTGGATGTGGGACCATGAACAGGGACGACGGAGTTTACACGCTGGACCACGCATGGGACTGCATCGTCGGAGAGGGGAGAGCGGGCAGTAGAGGGCGACAACGTCCTCTGCTGCCCGCAGATAAACGGAGAAGGAAGTGACGCGCCACCATCAGCGTCAGCCTGAAGAAGCCGGCAGCTGTCGGCAAAACCGTAGCTACAAACAGGTAAACAAAACTGTTTCTGTGTTTAAAAAAGAACGAAAGCATGGGAATACATTTATTTAGTCTGGCTTGCCAGGCTAACTTGGGCCAGCTTCCCAGGGGAATCCCAAAGCATTCCCTGGCCAGCCAAGAGACATAGTCCCTCCAGCGTGTCCTGGGTCTCCCTTTAGGTCTCCTCCTCCTTTACTAAGAAGTAAATCTGTTACAATGTAACCTTTCTTCCAACATGACTGAGATATTAGACTATGTTGGGATTATTTCACTTTAAAGTTCTTATATACTGTACATTTATTTGTGGCCTGGTTTGTTCTATTTATTTTTTTATTTATTGGGGGGGGGGGGGTCCCAGGGTTTTTTGGGCTATATTCCTGAAAGATAACAGAAAAAAAAAACTTTTACACAAACCTGGCAAATTTTGACAAGTTTCTAAACAAAATGGCTAACTGTTTAGTGAAGCAGCTAGATGATTGACAAAATTTTCTCAACGATGAAAACAGGCAAAGGGGCTCCCGGGTGCCCCTCTGGGACAGATCCAGTTGGGCACATCATGGACTCCTGGAAACAGAGGAACCTGATTTGCCTATCTCAGCTGTCTGTAGAGGATTCTGAAGACGTATGGATATTCCAGGTGTTGGTGTCAGGTTTCCTGCTCTTTGGCCTGGGAGGTTACCTGGCTTACCGGAAAATTAACGAGCTATCGAGGAATATTGGTGCTCTCCCCGAGCTCAGGGATGGATTACACCGCGCTGTGAATGCACAGACTCATCTAATTGTTGAGATGAGTCGTAAGCTTGGAACTTTGGCTGAGATTCATGCGTTGGCACAAAACATGGATGCCATCAAGGAGTGAGTGGATGGATCAGCACGGATTGGGATAGATTAATTACGCCATTAGAGGATTTTGAGAGGTTGAGGACCAGCGGAACTTTAAGACGGAGAGGAAATTATCTCTGTGTGGCCCCAAAACAATTTCTTATCTGAATCTGGTGCTCTTGAGCCTGTGAGGCTGAATCGAATACCCCCCCTCAGAAGAAATGTAGAATGCTGCCGTCACCATGGTAACTCTGTCTCCCTATCCCAGCCTGGGCGGGACTGCGAGCTGTGAAGGCCGCTGAATCGTTCCAGGAGTCACTGTGCCCTCTAAACCCCAACGACCTCCTCCCCTGTCCAGACTGAGGTGACAAGCGCTGCTTATCATGGCTGCAGTCACTGACGTGTGGAGAGTCCCAAACCCTACCACCCCACCTAGTGGACACTTATGTTGTGTTATGTCTGAAGTCTGTTGCATTTCTGTCTGAGGTGTTTGTTGCATAGCAAAGCTGCCCTCCCTGTGGAGGGTAACTCTGAAGTGCCCTCCCCCCCCCCCCCCCCCCTCCACCTGAACCAATCCTCATCTAAACCCCTCTGATCACTATTAAGGTAGCGCAACTCTGGTTGCGAATGACCACAGTCACCAGTTCTTGTCATGTGTCTTTGCCTATGTATGTATGTCTGATCTCAGAATTGTGTGTACTGAAACTCTAATTTCCCTCTGGGATTAATAAAGTATCTTTGAATTTGAATTTGAATTGAATTTGATCCTCCATATGATAAAACCAAACCTGTTTTCTTCCAACATTTTGAAAACAAAAAGTAGTTGTTTGCTTAATCAACAATCTGTGGTGAACTTACAGCGTATGGTCCACAGGATTAACAGGTTAGGATTGAAAGTGATGTCGGTCACAGTATAGATTATTTATCCTGTTGTTGTTAAGAAGTAGAGTTGGTAAATAACAGTTGATACAGTTGTGTTTTTGAAGGGCTTCTCTCTTTACTCCTTCAGCCCTCGGAGATGATTGGATTATTATTCTGATTGAACTAACTTAAGCTGTTCGAAGTTTTTTAGACCAAAATAAAATGTTTCATGAATTATGAATACTTTAATGTCCCAAATCTGATTTACACATTTCGTTTGACAAAATTTGAAGACAACATGTCTTCAGTTTCTTCCAACACATTTGAAGCCAGTGTGTTGCCAGCAAATCCCAGTCCGGATCACTATCACTGCCTGCCTTGGTCCTAGATTACAGTTTTCTGGCCTGCCCTTTTGCAGCTTTCAGGGATCAAAAAGAGCTGGTCCGTTCTCCTCAGACTATTGAGGACAGCGGTCGAGGCCTTTGGAGAGCGGAGCGGTGCGTGTCATCGAAGAGATTAAGTCCAGCCAATTAGGCTGTGTTTGACTCACTTCTCTAAGCGGTTGTTCCAGTCCATCTGAGCAAAGGAGAAAGTTTATGAGAACAGCTCTGGTAACGATTCTAACTGTGGACAAGGCACATCAGACTGATAACGAGGTGTCTTTCAGAGAGGTGAGGACAGAGGCGGTGCTCCGGTCTCTCTCAGACCACCGCCGCTGCTCGTCTGGAAGTGTAAGTTAACCTCCTCTCATACAGTGATTGGAGGAGAAGGCCACAGTCCTCCCAGTGGCTTGCCAATTAGGACGCTCACATCCATAAATATTTCAGCCTGGATCTTATATAGGTCAGGCCTCTCTTGATTGCTGTCTTTCTCTTCATCTTTTCACCCTCTCACTCGTAGTACTGCATGTCAGTTGTACAGCAGTTACAGTCGTCTCAGCCATGATGACTCACAGCATTGCACTTAAATGCCTATTTTTTGTGTGCACAACAAGGTCACAAGGGGGTGCAGCATCTTCCCTAAAATTTGAACATTTCATCTTCATGGATACACCTGGGGTTTCCATAATGAGGAGTTAGGTTTTGCCTCTAGGTGGACAGAGACAAAGAAAATCTGCTCCAACATGCAGGCAAGAGGGAGTTATGCAACTCCAAAGTGTCACTTCAGGTGAAGGAAGGCCTCAACGGAAGTGATGTCACTGAAGAGCTCGTTGGTCCAAAACTGAGGGGACACACTGGTGATGTCATCAGAAGACGTAGCATGTAGGCATACTTGATGATGGGGTTGCTGAGCAGAAAAATGCACAAATTCTGCTAAACACCTAACCTGTCTCCAACACACAAACATCCTCACACTGACAAATTCATGCAAACACATATCAGTAGCTGCTCTGTGTACTCAGCTCTCCCAACAGCGAGGTTTGCACATCTACGCTGGGTTATATAAACCAGCTGAGGCACGCTGAAGCGCCAGTGGGTTTTTAGATCATGCCGTGTTGGAGCTTCCATCATCCACTGCTCTACTGGGTGCTAAGCTGCGGAGAGAGAAGAAAGAGGGGAAGAAAAATGCCCAGTTATGCAAGCAGCTAAAGCCAAAGCTGAAAGACATGTCTTCAAATGTGTAATGGAGACAAGGAGGCCATGTGAGGCGAAGTGGGTCTGATTTCCATGTCTGCCCACTGGTTAGTCACAGGCCAATATTCAGTCAACATGCAACAGAAACATGTATCCATATCTTTTACGCTGTCACAGTGTATCAGTGTAGCCATACAATTGCAGTGAGCTACAGGCCTTTGAATCTTAAAAAATTTGAGCTTTTTTGTGTTCTTTCATTACTACTTTTCCCCCAAGCATGACCTTAAAGGCCATCTTTCATGTTTTAATATCAAACTCCAAGAGAAAACAAATCCTAACTCCTGAATATTAGCAGGGGGCTGCACGGTGAAACAGTTGGAAGCACTGTTGCAATGCAGCAATAAGGTCACAGGTTTGAGACTGACAGATTAGAATTATGAGTAATAAGGAAGCTTTTTAATAAATTAGTAAAACATGTTTCTTATCCGTGTGCTTCCTTAAAAACGATGGCTTATGGCCAGATAGAAGAAATGACGGTTTTGAACATATTGAGAAAAATCTTTGAAAGTTTGTGTCAAAATATTTTTTTTCTGCTCCCTGGTTTGTAATTTTACGTCACATTCCTGCCTTTTTATAAACCAACAGCTAAATAGTTTAAGCAAGCAGAAAAAATATGTAAAAAATGCTCACTAAATCTGTCTCAAACATGTTCAAATAAAACGTGTCCAAAACATGAATGATTTCATCCTATTTCCAGTCAAAAACAAAGCTTTTTTTCAGACATAGGAATCTATTAAAAATACCCTCGTCACTCATAATTCTAACCATTTACTTCCTCAAGTGGCGGTTGTGACTACAGGGCATCTCGGCAGGCACGCACTTTTCAGCACAACAGCATCTAAGGATTTGTTGTGAGGAGCAGATGTTTGATCCTTTGTATGTAATGTCATCAAAAGTCACGCCAAATTACTTCCAGTTTAAGACATAAAAAATTGTGTGTGTTTATTGTTTTTGATCAATTACATTTTCATTATTCAAAACACAAATACCGTAAATCCTCTAATACAGGCCCGGGCCTGTATTTGACTCAAGCTCATCAAGCTCCAGGCCTTTATTGGAAGGAGGGCCAGTATTAGAGGCAGGCCTCTATTTCTATTTGAGCAAAATGAACGAATGGTTCGCTGGAGTTTTTGACAATTAAAATTGCGCCCACATTTTCAAAGTTAAACACATTTCTTTTAACAACGGTAGTCCCTGCTTCAGCCCTCTCCCCCCTCCCCCTGCGCAGCGGCCGCAAACTCACTGATGCGCCTGCAGCCTCTCGGAGTTCCTGCTGCTCTAAACATTAAAATAATTATTTCATTTTCTGTTCCTCACTTCTGATGACCTTCAATGGTGTCTGTTTGTTGCAACCAGCAGGTACAAAAACTAACTTGTTTTTATTTGACTATTTTTCTGTCCTGTCTGTTTATTATCTTCCTGCATCTCCTCTCAATCCTACTGCTGCCTGGGTTCATATATATTCACCTCAGAGTTACCTTTGAACTGCAGTTCTAAAAGATCTACCGACCGCAAAAACAGTGGAGCGCTTGCTGTTTGGTGGCTGTATCAGTGATCAGTGCGTCGGAGGACAAGGTGATGCGCGCAGCGTCCCGCTCCACAGCATGCAGCGAAACACATCAGGCGCAAATAAAAGACAGAAAACATTAAAGGAAATGAACTGACATGAACGATCGCGTGTTAAATTAGTTTTTGAGGTGGCGACACCTGATTGTTACTGTGGCCGTGCTCAGGAGGCAGATCTACCGACCGCGAAAACAGCTGAGCTTTCCCTGCTGTGATCTGTGCGTCGGAGGACAAGTTGATGCGCCCCGCTCCACAGCAGCGATACACATCAGGCGCAAATAAAAGACAGAAAACATTAAAGGAAATGAACCGACATGAACGATCGCGTGTCAGTACCTACGGTCTGGCACTTGAGTTTTACCCCCAAAAAGAGAATGTGATCATACGATAATTCAATAGGGAGCGTGGTTTCACAGACGCGGAAGTGATAGCGTCGGTGCTCTAGGAAACCCCCGAGCGTTCGAGCGTCAACGAAGTGACACGGAAATGCCGGGCTTTCCAGAAGTAAGTAAGATAACTTACTATGAGCTGATAGTTCGTTGGATTGATCGGTAGGTTGGAAACTCTGATCGTGAATCTGAAGAAACGATGACTGAGTGGTGAGCTGGAAAGGCGACTTCCGTTTATAGCTGCGGTTTGTGACGTAGGTGCGACGTGAAGGGAATCCCCGCGAGGGGCATGCTGGGAGTCCCTACTTCGCGGATTTTCACCTATCGCGGCCAGGTCTGGAACGCATCTACCGCGATAAACGAGGGATTGCTGTAGTTCATACACCCCCTACTGCTGCTCTCCAGAGTGTTCTGCAGCATAATCAGCACGTTCTCTTTGAACTTGATAGTGTAATGACCTGGCTGGGGATGTAAGCCAGGTGCATTCTGGGTATTGTGTTATATGTGTTTCCTATCGTTCTGCTAGTTCCTATGTGCTGATTTGCGTGTAGTGTGAGTGTTATGTAAGCCACAGGGAAGGTGATGTGTGTTCTGTGGAGCGGGTTGAATTAGCATGGTTAACTGACACCGTGACTCTGTGTGGTAGGAGCGTGATAGAGGATCGTGTCTGTAGCGTTACAAAGCGTTTAAGAAAATGCCTAAACAAGGTCTGCGTGAACTTCTACTGCCTCCTGCTGGTTGATTTGGGGACTACAACTCTGCCGCTGGGACGCTCGAACTTGCTTGTTACCACATTCCATCCGGCCACAATAAGAGACCGGCTATTATTTACCTCTGTTGACTCAGACACCGGCCATAATTGGATGCCGGCCTGTATTAGAGGATTTACGGTAAATCCACAAAAGCATGAGTAACTTTAATTTTGTGATTTCAGTTTTTTTTTACCATAGAATTTTAAAATATATCGTTTTCCATCAATTTATTTTAAATGTAAAAATCTAAAGAACAAAAATTCAAATACCAAAAAGTACACTGACCTAGTTTCATCTAAATCTATTTACCGGTATTTTTGTGAGTCAAAGTTCTGTTATTCATTAAATAGAGCATTTCTAAAGAGTATGTCAGTCAAGCTGCATATATAAATTTTATTTTAGTGATTATTTTTGGTCCTGTTTGCATTTTCCTCTTACCCCCAGAAACACTGCATCAACATTTTCTGTTTCTTCAAGCAGCACGTTAGCTTACTTCACATCAAAAGCCACTTTGTTCTCACCCATCAGCCCACTGCGTCCCAGTTACAAACCACTGACTGAAATTAAAATCAGACTAGATATGAGTACTAATGCAGAAGTAGCTGTTCAGTTAACAGAGTTGCTTTTACATTTTCAATATAAATTGTGTCATTTAACTTTATTGTTTATGTTGAAATTTCCTCTGAAGAAAAATTTAATTAATCATATCATGGCTCACATCCGAATTGTAATTAGTTTAATTTCAGCTCGGTTTAGGACTTGAGGAAAATTGTAACTGGAATAAGTATATATATATATATATATATATATATATATATATATATATATATATATATATATATATATATATATAGATAGATAGATAGATAGATAGATAGATATAGATAGATAGATAGATAGATAGAGATATAGATATATATATATATATATATATATATATATATATATATATATATATATATATATATAGATAGATAGATAGATAGATAGATAGAGATATAGATATAGATATATAGATATAGATATAGATATAGATATATATATATATATATATATATATATAGATAGATAGATAGATAGATAGATAGATAGATAGATAGATAGATAGATAGATAGATAGATAGATAGAGATATAGATATAGATATATAGATATAGATATAGATAGATATATATATATAGATATAGATATGTGTATATATGTTTGTGATGAATCCTAATTAATAGTAGTCTTTGGGAGTGTAAATAAACGGCTGGCACCATGATAGCTCTGAAAATACTGATGAACACCATGTCCTAAGATTGATTTGTTTGCACACACCGTGTTAAATTTCAGCTGTTTATGTCCTGATTAAGGATATTTTTTGTCCTTGATGCCAACCAGACTCAAGTATCTGCCACCAAGTCCCCATTTAAACAGTTTTATCATGTTTTAGAACACAGACTTTCAGACTACAGACCATGATCACGTCAAAGTTATCAATGTAATTTGTTTGAGTTTCTATGGTCGCAGTGCAGGAAAACAGTAAGCACATTGGTTCCTCCAGCAAACATGTCTTAGGACTTTTTCTCAGCTGAAGGGTTTAGACCTTTTAAATCAAACCTGTCTTCTTTCTCCGTTTGCGCATTTCATTTGCACAGGTGTGAACAGTTATTACATCAGGGTGCAGAACAAAATAACCGCATCAGGAGTAACTCCTCCAACAAGTCTCTGTGCAGTTTCACATGAAGTCCAGAGCCGGTTTACAGCGTGAACACGATCCAACCTCCAACTGACATATTGACCATGTTTCAGAGTTTGAAGCAAATGCTCTCTCTGGCTAGGTGTGCGTTGCTATCTGGGATGCAGGAGGGCACACATCAATAGCTACTAAGCCACTAGATTGCCAAAAAGTGAACCAGGCTTCACTTGGATGATCAACAATATGTGAATAATCACTGATATTTGAGCAGTTGATTAGATTTATCAGCTCTGATTCAAAACCCTGAAAAATTTGATTGTTCATAAATTGTTCTGGGAGAGAGAGGGTTCTACCATGTTGTCAACTGGCCCAGGCTCAGAACATAAAGCTGTGTTCACTTCTGGTTCCAGCTGCATGGTGGCGCTGTTTGTAGCACTGCTGTTCAGCAGCATGAAGGTTGCAGGGTTGAAAGCTTTGTGCATCAAATTTGCATGTTTTCCCTTGTATGCATCCTTTTTTTTCCGGTGCTCCGGTTTCTTCCCACAGACCAAACACAAACATGCTAAGTTTAATTGTTACATTGGAGAAGCGTGTCTGCGAAATGCACAAACACAAGCGATCTGACCAATCAGTAAGTGAATGTAGTTTGTTGTGTTTGTTTGCAATTTTCCTTGCATGAAAAAAACATTTTAAACTTTTCTGGACCAGAACAAACATTTGTGCAAATGCTCCTGATAACACCTGTCTATTTTATAAACCCGGTTTTATAAACACCACCAGCTTGTGAATGTATTGATCTCCTTCAGTATTTGTTAAACACTGTGGCAAAAAGTAGTTACACAGGATAAAGTCGATGAACACCAGCTGATGAGATTATTAATACTAACAATGTTTATAAAAGTTGCATTTGCTGCCGAAAACATACAGAAACGCTTGGGTCGTAAAAGGCCAGACAGATCTATGTCACACTGAACTTGTGACTGAGACAACAGATCAAAACACCTTATAAAAAATAAAACCCAACATGCAATAAACATTTCAAGATAAATGCCAAGATCACGCAGACAAAACAAAACTGCTATAATAATTGCAAAATCACGCATCTTGACTCCCAACGGAGCGTCCAGGAAAGAGCCGAACGCATCTAGTAGAAGCTAACTGTTAGCATTAGCAACTCCACAACATGGCAGCACTCCTTCAGGCTTGTGCTATTTGTGGAAATAAAACATCAGCATTGCAGAGCAAAAAGTCACATTGTGCTGTTAGCCAATCAGAGGCAAGATGCCCAAGTATCAGGAAACAGTAATGAGAAAGTCTTTAAATTATGTTGTTTTCTGCTGCCCTCCACTCAGACTAACTTCTAGTTCCTGAAACAGGAGCACCAGAGCGTGTTTTTCCCACAGAGATTGACCGACAAGGCATTCATTCACACTAAAGACCACCACAAATGTTTTGAGAGAACGAGTAAACTTGTTCTGTAAATTAAACAGAGTAAAAGTGAGACTAAGTCAGAGAGTTTGAACATTGCTCTCACAACATTGTAAGTGACTGGTGGTCTCTTTGACCACATGCTCAGCTCATGTCGATGGTGTTTTTTTTTATCTCCAGCATAACAAGGATTAAGATTAGGACAGCTGACCTAAAACCATAGACAGTAAAGATAAACAACAGTGATCAAAAGTTAAAGGGACTTTTTGGATTTTTGAATTTTTAAGCTCGCTATCGCCCCCTCAGGCGCGCATGCTGTACGTGCACACTCCTTAACGAAAATAACAGCTGAGACAGTCCCGTGTGTGTGTGTGTGTGTGTGGCCCGGAGGACAAAGGACAGGAGAGCATGCAGCTAATTAATTAAATAAATTGGTTCTGTACCTTTCTCTTCAGCACAGCCGACAAAGGTTTATGATGGGTCAGTCCTCCTGCATGCTCAGATCATTCCCTTCCCTTGCTTGAAAATTTTTTCCAAAATGAAAGTTGATCCCACATCTTTTTTATCTGTGAATTCAATGCCGTTCGGCGGGTCTCAAATAAAAATTTGGCCGTCTTACTGTAAAAAAATATACCATTAATGTAAAAAAGAAACTCCAAATAAACTATGTTCACATCCAGAATCAAACCCAGGCCTTCTGCGTGAGAATCAGACATTTCACAAGGTGAGCTGCACGCCAGTAACATTTGACATATCTGTAACTTTTATATCGATGATGACAGATGAAACAACGTCAATCCAAAGAACGGCTCGGAGCGAAAATGGCTATTTTGTTGCCAATTTGCAGGAAATATCTAGAAGAAAGTTCTACAGAAAGTAGTTAAGTGTCATGTCGGAGTTTAGTTTTCTAACCCACATGCAGAATCAGAGCCAGAGACGAAGGAAAGAAAAAAATTATAATTTTTATTAAACAATGATGAGAACGAAGAGTCACTCTCGAGGAAGCTCTGATGTTAAAGGGCAGAATCTGACGAGAGAAAAAGATCAGGGAGATGAGGAGCTGGTAATGGGAGAGGAATTGATGCAAATTGAAACAGTCTTACTTTAGAGAGGAGATCCGTAGATGCAGAGGAGGGAGTGGGTCAGGCCTGAGGTGGAGGGGAGCTGAAGCAGAGTCCAGATCTTGAAGGCGAGTAATGGAGATAATATTTCCCAAGACGTTGAGCGAGGCAGGCGGGGTGTGAGAGCGAGTGGGAGAGCCGGCCGGCAGAGCAGAACGAGACGAGGTAGGTAAAAATCCTTAGGTTATGGCTGGAGAGGTGGTGAGAGTGAATATCTGCTGAGGAACGTTAGCGATCACTAGAAGTACAAAAAATCACAAAGAGAGCTCGAGATTTGGTCGTGTACCCAAACGAGTTAATCATCCGACGTTGTGTAGGTCTCAGACTGCTCCTTTTATACCAGCCGGTGATTGCAGCTGAATGGCTGCAGCCGGGCAGCTTTCCGACACCGCCCACCTGCAGGAAAGAGGTTAGTCTGGAGAATAATATACCTCAGGCCGTGACACTAATGGGCCATTCCCATCTGTACCGGGTCGGCCCGGGCTGGGTAACGTAGGTTGTTTACATATCTGGGTGGCCTGGTATTTTTCCGGGCCAACCAAGGCTCATTCTCAGCCCTCTTCTCGAGGGGGTCTGCTTCAGGCCGACCAGGGCCAACACACCCACTGCTGACAGCAAATTCACACCTTCCATTAGAGCAAGCCTCTGATTGGTGGGTAGAATCAGCCCACATGGGCTTAAGGCAAGGATGTGTGGAATCAACCGGGCCAGGCTGGGGCCGACTGGGGCTACCCGGCCCGGGCCGACCCGGTACAGATGGGAATGGCCCATATGGGTCCTCAGAAATGTAGCTAGGTTCATCACTAGGCGTTAGGAACAGCGACAAAGTCGCTGAGTTGGCACTAAATCACTCTCTGCTGCTAAAGCTACGGATAGCAAATGCTACGGGCTATGTCTGAGCGTGAACGCGCATGAAACAGCCTGCTCGACCCGAGCATCTCTCTTTTTCTGTGATTTTACAGAAAAACAGGCAATCACAGTAAAAATGCCAGGGCTCATTCTACAGGACCAGGGCATTGCAGGAGAATGTATGAAGAAGACATTTATTATTTCTATACATGTTTTGGCTGTCAAACTTCCTTATGGTCCCTTTAAATGTCATCTGAATAAATTAATGAAAAAGACTGATCCTATTTGTGAAATTTGATGAGGATATCCTGAATGATTTAATGTGATACAATAAGATTTTACGCACTTCAGAGTGTTTTATCTCAATTCGACGTGGTGATGTGTCTGTCAGATTGAGAGTAATGAAGGATGACAATGCAGGTTTCCTTCCAAGTCCTCTCCGTAGTTTAAGTCATTTTTTTGAACAATTACTTAAATCTTAAACGTCTCTTGTTGTTTTGCTCCAGTTGAGGGTCATCCAAACTTTTTCTAGGTCTTTCTTCCCATAACCGTCTCCATTTAATGCTGTTTACATGAGTTGCTGTGAGAAGATCACTGACATTGATGAGGCTGGCCTGCCACAGCGGGCCCTGGGGCATCGCTGCAGACTGGACGCCGGTCTGTGCTGGCTTTGGTGTCACCCAATAAAATCAATGGGTCTGGGGCAAGGGCTTGTAGGGTAGAGGCAGGGGGCAGCCTCCAACTACCCAGTTGGAGAGTCTCAGATGATGTGTTTTAGGCTTTCATTTGAGTTGATACATAAAAGTTGGTAACAACTTGCTGGTAACTTCAGCAGTGTCCCATCCAAAAACAGTTACATTTGACCATTTTGGCAGAATGCACAGCTACGAATAAGAAATCCTTCGACGTGATGTGTAAAACATGTACATGATTAGTAAATGTAGGGCCAGTCACTGACAGAGTGAAACCGAGCTGTCTAACTTTGTACTTCTATTGAGATAGAATAAAGACACTGCACAGTTTGTAAAACAAAGAGCTGGGAGAGTTTGTTCTCATGTTAGAAGAGAAGTCAGTAAAATCCAGTCAAACCAAAAACAGGCCCTACTTCTGCAGAAGAAACAACCAGTGCACCCAATCAGATGCTCCAAGAAGGAATTCCATACTAAATCATAAATATGGGAATTTTAGACTGACGTATTTTAGGGAATTTAAAAATATGTATTATTAACTTACACTTGCAGGCATCGCAGATGATAATTAAAATGGTTTAACATTCGGTTGACTTGTTAATCATGTGGCAGTGTTGGATGGTTCTCTGATTCATCAGTGTTGAAAATGAATATTAGAACTGATTAAGGTTCTCTGTGACTTTTGGACCAATACTAGTGCATATTAAGGTGTGAGGTGTAATAGTGTGATTGTTATTTTTAAAGATATTGATACTCCTTAATGTTCCGTTGATTCAAATGCTCTTTTCTTTCATGGTGTGTTTTTACCACAGCGACACACAAATGGATAGCAAAGTTGGAGAAATGTTGAAAATTATGCATCTTTTTTTATTTAAATGTTTTTTTTTTTCCAATTTGCTTTGACTTAAAAATTTTAAAGAATCTGGAGGAAATTATAAGTTCACTCACCCTTTACAGCAGTTTTCCACGCATTCTGAAAAACGTTTGCACAGCAGTGTGCATGCATTATTCATCCCATAGCTTTTTTGATTTAGTGTTACAGATTCTGTAAACGCAATGTGTCAGTGGAATTTTCCCCAGATTGTACAAATCCCATTGGTATACCACATGGACTGAGAAGTCCTTCAGCTGCATAAAGTACAACACATAAGGACCATTCAAATGTGCTGTGGCCCTGCAGGCTTTCTGGGATTGCAGTGCACTAGTTGGAACCCTGTGCAGAAACTGTGTGCACTATTCGCCTCAGGAAAGTTGTTAATAAAGAGTCATTTGATTTTATCCAAACAACAGTCTACCACCACAACCCACACAGTCCATTCAGCTCGCTGATGTCTGTGCATCCGCTGTGGCAACAGGTGCAAAAAGAGGAAGATGGGATTTTTAACAGCAGATGCTCAACATTCAAAGTTTAAATGACAAAATGTCATGTATTCTGCGTGCTTCCAAAATATTCTCTGTCAAAAGTTACAGCAAAATTAATGCCACCGTAAAAAATAAGAAAAGAACAATTATCGTACCATAAGACTATTTTTTTAACAAAGGGGCATTCAATTCCGGTCCAGAAGGGCCAGTATCCAGCACATTTTAGTGGTTACTCTTCTCCAACACACTTGATTCTGTGGTTGAATCACCTGTGCAGCAGCTCATTAGGCTCTGCAGAAGCCTGTTTATTACCAGGGGTCTCGTTTATAAAACATTGCATAGAATTCTTACTAAAACCGTGCTTAAGTTCAGCAAAAATAATGTACTTACACCAAGTAGGTTTGTGATCTATCAAACATGGAGTACGCACAGCTGCACGCAATCTCCGCTTCATAAATCAGAGAATAACGAAAATGTTTCTCAGCTGCATTTTAGTCACATTCCGCCCTCACCACACTCACTTACTGCCATATATGGTCAATGCAAATTGCCTTGCGGATCTCATGCATGTACATAAACCGACTCATTGCAGCATTTCGATCCCGACCGCAGATCAAGGAAGCGCAATGCTGCTGCAATCCCTCATTTTATCCTTCTCAGCAGCAGCACTGCAGGTGCTCTCCATGTCCAAAATGTGTGTAAGCAAGGTCCTTAGTCAACTTAAAGTTACTCACATTTTTCTGCTAAGTTTTCTTTTTTGCGTGGAAAGTTACTCACGCAGTTTTCGGACCCCGTTTTGTGCGTAAGCTAGTTTTATAAATGAGGCCCTTGCTGATTAAAATCAGGTGTATTGAAAGAAAGTTTAAAGAAAAATGTGTTGGATACCGACCCTCCAGGCGCGGAGTTGAATACCCCTGGACCACAAGCAACAAAATAACTTTGAGAGAGGAGCCACTTTGGTGACAAATTGACCTTTGAGCCTTTTATATGAGCAGAATCAGAATCAGAATAGGTTTATTACCATTGTCAGTGAACAAACAATTCACAAACTAGGAACTTGCTTCGGTACTAATGTGCTACATATAACATGAATAATAAGATTAAAAATAGAATAAGATATAATAAAATAAAAAAACTAGAATAAAACTTTCAGCTATAAAAAATGGCAGGTAATAGTAACATGGCCGATAACGTGACTTTGTGTCGAGTACAGAAGACCAGCATGGTTGTGTGTTCATAATCTGTTCACAAGTCCAACGGCAGATGGAAAGAAGCTGTTCTTATGGCGGGAGGTTCTGGTCTGGATGGACCGTAACCTCCTGCCCGAGGGAAGCGGCTCAAAAAGTCTGTGACCCGGGTGAGAAGGGTCAGCTGCTATCCGACCTGCACGCCCCCGAGTTCTGGAGACGTACAGGTCCTGGAGAGATGGAAGGCTGCAGCCAATCACCTTCTCAGCAGAGCGCACAATGCGCTGCAGTCTATGTTTGTCCCTCACTGTGGCTCCAGCGTACCACACAGCGATGGAGGAGGTGAGGATGGACTCAATGATGGCCGTGTAAAACTGCACCATCATCTGGGTCGGCAGCTTGGCCTTTTTCAACTGCCGCAGAAAGTACATCCTCTGCTGGGCCTTTTTGATCAGGGAGCTGATGGATGGCTCCCACCTAAGGTCATGTGTGATGGTGATTCCGAGGAAGAGGAAGGAGTCCACAGTGGTGACGGGGGTGTCCGTCAGGACGAGGGGGAGAGATGGGGCTGTGACTTTCCTGAAGTCCACAATCATCTCCACTGTCTTCTGAGCATTGAGCTCCAGATTGTTGCTGCTGCACCAGTGCACCAGCCGTTCCACCTCCCTCCTGTAGGCGGACTCATCACCGTCATAGATGAGCCCGATGAGGGCTCATCTCTTAACCTAAACCTAGTTTATGCTTCTGTGTTGGCACGAGGACACAGTTATCCATCGTTGCAAGTGCTCTCCAACAGGCTCGCAAGGACAGACGGAGTCAAGCCCACTTTTTTGTCCCCTAAAACAATATCTATAATATCTAGTGGCAGACGCGGAGCAGCTTGAAGAACACTTCGTGCAAAAACTCTGAAAATATGAACGTTTCATTCACCTGTGACTGGAGCGGTATAACGATGGTAAATAACAGGAAACTTGGGTTTAGAAGTGGTGAGTGCATGAAGAGGTGGATGAGAATGAGGGACAAAAGTTGCCATATGGGTTGAAACTTATTGTAATGGGAAACTGGGATAAAAAAATGTTGTTTTAAATATACAAACACTTAATCTTTGAGGTGTATTGTGAATATAATACTTAGTTCTCACTAAGAACTATGCTGCTAACTAGTTGATGATGAAAAATTGCAAGAAAATAGGCAATTTTGTTATTGAATTGTCTTTGGAATTATGTTGAGTTGGTACTTATGAAAAATTTGCATTTGGTAAATTGCAACATTCAAATGTCATTTGTGCATGAGCACCGCTCCTGAGCCAAAGACGTCTTTACTGTTTTTCTCTGTCGCAGTTCTAGCATTAAACCCTCCCAAAAAATGTAGAGTGCTGTGATGGCAAGACACAAAACTGGCCAGGGGTAGACCTGCTGAGGCTATAATGGAGTAGGGGTTGCATGACTTCATTTTTTTTAAAGTCGACAGTCAAGTAGTGAAAATCTAATCGACTTCGACTAGTCGTTGATGACGTCATACACCTGAAGCGGCATGGGGGGGGGGGGGTAGGTTCGCTGGAGTCTTTGACAATTAAAATTGCGCCCACATTTTCTAAGTTAACACATTTCTTTTAACAACGGTAGTTTCTGCTTCAGCCCTCTCCCCCCTCCCCCTGCGCAGCAGCCGCATTCTCACTGATGCGCCTACAGCCTCTCAGAGTTCCTGCTGCTCTAAACATTAAAATAATTATTTCATTTTCTGTTCCTCACTTCTGATTTCCTTCAATGGTGTCTGTTTGTTGCAACAGCAGGTACAAAACCTAACTTGTTTTTATTTGACTATTTTTCTGTCCTGTCTGTTTATTATCTTCCTGCATCTCCTCTCAATCCTAAGGAAAAACTGCTACCTGGGTTCATATATATATTTACCTTATGAGTTACCTTTGAACTGCAGTTCTAAAAGATCTACCGACCGCAAAAACAGCGGAGTGCTCGCTGCTTGGAGGCCGACTACAATGGGACCGTTTTTGCTGCGGAGTTCGTGCCAGAGCGGAGCGGAGATAGTGGAATTTTGGGGGTGCGTCACCGGAGGACAAAACAGGTGATGCGCCTCGCTCTGCAGCAGCGAAACGCATCAGGCACAAATAAAAGACAGAAAACAGTAAAGGAAATGAGCCGACATGAACGATCGCGTGTTTAATTTGTTTTTGAGGTGGTGACACCTGATTTGGCGGTGCTCAGGACGCAGATGTCTGGAGCGCATCAACGATCAGAGCTTTGCATGCGCAAACTGGTTAAGATTAGGATGGGGTGAGGGGAATGTAAAATTGCAAGAGGGAAAAGGTCACAGTTTGGTTAAATGTCCGTTTTACCGCCGGTGTCAGTACCGACGCTCTGGCACAGCGCGTCGCCTCCGCCTCCTGACGCAGGGGCTCATCACCTGCTGGAGGACTGCATCTTGTCAGTCATTATCACATGACAGCGACTAGTCGATGACAAGCATAAAAAGTGACTACAGAGCCGTGAAGTCGACTGGTTCATACAACCCCTATAATGGAGCATGGCTAGATCAACCTGCAGAGCAAATTCTTTTGCTAATGTTCCCTGTTCTGCTCCCAGAATATCTAAAAATAGGATGGGAGGCAGATCTTTTAGCTTTCAGGCTCCTCTCTTGTGGAACCAGCTCCCAGCTTTAGTCCATGAGGCAGACACCTTGTCTACTTTTAAGACTAGGCTTAAAACATTTTATTTGATAGGGCCTACGGTTAAAATCTGATGTTGGCCGAGATCTGGACAAGTGGGGGAGTAGAGGGAGGTGGAGTGTACAGTCGGTAAAGATGGCTCTCCCTTGCCCTGCCTCCAACATGCCTCCATCTAAAATGCCGTTATCCAGAGTTATCTCTGTAGTTATCTTCTAAAATTTGCTCTTTAACTGTATTATTTCCTGCTATTTCAGCTGTTAACTTTATTTTTTTCTCTAAGTGTTTTTCTCCCCAGAAGAAGCTACAATGATGTTCTGCTGAGCTGTGGTGGCCCCATGGAGGGGGGCCATCAGCTTGAACACTGTTGCTAACCACTTAAACACTCTACCTCTCCTGATAACATTTTACTCTCTTTGACATTGAATGTGCTACTACTAGTTTACCCGTTTAACAATAGATTCACTAGGATAAATACAATAACATTTATCTCTCACCAAATAGAATATTTACTAAGAAATCACAATGTAACCATAGAAACACTACTTTGTATATGGTGTGTGTGTGTGTGTGCGTGCGTGCGTGCGTGCGTGCGTGCGTGCGTGCGTGCGTGCGTGCGTGTGTGTGTGTGTGTGTGTGTGTGTGTGTGTGTGTGTGTGTTTGTGTGTGTGTGTGTGTGTGTGTGTGTGTGTGTGTGTGTGTGTGCTCTGTCTTCTCGATCCCTAGTGAGTCGTGGTGGATGGCTGCTTATACTGAGCCAGGATCTTCTGGAGGTTTCTTCCTGTTAAAAGGCAGTTTTCCTCTCCACTGTCGCTAAATGCTTGCTTAGTATGAGGATTGCTGTAAAGACTCTGACACTAGTCAGTGACTTGATGCAACCTGCTGGGTTCCTTTTATAGGAAACTTTTTACTGATTGGCTTAATGAACTGACCTGTATTGGAATGTTTACTGTGTGAAGGTCCTCGAGACGACTCTTGTTGTGATTTGGCGCTATATAAATAAACTTGAATTGAATTGAATTGCTACGGCTGGTTGAGATTTCTAAGCTACATACTTTTGTTTTCATGAATGCAAAGTTTAGAAGAACCAGAGCTGCATTCAAGAAATCCCATCATCATCATGGGCAACTTACACAAGGCAGCCGAAGACCCTCTTAAACATTTTTGAAACATTTTTGACACTCTCTCGTGAATGCTCTTTGGAATGTGCTGCCATCACTTGCAGCCCAGTGAGATCCAGTAGGTTCACTATAGGATTATCAGTGAATGGCTGCATTAAACTCCTCAAAACTGCTATACCATTTAGCAAATTTTGTATTTTTCCACAAAAGTCAACATGCAGGTTTTTGCAGTTTTCACATCTCTCTTTTTTTTCCTATTACTTATGTGTGTTTTTCATGATGCCATGTTGATGTGGAGTGGTGAGAGAGGTAACAAGCCCATTGGTCAGGAACAGGACGATGCAAGGGCTTCATACTGAAGAGGAAGAGGGATGTGGAGGGGATTAATAAGTGTTTGTAGTATTAAATCAATGAGCCTGCAAGCTGAGGCACCTGATTAGTATGACCCTGTCCTACACATCAGCACATTCAGGGCTGGGGGAGGCTGATTAAGAACCCATGCTAATTTCCCCTCAACCTTGTCAGAAAAGGGGAAAGTAAAGAGACTTGTTAGGACTTTCTGCATGTTAATACACATGTGCAGAGGCATCTGATGGTGTAAAACTTCAGTGCCTTGTGCTTTGTTCTATGTGCACTTTTTATTTGTGAATTAGGTTATTTTTATATAAACATGCCTCTAAAATGGAGCGTGTCACATTCGTTTTCCTCACTTAAACGGAATAAAAAAATTATTTTGGACCTAAAAAGTCAGAAAACTCACAACAAACACAAGATCCAATTTAAAACAAAACTCCAATGTAACAGGACATATGTATTTATGTTTTATAATAATTTTCACTTGACTTTTATATGTAAAAAGACTGAAAAATAAAATGTTTTAGTGCGAACTGTCATTCTTGTAGCCAATTTCATTCAAAAATGGCACAAAAGTAAAAGTAAAAATAAAAGTAATTCTTTCTCAAAAGCTAAGAAGCTTCAAACACACGTGGAAAAGCTCATTTACACACCATATTTATATTAGTATTAATGAATGTGCCCAGACGCCTCAAAATGTTGCCTTGACTTCCTTATCATTTGGGTAGAAGCTGAAGTGTGAAGCCCACTGAAACTGAGCCATGAGTCGGCATGGATATTATTTCTCTTTAAGTTTTCTGTCAGTCAGCGAAAAGGAGTGTAAGCATACAGACAGCACTCTAAGCTGCTGCCGTGCCAATCAATACAGTGCACACCGTACCTGTTCCCACCCTGTGCTTCTGTGATCAGGCTGGCACATAAATTAGCAGGAGGCCAGGGACAGGCAGAGCTACCCAGCCTCCATCTCTCCGGTCTTGGTCAAACACGCTCAGCAGAACAAGAAAGAGAAACCAGCCCATTGCAGGCCATGTTACTCAGCAGCTGACTAAATAAAAATCACAGCAGCACTTCTGTATCACATGAATGTGCGTGTTGTGGGGCAGGAAACTGGAGAGCCATTGTTCAATGTCATCCCAACCTTGACCTAAATCAGAACAGTGACCTCATTGCTAATCACTGGTCTTGGGAGAGCGATCTTTTTGTGGGCTGAAGCTTCCAGAAACACAAGCCACTGAGAAGGTCAGCTCGATCATTATCTAACAGGACAGAGGTCAAAGTGTTCATTTGAACTGATTATGACTTCTGTGTGACAAAATGATAACAAACGTGTTCCAGGACTGTAGCCAACCTCTGTCAGAATAATATCAGCCCAGTGGAGAAAATCGCTTTATCGTTTTAATAAATACACAGTTGATAGCATCAGCATTTCATGCCAGTGTTTTTATTCCAAAACCACGACTTCCAAGTTAGCTAAATACATTTTTGTGTTTCACTAATTAGTTCTTTACTATCCTGTGGAATTGGCCAAAATCATAACGCTGCAAGTCTGTGTGTGTGTGTGTGTGTGTGTGCGTGCGTGCGTGCGTGCGTGCGCGCGCGTGCGTGCGTGCGTGTGTGCGTGTGTGTGTGTGTGTGTGCGTGTGTGTGTGTGTGTGTGTGTGTGTGTGTGTGTGTGTGTGTGTGTGTGTGTGTGTGCGTAAAAAATTGCTGGTAACCTTCAATCAACGAAAGTAAAACACACGGTGGTCACAGAAATAATTTTATCCAGTGAAAGTCAGACATTGCTTTTCAGCCATACTTCAACTGAATTATAAAAAAAAACTCATGGAACAGGCCTGGACAAATTTGATGGTACCTCTAGAAAGACTAAAATAATGTGACCAAAGGGACATGTTAATTCAAGATGTGTCCACTAATTAGCTAGCCTGGCCGGCCAGACTCGTCCTCTGTTTGATTCTACACAGAGAACTAGTCTGGTTACTCACAGGCAGAGACACACATGAGGGGCGGGACTAAATAACCAATCAGGAAAAAAGGCGGAAATGCCGACTGTACCGCAGAACGCTGTCATTTTTCAGCTGTCGTCTGGCTACGGAGCAAACATCTTTCTTTAGAAGAAAGGCTTTTAGCACTTCTACTTGTTGTGGTTTAATGACATGTTCAACTAATTTAGAACAGAGGGAAGAGCCACAGCAAACTTCACTTCAGTCACCATGTTTATGAGAAACTCAGTGTCATGGTGTGTGACATAAGCTACTCAGTGCTGATTGGTTCAGTTGGAATTCTCAGGGGGTGGGGTTATTTGAATAGAAAAGTTCCCAAACACAATGCTTCCCATAAGGAAGCATGGCGCTGGCTGATCAGGCTACTAATTAGCATCAAAGGTGTCAAAGGGCAGAGGGGCCAAAGGAGTCGGGCACGTTGTATGATGGCTGGTAGCCGAAAGCGGGGACCTTGGTGGTCTGATCCTCAGCTAGAGTAGCTGGCTCTTGGTATGTGGAATATCACTTCTCTGGTGAAGCAGGAGCCTGAGTTGGTGTGTGAGGTTTAAAGGTTTGGACTAGATAAAGTCAAGTGGTCAGACTTACATCAACACATGGCTCTGGCTCCAGAACCAGTTTCGTTGAGAGGGGCTGGACACTACCACTCTGGAGTTTCCTGCACTGAGAGACGCCAAGCAGGGGTGGGCATACTAGTTGCTCCCCATCTTGGTGTCTGTACTTTGGAGTTTACCCCGGTGAACAAGAGAGTAGCCTCCTTCCACCTACGTGTGGGGGGTGATGGACCCTGGAATTTGTGGGCAATGAATTCTGTCTCACTGCTCCACTCCATGTGACAGCTCACACCCGCTGTCGTGCAGCTTCCTTTCCCTCTGCAGTAAAACGCTGTGAGATTCCCACCAACAGCAAAGGGATCCCGTGTTTTTGTGCTTTACTTTTTATGTTCGTGAGCTCTTCTCCTCTAAGCTCTCACAGGTCACAGAATCACAGTTTTCACAATTTATCTGATGGTCTAAAAAAAGGTAGTTTAATTATTTTAGTATAACTTCGGTTTAACTTGGTATATTAACAGAAATAATAACTAGTGTGTAGTTTATAATCCGCAATTTAAACATAAACTGAAACCGAAGCTGAGAGAGGCGGAGTCTTGCTGCTGTTGCGTCCCAAAGGTGTGTTTTCATTGGTCGGTTGCAGACAGGAGTCGAAGGTTTTCAAGCGGTGCTTGAAGACTTTTTGAGGCTGATTTGGTCGTGACACGCCACAAAAAGCTGTTTCAGAGCCGGTCACACTGTACGTTCACAGCATTGTGCAAATATATGCAAATCACCCTGATGTTGACCGTTTTTTGTCACGATTCTGCTCAGGACGAGGGATTTGGCAGAGACGGCCAAAAATCACACAGTGTGATCCGGGCATTAGGCCGCAGCTTGATGGTCAACTTTGTTGTCATCTCATCTGATCTGCGGCTGCATATCTTGGGTGCTGGGGTGGAGAGGGGCGGAGCTGTCAACTGACCACTACATGGTGGTGAGTTGGCTTTGATTTTGGGGATGGATGCTGGTCAGAACTGGCGGGCCCAAACATCTGCTGATCAGCTGGGAATGTCTAGCGGAGTCTCCTATCAGATGAAGTTTCAATACCCACCTCCAACAGATCTTCCAAAATTTTCCAGGGGGAGCAGGGGATATTGAGTCCGAGTGGGCTATGTTCTATGCTTCCATTGTCGAGGTGGCTGACTGGAACTGCGGTCGCAGGGTCGTCGGTGCTTGTCATTGTGGCTCCCCTCGGCCAGGTGGACTGTACCATTTTATGCCGTTGGGAGGGGGGGGCGGCTCAAATTCATTAGTCAAAATAAAGTAGGGACCTCTGAATAAATATACATTTCATAAAGACTAAAAGATTGTTTGTTTAATGTCTTAAATGAGAAAAAATACTGCAAAGTAAAGTACTTGTGATTTCTAAACTTAATTTTTTTCATTCATCTTTGAAACTTTTTTGGGCCCCTGACAGCTGTGGGCCCTTAGAATCTTCCTAATCTTTCACCGCTTTATGGCGCCCCTGTTGGAGACTCCCGCAATCCTGAGAAGGCTGTGTAAAGAAGAAGAAAAGATCTTTTCTGTAGCGCATCTCAAGATAAAAACCACGAGGGGTTTCACAAAAACAAAAAATGTAAAAATATAAAAAATAATTTAGAAAATGATTAAAAATATATTTAAAATGAGCAAAAAATAGAGAATTGTGATTAAAAATTTAAAGAAAGAGAGAGAGTGAATAGGAAAGAGGGAAATCAGTGGATCCTGAGGAAGGTGGAATATGTAGGGAGAGCAGAACAAGGAGAGGATAAAGAAGGTAACACCAAAGCCAGCTTGAACAAGTGAGTTTTCAGTTGCTTTTTAAAGTCCACTGATCTCAGGCTCAGGGGCAGAGAGGTCCAGAGTCTGGGGGCCACAGCAGCAAATGATCGGTCACCTTTGGTCTTTAGCCTGGTGCGCTGCACAACCAGTAGGCTTTGGTCACTGGACCTCGTGGACCTGCTGGGGGTGTAGGGACTAAGAAGATCACCAAAGTATGATGGTGCTTGTCCATATAAGGCCCTATAGACCAGAACCAGGATCTTGAAGTGAACCCTGAAGTTGACTGGCAGCCAGTGAAGCTGGAGGAGAAGCGGGGTGATGTGGGTGTGTTTGGATGACTTGGTCAGAAGCCGAGCACAGGCATTCTGAACCACCTGTAGACGGTTCAGGGAGGTTCTGCTCAGACACGTGAAAAGAGAGTTACAGTAGTCTAAGCGTGAGGAGATGAAGGTGTGGAGAACTGTCTCAAGTTCAGAGCGGGACAGAATGGGACTCAGCTTAGCAATGTTCCTGAGATTAAAGAAGGAAGAGCGAACAAGAGAACTGACATGAGAATCCAGGGTGAGAGCTGGGTCAAAGGTCACACCAAGATTCCTGACGGAAGGTTTGGTGTGGGAAGCAAGCTGATCAAGAGAGTCTCTGACTTTGGGAACCAGCTTGTCTGGGGCACAGATGAGGATCTCAGTCTTATCTTCATTCAGCTGTAGAAAGCTCCCAGCCTTCCAGGTTTTGATAGAGTCTAAGCAGGTGTGTAACAGCTGCAACTTAGACTCATTAAAGGAGATGTTCAGTTGGATGTCATCTGTGTAAAGATGGTGGGAGATTCCTCTGAAGGAGCTCAGGATGTGCCGAAGAGGAAGCAGATAGAGGAGGAAGAGCAGAGGCCCCAGCACAGAACCTTGTGGGACACCATGGGTAAGGGAGGTGGTGGAGGACCTAAACTTGGAGATGGCCACAGAAAAGGAGCGCTCAGAGAGATAAGAGGAGAACCACTCCAGAGCAGTTCCTGATAGGCCTACCCCGTCTCTCAGCCTCTCCAGCACACTACAGACATCATAGTGTGAACAGAACCTCGCTGCGGGGGAGGGCGGGCTGACACTACCAAGACAGGACTGGGCCAGGCCAGATGTGAAGTAGCCATAAGTGGGCCTGGGAAAGTCTTGATTGGGGAGAGGGAAGTACAGGCCTCTCCGTTTAAGCTGCTGCCCCCGTGACCCGGACAAGCAGAGGAAAATGGATGAATGGATAGATGGATGGACGGACAGATAAATGGATGAATGGATGGAATGTAAAAATGCTTTGTGGTACAGCTATCAGAGCCTAATCAACTGAGTACTGACACAGACAGAACTATGCACACGAGCTGAGTGCATCCTGGCATAAGAGATCTGCAGGAATTTCTGCCTTTCCTTTTGAGGAAAAGCATGGTCAGCCAAACCCAAGGGCATGTTGGCAGCACTGCAGCCTGATCCAAAAGAGGCCAGTCTGCATGCTCTGAAGTCACGCTGAAGGTCACTGCACTTTTCAGTGCACTGAATGGTAATGCAGATAATGGTTTGGATTGGAGAAGCACTTCAGGGCAGATGTTGCTCATAGCTATGACGAGTTGGATCTTCTTGGCTTGAGAAGCCAACACTTTCCTTTGCTTCTGTTGCTTCCAACATGTCTCAGATGCTTTCAAGCCTTAGTTAGGCAAATATGTTACAGACAACATCTGCTGTACAAAGTTTTTATTGGAAATAAAATGTTTGATGATCAACAACAAAATACAGGTTACCGGTGTCTGCTGACATTATCATCGATACGCCCCACAGGATTTTTCTAAAAGAGCTTCTTCTTTTTAAAGTGGCTATAAAAAAGATTTCAATACTTGTGCAGTTATGCGTTTTAGTGGATGGTTTTAAAAAAATATAGGATCTGGTTTTGATGGGAAAAAAAGCTACTGAAGAAGACTAGGACTAGTGCCTAGATTAAAAACAAAAATCATCTAATTATTCATAGAATAAATTTTTAATTTTGAGAATAAAAATGAAAAATACTATTTTCAAAATCAAAGTCGAAACACTGTAGGAGAAAAAGCTATTTTGAAGTTGAAGTGTGCATGTTTTGGATATGTTTCGTTATTTTGAAGGGCTATTATTTTAGTTTCACTATAGTAAATAAAACTGCATCTGGCATTTAAGTATGTACCACAGATTTTCGAATCTGAAGCTCGCTCAGGACCATTTTGTTGCTTTACGGAGGGGGAGGGGGGTGTTACATTCGCCGACCGCTTTGCTAACTGCCATGAGAGGCAAGGGGGTAATAATGCAGAATGCTTCGGTGCCGTGCGTGGGCCGTGAGAGCTGTGGTGTTGGGGGGTTGATTTCATAGCCTGTGTAGGGGACACAATAAGGAGGAAAGTACATAAATATGCTGTCAGAGAATAGTAAGAAGGATGAATGTTATATGAGTCACTTTTTAATGTAATTTGGTTTATGCATCCATCACTGCATAAATCCAATTGATTGATTGATTTGTTGGTTAGTTGGTTCATTCATTCATTCATTCATACATTTGTTTATTCATTGAACTGCCACTACAAGCTAACAATGTAGGTTCTGGGTAAACAAACCATGCTAACTGCAACTTAATAAGTGATAAATCACCTGAACTTGTATAATGCCTTTCAAGAGTCAGAGGACTCCAAAGCGCTTTACACTACAGTGTGTCATTCATCCATTCACACACTGGTGGTGATGAGCTACAATATAGCCACAGCTGCCCCGAGGCGCACTGACAGAGGCGAGGCTGCCGGTAGAGTTAAAGTACATTGTCGTTCTAACTGAGTTTTTGGTGAGGGTTTGTATTTAAGCCATCTTATAGAATAGTTGCACATATTAAGTTAAACTGCTGAAAGTTTAAATTATCTATGGTATTCAAAGTAAATTGTTTAAAATACATGTTTTGCATACATGTACATTTTATTAGTTGTGTGACTGTTTGCATCATTCTAATGAATTCAGTCATAACTGAATAAGTCTGCTCATTCTGAGTTGAACTGGACCCATTTTTTCATTCTCTGTTTTTCTGCGAATCAAGTTGTTTTTTTCCCGACTCTTGTGTCACCTTGAGATCTCACTCATTAAACATCCCACTGTCAACAATCAATAAATTTGGCCAGCCATTTATCCTCTTTTGTCTTGGCAAATGAAGCTGATGGATGAAAAAGCCCCTGTGCCCTCGCCCACGTAATGTGCTGTGAATGGCCACGTCGATACCGTGTGAGTTAACGGCATACGAGGACACAAACAGAGGTGTGGGAGACTTAAGGAGTTTGGAGCAGGACATAGGAGTGAGGTCAACTCTTAGGACAACTTAATATTTAATCACTCCTCCTCACTGGTAACTCTAAACCCCACAATCCCCTCTGGACAAGCAAGGGGACAAGGAGAGCGGGAGGACAAGGTGAAATTTTATCTTTCAAACTGTGTTGTGCTTTGAGTGAGAACAAATTAAGTAAGCAATAGAAAAAAATAATACTGGGGCCATTGCAGGGTGATGCAGACAGAGATGATGACTAGCAGGAGAGACAGACAAGTGAAAGGAAAACTAGAGGCAGTACATTGTGTCTTTGAAGTTTCCTCCATCATTCAAGTTATGTGGCCATGGTCATTTCAGTCAAGGGTAATAACACCATAAGCACCTCATAGCATTAAAAAATGACATAAGGACTACAGGTAGAGGGTGGAGGAAGATATTATCTGCTCAAAAACACATTCATCATGAATGATGCATGCATCTCTTAAAAGGTTTACTGATACAGTGGAAACCAATCAGCAAAGTCTGTTGTGAATTTTAAACGAGATTAAACTCTTATATTGTTTTGAACTCATCTGTCAGAATTACAGTTCACCTGGTGCAAAAGCCAACAACGCATTAAAAATTAGCCTTTTCTCCCTCAATGATGAATTGATCCTTTGTTATTCATCTCTTTTTATGTGTGGAAAAATTACTGAGAAAAGATCTTTTAAAAACTTACATGATGGAATTAGTATGCATTTCATTTTATCTTCCAACTAAGTTTAGGAGGCAAAGCGAACCACATTTTGCAATATTCCTGCTGTTGTTAAAATACTACGAGTACATATTCATTGCACTAGTGAGAGATCATGGTTGAGCAGAAAGGTCAGGCATCGCTATAATCACTACATTATCTTTTTGTCATGTATCATTTCAGTTTTGAAGCAATCACAACAGATTTTTAAATTTCTGTTCCCGACTGGTGTTAAAAGAACCTGTTCATTAAGCAATTTGATTCACTTCCCAAATCACAGTAACATGCATTGTTTACAATCATGAAATCAGAAAACACACTGTGAACACACTGTTCTTCCTCCTGTGCACTTTCTGTGGGATATTAATTGATATTACAAGGATATTTTAATAATATAATGATGAGAAGCTCTTTCTACCCATTGGTAGGATTTCTTGATTTCAGCCACTTCAGTTATCTGTCTGTGGTACATCCCATGTAGGAGTGTGTCCTCCCGCTATGGTATTTCCAGTGTCTCCTCCTCTGTTCACCATGGTTTGAAACATTCACTGAGGACTTCATCTGTAGGGACCTTGTCCTTGATGAATACACAGATCCTGGATGTTTCATCCTGGACAGTGGCTCTCACGCGCACTAGTCCTCGGCCTGCTTCCCTACGGCTAGCGTACAGTCTCAGGGTGCTGGATTTGGGAAGGAACCCTCCATGCATGGTTAGGAGCTTCTTTGCTGCATTCGTAATGTGTTTGTTATCCAATTTAATTTTCATATGTTCGTCATTGAACGCAGAGTTATAAGGGTTTGTTGTTACCTTTGCCGGCATGTTTCGACGTTTCACTACCGCCTTCATCAGAGCAACCGCCGGCGGTGTGTGTGTGTGTGTGTGTGTGTGCGTGCGTGCGTGCGTGCGTGCGTGCGTGCGTGTGTGTGTGTGTGTGTGTGTGTGTGTGTGTGTGTGTGTGTGTGAGTGTGTGTGTGTGTGTGTGTGTGAATGATTGAATGACTGGTGTGTTGTAAATCACCTTGGGGGCTAAATAAATATAAATGATCATTTTTACCATCTACAAAATGCTGTGGCTGTCTCTTTATCTGAGACTGATGTTTAGGGCTTTTGCTGAGCTACTAGTATATCTCAAGATACGAGTGAAGAAGATAGTTAGAGACCGGGTTGTTTTATTTCTTTGCAATGTATTAAAAAAATGTCCATGAAAAGTCAGAACTTAGTAACCCTTGAAAAAAATTTGGAATTGACTAAAAGATAGAAAGCACAGATACAAACTGAAATTAATGTTGTGATACCAAACTGTCTATCCCCAGCAGTCATAGGGCAAGAAGTGGGGGCTCTGGACAAGTCACCAGTCAGTCACAGGGACAAACAACCATTCACACACTAACACCTAATGCATGTTTTTGGTCTGTTGGAGGAAACAGGAGTACCTGGAGATAACCCACACATGGATGGGAAGAACATGCCAACTCCATGTTAAAGGCAAGATTCAAACCTGCTATGCCACCATGCAGCCCTTTAATCTAACTAGACAAACTTATTATCCTTCAGTCAACCACAGACCTAAGCTGCTCTAATGAAATAACAGCTGAACACAATAACATGGTTTAAATATGAACGGCGTCTAAAGATTAGTGGGGCAAAATTCAGGTTTGATCCTGCGAGATTGCATTTGCCATGTATTAGGAGGCAAACCCAGGAAATGCAGCCGGTCCCAGATAGCGAACCACGCAGATCTGAGCTGAGTATTTAAATGTGTGGTTCACTTAAAATCTATTTTTTAATTATTATTTCTGATTATAGTCGCTCACTCTGTTTTTCATGCAGGCTGAAAATGAAAATAGTCTCCTACACCTGTCTCCTGCATTAGCTTCTGATAGAACATAGATGGTGAAACTCTAACCTACCATAATGCATGGCCTGAGCTGTCACATTTACGCTGATGATTGTCAACTGTATGTAGAAATGGATGAGAAGAATGCGGGCTCGCGATTGGCTGCATGTTTAGATGACGTGAAGGGCTGGCTGGCATCCAACTTCTTAAAGTTAAATGAAAAGAAGTCTGAGTATATTGTTTTTGACCCCTGCATCCACCATGGCTCTCACCCTGTTTGTGACCTCTTAACTCTCAACCCCAAACAGTGTGTGACGAGTCTCGGGGTAAAGCTGGATGCTGAACTCACAATGGCCCCACAGATAAACTCCGTTGTGAGGTCTTGCTTTTATCAGCTTCACCGCCTGACTCGCCTCAGACAAATCCTGAAACGGAGGCATTTGGAGTCAGTCATCCATGCCTTCATTACCTCTCGCCTGGACTATGCAAACACCCTCCTAGTTGGTGTTCTGGTCTCTTCCCTGAATCGACTGCAGGTCGTCCAGAACGCTGCTGCCAGGTTCTTGACAAATACACACCGACGTAGCCATATTACCCCTGTCCTGGCACATCTTCACCGGCTCCCTGTCATTTCCAGAGTACAGTTTAAGTTATTGACTTTTGTATTTAAATTACTCAACGACCTGGCACCTCCCTATCTCTCTGACCTGTTCACTCCATATGTACCCACGCGCACGTTGAGGTCGGCTGACCTTTTGCTGCTGTGAACACCGCGGATGCGATACAAATCGCGGGGTGAACGAGCATTTGTGCATGCTGCCCCAAAGCTGTGGAACTCGTTTCCCATTGGAGTTCGGCAGGCTCCGTCACTGGTGGTTTTTAAATCTCGTTTAAAGACCCACTTTTACGATTTGGCTTTTAGACAGTGACTCGTTTTAGTGCTTTATTGTGTCATTGTTGTAATGTGTTCTTAGTACTCATCATGTTTTATCTGCTTTTGACTGGTATTGTTATCTTCTGTTTTAGTTTCTTAGAATGGTCGCGTTTTGTTTTAGCCTGTGCAGCACTTTGGGCAGCTCCCATGCTGCATTTTAAACGTGCTATATAAATAAACTATGGTATGGTATGGTATGGTATGGTATGGTATGGTATGGTATGGTGTGGTGTGGTGTGGTGTGGTGTGGTGTGGTGTGGTGTGGTATGGTATGGTATGGTATGGTATGGTATGGTATGGTATGGTATAGCATAAAAAAATATAGACACGCTATAAATCATAAAAGCATAGAACTAAGCCTCACAAAATTCAAATCAATAAAATCAACACAATTAATAAAAAGCCAGAGTAAACAGATGTGCTTTTAGCTGCTTTTTAACGATATTGGCCAGAGGCTAAATTCCCTTGAAGGGCATGTGTAAAGAAGTATTAAAACATGTGTAAAGAAGTAGAAAAACCTCAGATGAGGTTTTTGGATTTTCACGGCTGGAATTTTAAGAAAATCTGATGTTTTTGACTAGCGCGTGTAGCGTTAAGGATTGACTGCATATTTATTAAATGATCAATAAGATGTCACGTTCTATATGAATATGAAATATCAATCTGATTGGTCTTTGAATGTTTAATCAAAGACTTTAGGTTGACTATTCAGGCAACACACACTTCACATCAATCCAGACAGAGTCAAGAATTTTGTTTATAAAAATTATTTTAATTTTTTTTTTCCTAAACTAAACGATTATACACGACAAAGTTGTACAGATAACAGATGATGGATGGAATGGTGGAATGTGAGCTAGATGTTATAGCAAAACCTTATAAGTATCTGAGAGAGATTGTGGAGTCTGGGTGGTAAAATAAATTTGGCTGTATGGTTTGATAAGCTAGAGATTTGTTTATAAAACCATCCGACACAATCGTGCAGAGTTTACGCACCCTATGTGTGACGGTTGCCCATCGGCGGTCTGGACGAAAGTGGCCCGAGTGATGAGGTGATGAGGAACCCAAAGAGGCGCATTTCCCTTTGAATTCAGATTTATAGTCCAGCCATGAAGTGCAACCAGGGTCTGCAGGTTAGAATGTCTGTCTGGGGTGTTGAGTGGCTCTTAAAAGAGCCGTTGTGTCTGAAATCAATCGCAAATGTTGCAGAGAGGCTTTGACCTTGGGGTCAAAAGAGAGGATGGTCTCAAAATGCTTGTTCACCCAATTGGCCTCATCAAGTGAATGGCGAAGACTGGGGAATCAGGAAGTGATTCCTGTATTTATCAAATGTTGTTTACAAATTTGACAAATCAGAATTTGACACATTTAAAAAGGCGTTAACAAATACCTCATAAAGTCACTCCTTCACTCAGATACTTGGAGAGGTTAACTCTTAGTGTGAACTGGATGTGTTATTACACATGTATGTGAAGTGAATGTTAAAACATTAATTAAATAATTACTACGAGGTGTGATTCACACTGTGTGAATATACTGAAATTAAATTGTTAAATCAACAAACACTGATCTGGTGCAGTTTAAGATCTGAAATGAATCATTGCAGGAAAATTATTAATTTTCATTTAACACAGATTATTCAAACACTTTGGGATTTAAACATCTTGTTCATTCAACACATTTGATTATATCAACCTATAAAATTGTAAAGTCATTTATGATTCAAGGAAGATGAACTTTGTTCAGAGTGAAATTGCGGAAAGTCTCGTCTTCTGCGTGGGCCTTGTCTTCCAGCACTTATTATGGCTCACTTTTTTGGTTGCAAGGTTGCAGTTCCTTGCTTTTCTTTTTTGGAGGCCAGACAGCCTCTACTAGTCGGTCAGATTTGTTTTTTTTTTCTGAGATACGGTGTCGGTACAGGATCTGATCGGGTGCAGGATCGGCTCTGGGTCCTTCGACTGCCGATGACGTCAAAGTAGTTGATTGGCTGAACATGAAGCTTACGGAAGTTACGTTATCACGTTATGATTTTGATTGGTCAGAACAAATTTGCAGTCGTAGTCTTAGCGGTTGTAGTCCTGTAGTCCAAAAATCAACACTTTTTGGAGAAAATATGTTTGCATTTCTAAAGGAAATGTAAAATATAAGCAAATGATAAACAGTGACCCTCAAAAGCTCTTGATGCTGATGAAATGAGGCAAAATAAAATATAAGAACTTTACTGAAAGACACCAAGCAATATTTTGAGACAAAGAATGTATTTAGTTAACAACTAAGGAAATATACAGACGAACTCCACATTAATACAAACAGATATGGCTTCACATATAAGAACTGTTCTATTTTTTGTCAGTCCGATGTTGGTTTTATGCAGTTTCACATTATTTACAAAACAAAGATAATATGGTGTTTTATTAACAAATTACTATTATAAAGAAAACATTTAGGTGTTAACAAACAAGAATTCATTTTAAAAAACTGCTGATGTCTTTCCAAAACGTATGTGTGAAAGCCGAGTAGATTTGCAGTCATGTGACCTCATCGGCAGTCGAAGGAGCCTGAGCCAATCCTGCAACCGAGTAGATCCTGTACCGACAACGGCGATGAGAACGGATATTGAATTACCGGAGTAGTTCAACCGAACTCCGACCCCGCTAGCCGGATGTCACTACCGGAGGTGCAGACATGTTTTGGACCTCATGACTGAGAAGACCCGCGACCTGATCTGGACACAGGGGAGGACTCTGTTCATCTTCAGAAGCAAAATCGGTACAATTTACACCGTTGTCGTCGTCTTCCTCCACTTATCCGGGTCCGGGTCGCGGGGGCAGCATCCCAATTAGGGAGCTCCAGACTGTCCTCTCCCCGGCCTTCTCCACCAGCTCCTCCGGCAGAACCCCAAGGCGTTCCCGGACCAGATTGGAGATGTAATCTCTCCAACGTGTCCTGGGTCGACCCTGGGGCCTCCTGCCGGCAGGACATGCCCGAAACACCTCCCCGGGGAGGCGTCCAGGAGGCATCCTGACCAGATGCCCAAACCAACTCAACTGGCTTCTTTCGATCCGGAGGAGCAGCGGTTCTACTCCGAGTCCCTCCCGAATGTTCGAGCTCCTCATCCTATCTCTAAGGCTGAGCGCGGCCACCCTACAAAGGAAACTCATTTCGGCCGCTTGTATCCGCAATCTCGTTCTTTCGGTCATTACCCAAAACTCATGACCATAGGTGAGGATTGGGACGTAGATCGACCGGTGAATCGAGAGCCTGGCTTTCTGGCTCAGCTCCCTCTTCACCACGACAGATCGGCTCAGTGTCCGCATCACTGCAGACGCTGAATCAATCCGCCTGTCGATCTCCCGATCCCGCCTACCCTCACTCTTGAACAAGACCCCGAGATACTTAAACTCCTCCACTTGAGGTAGGACCTCTCCCCCTTCAGGTCACCCTTCTTAAAGATGGGGACCACCACCCTGGTCTGCCACTCCACAGGAACTGCCCCTGGTGTTGCAGAGACGCGTCAACCATGACAGCCCTACAACATCCATAGCCTTGAGATACCCAGGACGAACCTCATCCGCCCCCGGGGCTCCGCCGCTGTGTAGTTGTTTGACTACCTCAGCAACTTCTGCCCCCGAGATTGGACAGTCCATCCCCAGGTCTCCCAGCTCTGGTTCCTCCTCGGAATGTGCATAGGTGGGATTGAGGAGCTCCTCAAAGTATTCCTTCCACCGTCCGACTATAGCCCCAGTTGACGTCAGCAGCTCCCCATCTGCACTGTAAACAGTGTGAGCGAGTTGCTGCCTTCCTCTCCTGAGGCACCGGACAGTTTGCCAGAACCTCTTTGGAGCCGATCGATAGTCTTTCTCCATGGCCTCACCAAACTCCTCCCACGCCCGAGATTTTGCCTCGGCAACTGCCACTGCTGCACCCCGCTTGGCTATCCGGTACCTGTCTGCTGCCTCCAGAGACCCACAGACCAGCCACGCACTGTAGGCCTCCTTCTTCAGCCTGACGGCTCCCCGAACCTCTGGTGTCCACCAGCGGGTACGGGAGTTGCCACCATGACTGGCACCGGCCACCTTGCGACCACAGCTAGCAACAGCCGCCTCAACAATCGCAGAGTGGAACAAGGCCCACTCGGAGTCAATGTCCCCCACTGCTCTTGGGACGCGGTCAAAGCTCTGCCGGAGGTGGGAGTTGAAGACTGTCTTAACAGGTTCTTCTGCCAGACGTTCCCAGCAGACCCTCACTATGCGTTTGGGTCTGCCAGGTCTATGCGGCATCTTCCCCTGCCATCTGATCCAACTCACCACCAGGTGGTGATCAGTTGACAGCTCCGCTCCTCTCTTCACTCGGGTGTCCAAAACATACGGCCACAGGTCAGATGATACGACTACAAAATCTATCATCGACCTGCGACCTAGGCTGCCCTGGTACCAAGTATACCGATGGGCATCCTTATGTTCGAACATGGTGTTCGTTATGGCCAAACTGCGGCTTGCACAGAAGTCCAATAACAAAACACCGCTTGAGTTCAGATTAGGTGGGCCGTTCCTCCCAATCACATCCCTCCAGGTCATGCTGTCATTGCCCACGTGAGCATTCCCCCAGCAGGACAATGGAGTCCCCTGATGGAGCACTATCTAGCACTCGTCCAAGGGACTCCAGAAAGGGTGGGTGCTCTGAACTGATATTTGGCCCATAAGCACAAACAACAGTCAGGACCCGTTCCCCGACCCGAAGGCGCAGGGAAGCTACCCTCTCGTCCCCCGGGGTAAACCCCAACACACAGGCAGAGAGTCTTGGGGCTAACAAAAAGCCAACCCCGGCCCTCCGCCTCTCACCCAGAGCAACTCCAGCAAAGGAGAGTGTCCAACCCCTCTCAAGGACTTGGGTTCCAGAGCCAATGGTATGTGTCGAGGTGAGTCCGACTATATCTAGCCGGTACCGCTCAACCTCTGCCACAAGCTCCTGCTCCTTCCCCGCCAGAGAGGTGACGTTCCATGTCCCATAAACCAGTTTTCTTGTACGGGAATCAGACCGCCAAGGCTCCCGCCTTGGTCTGCCACCCGATCCACATTGCACCGGACCCTTCATGACAAAATTCCTTAACACAATTTACTTTTGTTAAATATTTCATTTCTGTGCTCGTAGCTCTTCCACCAGGAGCTCTGAGCTGATAAGTTCTCAGCTGTCCCAATATAATTCAGTTATCTACAGATAAATTAAATAATGTGCTGACAATTTTACTGCTGCGAGTATATGTTGATCACTCCGGAAAATCTTTAACCAATAGCTTACCAGAATAAATCTTCCTGCTGCTGGAGTAACTCATTAGTTTGACTCGTTGTTTGCACTAATCCAGGATGGCACAGAGGTTCCACCAATCCACGGAGGATTTATTGTTGAAATATGGGGATCATCTTTTGGATTATATCACATGACTTGTTTTTTTCCTTATCGGAGCTAACACTGTTAGCAGTGTTGCTGCAGTCATGCTAACGGGACTCATCTAGAGTCCAGAAGTACCGGTGCGGTTCCAGATGGATTTAGGTTATTATTTTAGATGAAACCTATGTTATTCAAAAATTTGTGTAGGACACGGACGTGGCAAAGACCTTTTACTGCAGCTGTAAACGCAATTTTCTGTGATAATTAAGAGCACAAAAATAAACAAAACGGTTATTCACAATACTAGCAACAGCAGCTACCGCGTTCTACGTGTTGGAGTGAGTTTAAACTGAATTTCCACCATTTTAATGCTGAATCTGGCCAATGCCAATAAAAGGCTCAACAGTGGTTAAAGAGCACAGGGTCTGGGGTAAAGCATTTCAAAGTGAGGAGGCCACTGCCTGAAAGGCCTGATCACATCTGGTCTTAAACCAAGTTTGGGACACTACTAGTAGCCGCTGGTCTGAGAATCTAAGAGATTCAACGTAGTTGTGAACTGTCAGTAGATCAGTGATATAGCCAGGCGCTTGACCATGTAACGCTCTAAAAGTAAGGACCAGGATTTCGAACTGGATCCTATGGAGCACCGGTACTCAATAGGCGCCTCAATAGCTCCCCCTGCAGAACCACAAGCCCCCCCCCCCCCCACACACACACACACACACACACACACCCCACCCCCACCCTCCCATCTGATGATGCAGCAGCAGCAGCACCCCTCCCCCACCACAGGTCCAGACCTCACGCTTCCAGGTCGTTTTGTTGAGTGGCCCTCGTAGTCTGGCAGCAGAGTTTTGCACCAGACAAGAATGCAATGTGGTCTTAGCCATTCAGTAAATGCTTGATTTATCATTTATCTGGGAACCAGAACATTTTTGGTAAATGGTCTTGGTGTACCAACACAATCGAACATAAAAATCCCAAACAGCATTGGCGTATCGCTGGTCACTTAATTTGGTGATGGTCAGAACCCAATATGGAACGAGTACTCAGCCAAATATGGCTTTTACCAGCTGGTAACTGCTGCTTGCCAGCTGCCCGTGGGCTCAGGGTGACTTTCGTTCAGCCGCCACAAAGACTTAAGATTCTTGAGATAATGAAATCCAGGATAAAGAGCAATAGGGGGGTGGAGGAAGTGATGAATGTCAGCAGGTAGGCAGCCAGATGGGCCATAGGGACCCCCAGCTGATCCCTGTGGAGGCACAAGCAGCCAAGTTCAGCAGTGAGCCACCCAGCCCCGTGTCAGCACTTTGGGGAGAAGCTGAGAAAAGTGCTGAGGCAGCAAGCACATGGGGAGATGAGGTGAAGTGGTGAAAAATTAACTAGCCTGATGAAAGTTTAAGTGTGCATGTTAAGCAGGAAAGAGTGGAGAGAATGGCAGAAGGTGACCGTGTGGGGCACTTTCTCATAGTTTTTCCCGCAAGACTCAAATGACGGTTCGTGTCTCAAACTTGATCATGACACTGATTTCACCTGACACCTCAGGATGCGGTGCAGTCACCTTCTGACCCTAGTTTGACCTCTACCGTAACGTCAAACCCCACTTCCAGTTACTGCTTCTGGATAATTGGCTGTGACGGTGCTGTTTTGTTTCAAGGACACCGGCTGCATTCCTCTGCACTGCAGTCTGGCTGAGAAACACTCCAGAGCCTTAAAGCAATTCTCGTTGACTGTTTTTCACACAAAGTTCCATTCAAAGCAACCCGTTACCTCTGTGGTTGGTGGGGAAATGTTCAGAACAAGACTCTAACGGAGTGATTACATAAGGCCGGGTAACTGTCTTGCTGTGGGGATACACACTCACTAGACAGTGTTGATGGAGTCTTTCACAAGCCTGGTGGGGTGTTGATTAGGATTTGCTCACCTGCAAGGACCAGATGCTGAAACAAACCCAAATGTGCTTTTGTGTTTTTGATTGTCACTGCCTGTTGCTTTGTTGTCTCTCGTCTGTGTGAAACCACGTCACATCTCTCACTGCTTTCACCTATTTCTGTCCTACCTTTGCATCACTTATGTCTTCTGTTGACTCCCAGGTGCGGTGCGAGCCTCCAGCATCTTCCCCATCCTCAGTGTCATCCTACTTTTTATGGGAGGCTTGTGTATAGCTGCCAGTGAGTTCTACAAGTCACGCCACAACATCATCCTCAGTGCAGGGATCTTCTTTGTGTCTGCAGGTGAGGCTAAGAGCAATTAAACAAGACACACCATCTGTTTGTAATGGTTGAGGTTAACGTGACAATGTTGTTGATTTATCTGGTAGCTGAATGTAACAATTCTCCAAAAAAAATAATAAAACTGCTCCAACCTGGATTTTTTTAATTTGCATCTCAACTTTTTCTGCTTAAATTTCTTCAGAAATTAATTCTATCCATTTCTGCAGCTATAAAACAACTTTTTTGTATTCTAGTATTTTCTCTTGATTTAGTTGCTGGGCTAAAAGTTGCCCTTTGGGATTTATCTCTAAAAATATGTTGTCCCTGACACAGATTCTCTCCATCTTTCAATGCATGTAAAATTTTTTATTGTCTGTGATTGAACAAAGCAATTATATCATACATGCTGGAGGATAATAAGCTCCTGTGGTTAAAACATGCAGCTATCCTATTTCTTGTTGCAAGTTTGAAGATTAAGGCTAGTGTTGGCTGGGGAGTTGATGAATTGATGCCTTTGGAACAGAATGCCAATCAGAGCTCAGAATGTACGATATATTAAGCCAGGCATACACTGTGCGACTTTTTTACCCGTAGCTTTCAGCTCCAGCTCCAACTTGCAGAGCAAATCTCACGAGTCATGTTCTCACATTATACGACCCAGTTCTCAGATTCAGCCTGACTGCTCGCGCTGTACATCTGGTAGCAACACGTCGGACCTTCAAGTCTAAAAACTCAGAAGACACGGAGGCTGTTGTGTTTTCATTTATGTCTGTTGTCCTTCGGGCTTGCCGTAGGAGGACACACAGGGGTTTATGGGAGTTGGAGGAGGAAGACAAAAGAAAGAAAGAACAATGTTTTGGGATCAGTTTAATTTGATCTAAACACGGCAGACACACTTTCTTGACAATCTTTGTCGTTATGTGTGGAGAAACGTGTAAAAACATGAAGAAACGACATGCGTTGATATGAAAATGGCTGGCGAACCGTGTTGACACACGCGCTGTGTGTGCGGTTCTGGTTTGGGCCGCGGCTCTGCTTCAACAGTGTCATAACATGTTTGATATACGTGCGACCACACGATTGCTGATGGGGAGCTGGTCGTGAGGTGTTAATCGTTCTCGTTACCCTTTGTATACTACCCGATGTACAACAGAAGCTCACCCCAACCTCAAAGATTCTCACACGAGAGGAAAAGCGGCTCAAATCAGTCAAAAAATTGCACAGTGTACACCTGGCTGTGATGAACTGAGCTCAATTTAACTGATATGTTGAATCTTCTCTCCTTGTTTTTATTCCTTCATCTTCCCATGGATCCTTACCCAAACTTACCCTGCTTCTCCTGTTCACTGCCCACCCTGCATCTTCCCACCCATTAGGTCTGAGCAACATTATCGGGATCATCGTGTACATATCAGCCAACGCGGGGGACCCTTCAAAAAGCGACTCAAAGAAAAATAGCTATTCATATGGCTGGTCCTTCTATTTTGGTGCCCTATCTTTCATCATGGCTGAGATGGTGGGCGTCTTGGCCGTGCACATGTTCATCGACCGCCATCGACAGCTGCGAATAGGGGCACGCGCAGCCGACTACCTCCAAGGCTCGGCCATAACGCGGATCCCCAGCTACCGCTATCGCTATAGGCGCCGTTCGCGGTCCTCTTCCCGATCCACAGACCCATCACATTCCCGCGACACCTCACCAGTGGGCCTCAAGGGCTTTAGTGCGCTTCCATCCACAGAGATCTCTATGTACACACTCCCCCGGGACACCCTCAAGTCGTCTGGAACGCCCACCGCCACCTACAACTCTGAGAGGGACCACAACTTCCTTCAAGTCCACAACTGTATCCAGAAGGACATGAAAGACTCGAGCCACACCAACACAGCGAACCGTCGCACCACGCCTGTATGAGAAAGTTTACACAGGCCTGTAAGCCAACCAGAGATCAGGAGACCCAGGAACCCCGTGTGCGCTGTACACTCCTGGAGAAGTTGGATTTCCATGGTTATAAGCATTTGTTTGTTTGTTTGTTTGTTTGTTTATTGTTCAGCTGCATGACTTTTTTCATAACCATCGCTGAGAAGGCGTTTCATCGAGTCTACTGTGTTCCTGGATTGAACGACAGAAAAGTGAGCATGGGTCAGGTTCTCCAGAGAAAGTGAGATCTGTCATTGTTGGGACAGGATTTGATTAGGAGGATCAGGGCTCTGAAGGGGGAGGGGCATTAATGAGACTCGGAATCAGTTCCATGATTTCATTGCCCTTTTGTTTGACAATTTTGCCCCACAACATTGGTTGGAGGAACAGGTCAAGCTCCCCTTTAGCCAACCCACCACTCTAAACCTTTTTGTTTTATTGACTCGTCTGTTTGTTTGTTTGTTTGTTTGTTTTTTGCATTAAAACTGTGAATTGTTACAGCTTGGGATTCAGTATGAAGTACCCCAATCTGTAATCTCTAACAAAGGTACTACATATATATATATATATATATATATATATATATATATATATATATATATATATAAACTTTTATAAATAAAATTATTACATTAATAAGACTTTACTAAAGCAAAAAAAGAACAAAACTCTACCAAGTGCTGCCGACAACGGGAGAAAAGACATTTCTGATCTCTAAATTTGAAGGTCAAGAACTAGCGTAGGTTCTTCAGGTAGCAGCATTACAGCAGCTGACAGTCAACAGTAGAGTAATATTTATTCTCTCAATAGAACCTTCTCGCCTTTTTCTAAGTCTCTGTTCTCTTTCTTTTTGAGGGGTGGAGTTGTAGAACCCCTCAACAGAACCCGGCAAAGACCCCAAACAGGATTCTGCCAAACAAAAAGAAAGAAGCAGAGTGGAAGAAAAAGAAGAGGATGCCAGACACAAAACTAAAAACAAGATAAATATCAAATAGAACAAGAAAAGCTAAATGACTCAGTTTCAGAAATTTAGTGCATGCTATAAAATTACAGCAGATCTGCTCTTGAGAGCTTAAGTTTTAAAGGTTAATAATTATAAGGGGAAAAGGCGCTAGTTTAAAGTATTAATGTCTTTGTGTTTTTTTTCCCTTTTCTTTTTTAGCAGAATTTTTCTCTTTGCATTTGTGAGCCAAACCAAACTATTTACATGGAACAAAACAGCTTTTTTAAATGGTTTGGTTGATTCATTCATAAATATATAAAACTATGTCTGTATGTGTTTTATTTTGTTTTTTAAAAACTCACACAGCCTTAGTCATCTCTTTTGTTTATTTTGATTTCTAATGTGTTGTTCAAATCGAAAATGAAATCTTAAAAGGTGCCAAAACCGAATGATCCTACACTTGGATGCATCAAGTCCTGATGAATAAAATACAAACCCAAGGGGGAACAAATCAGCATGTTTCTCTGCGTGTCTTTAACACACTTTACCCAACAACACCCCCTTATTTTTCAGGGTTTTGGTGCTAAGTCTGTCTGTTAAATCTTATTTATATCTGCAAAGATGTTCCAGATCATCATCAATGTAATAAAAGTGAATCCTAAATAATAAACATGGGTTTTTAAAAGAAAATAGGCTAGAAATTTGACATTTATTCTAATTGATCATTGGTTTTATAATGTTTGGGATGAGAAGGAAATTGTTTTTGACAATGAGACTTGGAGACTAGAGACTACGTGTACTAGGGTTAATTACTGAGTATGTGCAGCTGAGACAGTTACAAATTGGAGCAGATGTGAGTAGAACAGCAGCATGAGGGGACCTGATGCAAACACACTTATTACCACATATTCATCCTCAGTAAGGTCACACAGAGCTAGTGCCTATCTTCAGCAGCCATCGAGTGAGAGGTGGGGAACACCCTGGACAGGTCACCAGTCCATCACAGGACCACACAGAGACAAACATCTAGTCACACTCACTCGCACAATTTGTAGAGGCTCCTATAAAACAAGCATGATTTTGATCTGTGTGAGTAAATCAGATAACCCAGAGAAAATTCGATGGTGGCACCAGAGTTAAGTGTTCACCCCGTAATCGGAAGGTTGCAGGTTCGATCCCCAGTCACTCTGTCGTTGTGTCCTTGGGCAAGAAACTTAACCCACCTTGGCTGCTGGTAGTGTTCGGGGGGACTGGTGGTCAGTGTGCCCCAGGGCAGCTGTGGCTACATCGTAGCTCATCACCACCAGGGTGTGAATGGGTGAATGACTGATTATGTTCTAAAGCGCCTTGGGGGGGGGGGGTTCCAGGACTCTAGAAGACGTTATATCAAATACAGGCCATTTAGCATCTAACTCGTGGGCAGAACGCGCTTGCTCTGTGCAGATAGGCTGCTGCAGGAGAACCAGTGCTGCCAACTATGGACCTTGATATAAGATGCCATTGCCAACTGCACCACCACACAGCTCTGATGGAAACAAAGCCCTGTTGAAAATGCAGGTGACACTAAAAATGTTTAAATATGGTGCAAAAGTACATTTATTTCAGTAATTCAACCTAAAAAGTGAAACTAATAAATGCAAAACCAGATATATCAAACATGGTCTCAGTCTAAGTTAAATAACTGAAATAAATGGACTTTTGCAGGAAGCATAAGTGATGATACACTGAATCTAGTAACTCCACGTAACTGTTCCCTCTGAAAAAACCCAAACCGCGACACACAGGTAGAAACTTTACAGGAAACATAGAGTAGATGTTATCAGTTGACATTTTTTTTGGCCCTCTGAGCAGATCATGTGGTTCATTCATTAAAGTAAAAATTTTAACAATTAAAATGTTAACTATAACAGCTTGTGTGTTGTGCTTTTAGTTTTGAAAAGTACACAGAGTAAAAGAATATTGTCAGAAATTTGAAAAAGTTGCGTTAACTCTTAAAATATTGGCCTCGGCCCTCACACACTCGTAAAAGTAAAAGCTGAGCTGACAGATATAAAACCTTGTATGCTCTGCTGAAATCACGGCCTCAGCCTTCTGTTGTAAAGTGATGATAACGCGCTCTAATCGACCACTGGGAGCTGTAATCCAGAAATATCAGTTTTGGCCATCAAATAACTGAGTTTACTGCATGTGCAGAACAAGAACATCTTCTCTTTCAGTTAACTCGAGCAAAAGAGGAAGCATGTGGGAGCTTCGACTCCTGCTGCACAGAAACAGCTTTTATATATCAGCTTCCTTTATTTCTCTTGTACTCTGAGAAAAGCCTAAGAACAAGCAGCTTGTCAGCCACCTTGGCTTTCTTGGACACTTAATTCTCAAGAGAGATACATGGGTTTGCAATAACGCTGCCAGGACTTTTCCTCTTTTTTTTTTTTTTTTTTTTTGGTTGTTGGAGGTTTCCCTGCAAAGAGAACACCCAACACCTTTCTACTCCACCACACTAACCCTTTGATGCATGAATTATGAAATCTTCAACCATGATTTTTTTTAACAATTTTTTTCATTCATCATTAGGTGTGAATGAAACAAATTTCAACAAATATTTTTTGTAAAATTTTATAATTTACAAATAATTTATTACATGTCCACCTCAGTGGACAGCGTGCATTCTGAGCATGAAATATGTTGGCTTGGCTTACTGAAGTCCAAATGGAGGGGCTCACATGCAATAAAGTCTTTAACAGCTGTGCTTAATAGCAAAAACAAATAAATAACAATTTTGAGTACCTGTCCACTGTAGTGGCCATTATGCACCAAAGGGCTAGAAGGATTGCTTTCCTCCGGCTCTGAGTGTGTTTGTGTGCGTAGGGTATGCTGCTGGTACACAAAGTGAGACAAAAAGTTATTTTTTTCATCCTGTTTCAAGTTTAGATCATTCCCAGGAATAAGTGAAAACCAGAGTTCAGAATACGGTTTTAACAACAACAAAAGATCCTGGTGATTTAAATCTTTAAATTCGAGAAAGGAATGAGTTAACAGATGTGTGCAAGGTGGTTTTTATTTTTAGAACTCGGGAGAAATAATTTTACAAGAACAAAAAGAGAAGATGATTGATTGTTAGCGGTTCTCACAAAACACCACCTGACCCCAAAGCAGCGGTCTAAATGTCCCATTTCTTATGTTTTCAAACAAACGTTTTTCTTTTTCCCCCTGAGAACTTCCTCTCCACAATCTAAAGTCTACTTACAGCTTTTGAGGCAACATCTCATCATGTCCCATCATTTGCAGATGGAGACAAATGCTCAGCTGTGGGCCACAAGCGGGTGCGGGGAACCGATTTTAACTTCTGTTTTTTTACAGAAGAACGGAAAAGGTAGAATTTAGGAATACAATACTCTCTTAGTGAGAAAACAAAAGTAAATAAATGCTTGCACATAACTTTATTACAAAAAATATTTAGAAAATAATTTTTTGTTCTTAATCAGAAAAGGCCATTCCTCTCATATAAAATGTTCCGAATCTCCTCATAAGAAGTGAGACCGCGCATCAACAAGTAAAAATGTTTATGTTTAAATGTAAAAAAGAAATGTGTGACTGAAAAATTATCTGTTAAATTACATTTTATGACCATTTTAAATTTTGCGTCATTTACTGCAGATTCATCAGCCAGACTCCTCCTGAGCTCCCGCCACAATAAAAGTATCATTTAGAGATTTCTTTTGCAGTAGGCTTACCGTAGTTAGCCTAAGACTTCAAATAATTATGCACATTTCAGAATGTGACGTTAACCATTTCTAAAAGTAGATTAGATAATCCTGACTCCAGTGATTGATCGTCTATCACTGATATTATGAGGAAAAACCCCAAAATGAAGAGATTCTCGACTAGCAAGGCCCTCGGCCTTTAATTGTTTAAATTGGGATAATTTAACGTAGCAATTATGTTGGACCGCCATCTAAGTTCAAAATGTGTCGACTTTTTTCTCTTCTTTGCAAGCAAAAGACTGTATAAAACAAGTGTGATAATCTTGTTAGTTTGGAGTTTTAACCTGCTCTTCATCATTTAACCCCTGCTCTTTGTTCCTCCTCGCTCTGCTGTTTCTGCTGTGGTGATCAGAAATGTGGAAGGGGGGGGGGGGGGTCCACTGGAAGGAGGCAGTGAGGAGATGAGGTCCTGCTTCCTTGGCTGGGAATATTAAGGGCAAACAATCAGAGTGAGGCAGTAGCAGGCTGCAACGTTATAATCTCACATCAAACCACTCTGTGACCTTACGGGACCGCGCTCTGGGACGGGCACCCCGGGGAGCTGCACCACCCAAAAGTTGCAGAGAAGTGTTATAACTTTCTGCAGTCACTCACTGAGGTTAACTGCTCTAAAAATGAATGCAATATGCAGAAAATTGTGGATTTTATTTTTGTCTCAGAGAGCATGCAAGCACTGAATCTGCATGTGCAAGCTTGTGTGTGTGCTGCTGTTTGCACTGACCAGAGAAAAGGTCCCGACTGCGCTCCCTCTGAGTTATTTTTTGGGATTTTAAAGTTGAGTGGCAACACAAAGCTGCAAACACAGTCCTGCAGATTAAAAAGTAAAGCTTCATTAGGGCAGATATGGTCAGAAATGACATTTTCATATAGTCCCTACTGCTGACATAAGCAGCTTCGTTTGTGCACATGCACCTGTGCGGAGCAGGGAGTCAGCCTCAGCTGTTACTCCTATTTGACAGATCATCTGAAGCTTTTGAAGCCAGCTCAGAATAGTGAACCGTTATTAAAAATGAGATAAAGAGGAGGAATCAAAGTAGGCTACAGCTCACAGAGTGGATGCATGAAGCAAATGAAGTGCAGTGCTCCGCCCTCTGGTGGTCTGATGGGATGCTGCTGCTGCTGCTGTCTCCATCAGCTCAGGGAACGCTGTGTCCATGAACGGGCCTGGAATACTGATGCCACGGTGCAGAGGTGCAGGAGCTGCAGTCTGAACGGCCCCAGAAAAACACTCAGATTCAGCATCGCCTGCAGAGATCCACAGCTCTGATGCCAAACCGCTTTGGTTGGGGCCGATTGGGGTTTTGAGATCTTTCACTAATAAAAGCCAGATTTCATGTTTTAAACATGTATGCGCAGGCAAATAGATTCAGAAATGATATTTTTCCTCGTCTTGGTTTTTTGGGCATAAAAATAAACAAAATGATTCTCCAGATGTAGGGCGTTTAAGCCAATAACCACATCCAGGTGATGCGTCCTGGGAGTGAAGGTTTTCAGGAGATATAGAAGACGGAGAGTTCTGGTGAGTGTGGTGGAACACTCCACAGGACTGCAGCTCCTTTTCTTATTATAATGACTCCAACACTAAATGGCATATATGTTTTCTATAAATGATGCCAAAATAAACGCATTTGAAACAGAGCAAACATAACTCCAGAGTAGAAATTACATTGCTCATTTCAGCATATTTTTAGGCTACATTTTGCCATGTAAACGTCATCTTTTGGGTAACAGATCCTTTGTAATTGTAGCAAATTTTCATGTATCAAACAGATTTTGAATTGCAGATATTTTATAGGAACAAAATGGCTCCAGATAGTTGCCAAGCTAAAAGCTACAGGCCACAGTTGTTGCCTGCGGGCTTGCGTTCTGATAATGGTCCTGAGTGTGTGTTAGTCCCCTAGGAGAACCTGTCCTCATGTCAGACTCCACACCATCACACCACCCAGCCTCTTCGCTCACGCTGCAGGATGGCCCGCTGCTGACTCGGTGCCAGCCGGACAACGACGCTGATGCAACACAGACCCACACACCAACACTCTCACACGGATTCACATGAATCAAAGGCTTGGCTGTGATTTCTGCTGTCCCAGCATGCACCCTGGTTACCTGGCTGCTGTCCCACTAACAACAGCTGCTACCACAGCACTGGACTGGAGGCTCCGCTGCATGGAGGCACACACAAATGCACGAACGTGGACTCATTTGAAAGGAATTCTCACAGAATCAAGGCCTCGTTCTTTACTGGACTGTACAGGATTAAAGTGGAAGTCACTCCATGCAAACACTTGCTTTTGTATGTTGTCATGCAGCCTGATCAGAAATGTACTCCAAGCCCCTGCATAACAATCAAGTGATCATAAGACTGAGGCAAAACTGTGAAAATATATTTATGAAACAGCTACAAAGAGCACAAAACATAAAACAAGACAGGCTAGACACAACATCAAAAGAGATATCATCCCAACCCAACAAATAAAGGATATAAAAACTGTGGAGTAATGTTCAAGGAAAGAAGTACTACAAATGATTTAATAAAATGGCAGAAACAATTCAAGAGGGAATAGATTTGTAAACAAACCCAAAACAACATTTGAATAACTCCTAAACAATCCAGTGCCATAAACCCACAACAAACCCAGACAGGAAGAGCTGTGCAAAATGGATCCGGACCGTAGACCCAGACACACAAGCTAGGGGAGATGTGGCAGCTTGCCGTCTCATCATGAACACAAACTCTTTTGTCCCAAAGACTCATCAAATTGAGAATTTGCAAAAAAAAAAAAAAAAAAAAAATTGGCATTTTTATTGAGCAACACAGTTGCAAAAGAAGCAAACCCCACCTTAGTGTCATCTCAGGCACCCCTGCATCAGTAATCTGGTTCTGATGAGAGCTGCTGTGAGATGATCCTTTACTCGCTCTGCAAAGCAATCCTTGGTCAAAATGACGATCCTTCCCATCTTAGATTACAGTGACATCATTTATAGGACTGCTTCCAAAAAACTTCGTCATAAATTCGATGACATTTATCACTCTGCAATCTGTTTAGTCACTGGTGCCCCTTTCACTACTCATCATTGTGATCTGTACTCACTAACTGGCCATCACTCCATTCTGGCAAGGTTGTTACGTCGGTATCAGTTCATACACAAAACCATCGTCGGTAGAACCCCGTCACATCTCTGCTCCAGTAACTGAATCTCTATGGTCATTCCCAAAGCTCGCACCTCCTTTTGCCACTCTTCATTCGTTTGCTGCTTCCAACGACTGGAATGAGCTGCAAACATCACTGAAGCTCACCACCTACATTCCATTATCTACCTTCAATAATTCACTGCAGTCAGTTTCTGATTAATGTGTCTGCTTCTGAGTACTTAGATTACTTTGTTTTGATTGATTGAACATATATGTATATATGTGAACAATCCTTTGTCTTGTCTGTTTTATTTTTATATTTTACTTTGGTGTAAAGCTAACTGTCTGTTGCCGCTGCCTCTTGGCCAGATCAATGGAAATGAGTTCTCCATCGACCCATCTGGTTAAATAGAGGAATGGACCAGCAGACTGGAAAGTGCTGCTGGAGCACCTGCCAGGAATCCGAACCACACCTGAATTAATGAGGCCCAACTCTGGAGATATGTTGCATTGAGCAGGGCGGTGGGTGTGTTATGTAAAGCTGCAGCAGGGCAGGGGTCGGTCTCTGGAGGCAGTTATGCAACAGTGGAGCTATCTCCATGACTGTCCTCTGGCCTTCACCCTGATGCTTCAACACATAAGGCTTTTATCCCACTGTCCTTCATAGAACCCTCCTCACTGCAGAACTGCTTTGGTAGAAAATATGTCAATCTTAAAATTCATCTCTACAGAGAACCAGTGTCCTTCAACTCCCTGAGCACCAGGTGGGGGAAAGCCTCAAGATGTACAATCCTAATTTTTGCGAGAAGTGCTGAATTTTATGTAGACTCATCTCAGCAGGGGGTTTAGAAGGGCACCCAACTGGCCTGTAGAGCCCTCTCAGGGTCTTCCTCATTACCTGCTGAAGAGGTTTTAGTTTTGGCAGTGATGATTCAGATGTTGGAGCTTAATTGCCATCCTGTGACTGCACAATTTTTGCAGTCAGCCAAATGTAAACCTTTACAGCTCAAGGACACATAGCCAGTTGAAAACATGCAATGTTGGCTTAACTCTGTCCAGTTCTGCATAGGTGGCTGCTTTCATCACCGCTGACGGCAACCTTTTCAGCTGCCGTTAACACAACTCTATGGAAATTATCTTTAGTCTTTCAATAAGGCAGTGAGTCAAAGGCAGTGAGTCAAAGTTGGGCTTTGTAATTGGTGCAAACCACCTGACTCACCCTTCACGTTGTGTCAAACACTTCAAAGTTGTATCCCTTTAAAATGTTTTAATCACCAACTCTCACATTCTCACAGACAATGGGTGAATATTTGACTATGGAATTCTGTTACTATTCTTGATCCTTCAAATTAACCATCTTCAAACGGAAAACCACTTTGATGTGAATTTAACAGTAGCCAAAAATGAATAAATTCAGGTTAGAGGTCTGAACACAAGCAGAGCTGGGGTGTTTGAGAAAAAAAAAAAAAGACAAGCTTGAGCTTTTTTATTTATTAAACAACTCTGCAAAACAGGAGACGACAGCGCAGAGACATGGTCTGATGTTTGAGACTTTAAACAGTCTCTTCCTTGGCAATGCGGTCCTTCTTGAGTGGTCCCTGTGGAAGAAAAGAATACAAGACCATAAGTTGAGTAATTCCTACACAGAGAGCGGTTGGCTCAGAGCAGCAGACGTGTTCCCAGAGAGTGAACAGGGAGCCAGCACAAAAGGGGCACTGCTCCCCTGCCTCACTGGAGATCACTGTAGCACTGGAATGGAACCCAGAGTTCACACGGTCAGCTGAACCAGGTTACGAACAGTGCACACGACACTAATCTGGGAACGTCTTACTACTCATGGCTGCGTCATTACAGCTCGTCTTCATCAGGTGAAATACAGCGGAAGATCGAAAAAAAGATCTGATTAATTTAATTTCTAAATGTTGGCCGAGGGCTGCAAAATATATCGCAATTATATTATCGCAATCAGAATGCCCGATATGCATGTCGCAAAGAACAGGTAAATATCGCAATGAATGGTTAGCTCAAATCTTTGTTACACAATGCATTCTTCCCAACAGAAGCATGAGGGTTTTGATGGTTAGATGCCCGCCCCCGAGGTGGCAGCACTTCATTTTGATGGCTAGCACCCCCCCCCCCCCCCCCCCCCAGTTAGATTTGTTCTGCTCTTTCTGTTGATCCTGCTTTTCCCTGGGATCCACGGATTGCTTTCTTGTACATTTTCTTTTCCCTTTCCTTACATTGGGCTTTTATTTTTATAATTTGTCATTTTTTAATTTCTTTGTTTTTGATCATTTTTGTTCTTGAGTTATTTATTTATCGCAAGTAACATCGTCATCACAACAACAATTGCTGTTATTGCAGGATTTCCCAATATTGTGCAGCCCTATGTTGGCCTGTTGTGAACTGACCAGCACTATTCTACTATCACTTTAAGGAGCCTTACCATGAAGGCCTTCTTCTCTTCCACAGTCTGGAAGCGACCGTGACCAAACTTGGAAGTGGTATCAATGAACTTGAGGTCGATCTTCTCCAGAGCACGACGGCTGGTCTGCACAAGCAGAGACTGAAGGGAAAACAACATTTTAAAATCTCTACCAGCACAACACAAGTCTCCTCATTGTTGCATCAATAATGCTTGACTACGTTCTATTTTGCCTCACCTTGCGCAGGGTCAGCACCCTCTTCTTGGTTCCCACAACGCAGCCCTTCACCATGACAAAGTCGTTTGACACTTCTCCATAGTGGACAAATCCACCCTGTCATAAAACTCAAATCAGCCACTCTGGGGTTGAAGGTCAATTTACACTATGTATGCATGTGGGCCTCATACCAGGGGGTTGATGCTCTTGTTGGTCAGATCATACTCTGTGGAGGCATTGTTCTTGATAACCTTCCCATCCTTGGAGTGGTAGCCCTGGCCAATCTTGTAGATCTTCTTGTTGATCTCTGTACGATGATGGTAACCTTTCTGACCCGCACGGGCCACAGAAAACGCCACACGGGCCGGATGCCAGGCACCAATACAAGCCACCTTACGCAACCCACGATGAGTTTTACGTGGAAGTTTCTTTGTGTGCCAACGGCTGGTGACACCTAGGAGAAAAATAAAAAATGTCAATAAAATCCTGCAACAGTGTCCTGTAATGAGGCACGCAAAAAAAAAAAAAAAGAACTTACCTTTGTACCCATGACCCTTTGTAACACCAATGACGTCAATCATCTCATCCTGGGTGAAAACTGTATTGACGGGAACGGCCTGCTCAAGCTTCTCGCGGGCCCAGTCCACCTTATCAGAGATGGTGCCTCCGTTCAGCTGCACCTCCATGAGGTGAGACTTCTTCTGCCTTAAGGGCAGTAGACGCATCTGCACAGAAACGTAAATGTCAGAACAGACTACAAACAAAAGCACAACAGGTGTAGCTGCGAGGTCTCAGAAGGAAGGCAGCATGGAAGAATTCCTCATAAGTATCAGGCGCCATGCCTGACGCTAGTTCCGTGGTCTCATCACCGACAGTAAACAGCCACCATTAACACAAAGCTTACCAACCTGTGTGTGGGCGATGACCCTGATGACCTGGCAGTACTTCTTCATGGCAGAAAAGTCTTTCTCCAGCTGTTTCTTGCCTTCATCATCTTGCCACTTCTTGCAGTATTTGGTGAAAGCCTTCTTCTTAGACTTGTACCTGAGAGCAGCAAGCATTACAGCGGTTGGCACGGGTCCCTCATGACCCTGCTGGGCCAGCGGAAGAACACAGTGCACAGCTGCGAGCCTTTCCATCTCAGATGGGGGAGGCCTCGTCAGCTAGAAGATTTTGGCTCATGGCACAGTTTCTAAGAAGCTCTTTCCACTGGCCAGAGGAGCCTGGAGCTCATCAGGGCCTGCGGCACCCGAGCGGAGCTGCCACCGCAACGTTACTTGCTCAGTGAAAATGTGATTCTGCTTCGTATTTGCTGGCAACTAACATGCTTCAACGTGCAGGGATCAACTTTAAATTCTGCATTCCAACTCACCAGTTCTTGTAGAACCGACGCTTGCACTCATCGCTGATATGCTCAGCGAAGATGGTCTTGAAGGATCGCAGCCCGCGGGGGGTGTTGACGTAGCCTACAACTCCAACCACAATCATGGGAGGAGTCTCTACAATGGTCACAGCCTCGACCACTTCCTTCTTGTTCACCTCTGTGTGACAAAGAAAGGGAATTACAGTTACCCACAGCTTGTTACAGAAGCAGATTCTGCTCCCATGGTCAAGGTTTTAACTGCGCTCAGTTCTCGACATTCAGCAAGGAGGGTGAAAACCCATTCAGTCCGCCCGTCGAGAGTCTCATCACAGGCAGAAATCATTTGCACCAGAATTTTAATTATAAGAGCAGGTCAAAGACTATGCAGTAAGCAGTAACATACTTCTAAAGGAGTGTTACAATTACATTTCGAGTTTAATTTATAGGAATTTTCCAGCATGCACGTGTCACCAGGCCAATCAAACAGCCATTTTCTGGAACTTTTGGACCACCTGAAGAGTTGTAGTTACTAGAATGGACCACTGGAGCAGCTAAGAAAAACTTAATGCACAGATCAGTTGCAACTTGGTTGGAAATTACACCCGCAGACACTTTCCAAAACAACGGGCATTAGGAGCGGCTTGTTAAGCAGAATCTAAGAAAGGAAATAAGCACTGATCGCACCGCCTTAAAAGTTAAAAGTGCTATTAAGCTCTTAATATCGATAAACACCGCAGAATTCTCCAACAAATTTACGGGGTTTGTGGTCTCAAGAGTACTGTTTAAAAAAATAACTTCTTCCAGTCATTGAATGCCACATTTTACATCGTGCACCTTCTCTTCTCCTGAATAAACGTCATTAATATTACTGCAGATGCTTTTTGGCACTCAGTGAAGCCCTTGAAAGGCTGTATGTGTATGGAGACAACAGCAGAGAGGACAGGGGCATTAATTTCCCCTGAAGTTCTGATAATTGGAAACACGCCTGCAGACACGTTTATAACTAGACACACACATAAAGAGGGGTATCTTGAGTCAGTAATTAGAAACGTCTCAATACTATATTAATTGGGTTCTTATACTTACTTGAGCCAGGCCTATCGACCTCACGGACAATATGGGTCATGCCGGCCTTGTAGCCCAGGAAGGCGGTCAGGTGTACGGGCTTGCTGGGGTCATCCTTGGGGAAGCTCTTAGCCTTACCCCGGTGACGACGGCTCCTCTTGCGGGGCAGGAAACCGAGTGAGCCGTGTCGTGGAGCTGAAAACTTACGGTGAGACTGTGAAACGAAACATTCAGTTACCTTCTGGTGACAGGATAACGTTTTTAATCAACGTTCACCTTCTGGTGACAGGATAACGTTTTTAATCAACGTTTGACAAAGTAGTTAAAGTCACTCAAATATGAAGGAAACAGATGAACTGGTGACCACCGCCATGACACGAGCAGCACATTGAGCAGCATAATCTGGATCGTATAACACTGTAGAATAATTCACAGAGTTCTACTTAATGAATCAGAAAAGCTATTGGCAACTGTTTCACAGCTAAAGCAAAATAGGAATCGGCCTGGTTTCAGCAGCCATTTTGGACCTGGAGTCACCAGCGTTGCCTAGCATGCATCCCTAAAAATACAATTTCAGACTCAAACGCTTTGAAATGTCTGCGTAGTTCTTTCTGTGAACATAAAACAACTGAGTTTATCTAATCTAAATGAGTTATATATAACGGATGACTATGATAATGAATGGATTCTTGCTAAGAAACCGCTGACCACAGTAAAGCCGTCAACTCACCATTTTGTCTCCAGTCCGATTGAAAGAGGCCTTCAACGAGGGTTAACTTCGTATTTAAGGTCAGGGAAATATCGCGAGAACCAGCGTGAGTACTAATAGAGAAGTCCCTCCTCCTCCTTATGGGTGTAATAAATGTAATATCCACTAAATGTCGCTGTTCCTTAAATTTATAAGATGTAGTTACGAGTTCCACTAAATGTATCATCTTTCAGATTATAACAGTACGTTTATTCTTTTAGTTAACGTGTTTTACAGTTTGGCATAACAGATTAAAACCAGTTCCAACAGAATTAACCTATTCTCTTTTCAACATTAAAGAATTTCTAATCTATGTCTAAAATTGGGTTGGAGTTCTCATTAATTGATGTTCAACTTCAAAGCCCACTTTACTAATAATAGTGATTTAATAGATTGTGATATACTGAACAAAATGTACATTTAAAATATTTGCTTCTGAAAACAAATCACTTGTTGCATGAGAACATGTTTTAACATTTTATTAAAACTTAAATCATATAAAACAAACACATTCACATACATCTTTCTTCTCCTGGTCCAGTGTAATTTTTTTCAGTTCTATGCATGTCTATTCTGTTTAGCCACCAGAATGCCACAAGGCAATATTTTTAGAGATCTGAGAATATATGGAAAGAAAATAGAATTTTCAAAGAAAGATTAGCAAAAACACCACTAAATGCTAGTTTTAACATAACATACAGTTCAGAAAAACTTGCTTCAGTTTTGCCATCATGCAGCAAATGTACTCATATGAACGAAGATGAAGATGTCAAACTGTGGCATTGCTTGAACTATTAAAACACACACATACACAGGAATCTGTTGTTCTGGATGCATTTCAGTTTTTTTGTTGCGAATGTAAAATGCTGTGTTAAACTCATCCAGCATACAAACATATTTGGTAATTATCTACACAGCAGATAATTGCTGAAAATGGCCATGCTTTACTGTTACAGGACAGCGGATTGTGCGACGAAGCATGAAGAGGGTGGAGCATCTTATCTGGACTCTGTACTGCAAAGGGCAGGACGCCCCGTCTGCTTTATCTGGCAACGAGCGTATTTTCTTGTTACTCATGTTACAGCACAGAAGTTGAAGTCTTTAGGAGCTTGCATAACTGTTACACACAGTAGGTGAGTGCTCATAGGGTGAAGATGCTTGTGGTTGGCCCGTATTTCTCAACACATTAAGGGCAAGTCTCTTCTCTTTATAAATGATTGTTTTTATCATGAAGAAATTAAGTTATTCTCAAGATCCAGGCTTACTCAAAGTCTTTATAGCCATCATTATAGGCATGCCATCTTTTTTGGTGAACACTTCATATTCATGAGAATCAATCTACTGCAATAATTATAAAAAAGCTGAATTTCTTTTGTGTTGAAAAAAAATGAATCCAGGCCACATTCTTCTTCAGGTTTTTGTTCGAGGAGCCATAATCCCAGCTGCGAGTTACCACGGTAAAACTAACCAGCACACCATTCCCAGGGATTAGGTTGCCAGCTGCTGTCGATCAAGGTTCATCTTCTGAAAGAAGGCCTTCCCAAACTCATAGCTGCTTATCATAACAGCGCAAGCTGGGGCGACTTTGATCACCCTGGGCATGAAACCTGGATTTAAAAAAAAAATGGAAAAAAATGCATCTTTAAACCTTTAATATAGCAAACACATGCTTAGGAAGATGGAATTATTGACTGTACCTGCAAAAAGGCCCCTGTAGCCCAACTCAGCCCAGATGTTCTTCATAATGTGCCAAGTGGATGTGGTTTTCTTTAGGGAAACTATAAGAAAATATAAAGAAGCACACTCATTAAGGACATGATCAAAATACACCAGTCACCAAGCAAAATGCCTTCATTAAAGGTATATAAAACATACCTGCGAGTGCATCTATTTCTCCCAGTTGAATCTGCCTTCGAGTCTTTACAACATCAAACGGCAGCGTCAGGACAGCCGCAATCTAAACATCAGGAGAGATGTGAACGGTCACTTCCTGATTAACACAGCTGCGAGTTACACTCCAAACTCTCTGGTTTCAATTTTCCTAAAGGGTAACTTATAATGCAAGACTATCTGATTTATTGTTAGAAAAACATTAACATGTGAATGTGTGTCAGATATCCGTGGCTATAGCTTCACTGCTACGAACCCTTTATCAGATATCCCAGTAGATATTTTTACCAGTTTACACCAGTTACCTGTAATCAATGTTGGACTGGATTTTACATCAAGTATTTAAATTGTATAACAACATAGCCAAATACCATGACACATTACATTCTGTTATTTTCAGAAGATGTGTTTAAAGAAAAAAAAAGATTTTACCATTTGGGAAGATGAAAACACTTCCTCATTAATTATACTTTAAAAGAGAAATTAGATCTAGTCCTATGTTAATAAGGCTTTTTATGCTTCTCATGAGCTCATTTAAATTTAGTTTTGACGGTTTGACAGTCACACAAAACCAAAAGGCCCACATTTCTTCTTCATTCTTACCCTTTTATTAGATATATTTTTAAATCCATCCATCCCTCCATCCCATCCATCCATTTTCATCCACTTATCCGGAGTCGGGTTGCGGGGGCAGTAGCCTAAGGCGAGAGGCCCAGACTTCCCTCTCCCCAGCCACTTGGGTCAGCTCCTCCGGGGGAATCCCAAGGCGTTCCCTGGCCAGGTGAGAGACATGGTCCCTCCACCGTGTCCTGGGTCTACCTTTAGGTCTCCTCCTGGTTGGACGTGCCCGGAAAACCTCACCAGGGAGGCGTTCGGGAGGCATCCTGACCAGATGCCCGAGCCACCTCAACTGGCTCCTCTCGATGTGGAGGAGCAGCGGGTCTACTCCGAGCCCCTCCCGAATGACCAAGCTTTTCACCCTATCCCTAAGGGAGAGCCCAGCCACTCCGGAGAAAACTTGTTTTGGCTGCTTGTATCCGCGATCTCGTTCTTTCGGTCACTACCCAAAGCTCATGACCATATTTGAGGGTAGGAACGTAGATCGACCGGTAAATCGAGAGTGTCGCCTTCTGACTCAGCTCTCTCTTCACCATGACAGACCAGTACAACACCCGCATCACTGCAGATGCAGCACCAATCCGCCTATCGATCTCACGCTCCAGCTTTCCCTCACTCGTGAACAAGACCCCGAGATACTTAAACTCCTCCACTTGAGGCAGGACCTCATCCCTGAGCCGGAGAAGGCATTCTACCCTTTTCTGAATCAAGACCATGGTCTCAGATTCAGATTTTTAAATCCTTTGATCTAAACTCAGATCATCATTTCATCTAAATGTAAGGAACCAGCTTTTCTAAAATTAACTAATAAAAGAAAATATTATTTTGTAAAGTAGCAAAGCTAAAAAAAAAAAAAAAGATATTTAACTGTAGTAACTGAGGAGCATTTTGGCATTCTTGTTTAATACGTACGGCTCCAGAAACAGCTCCTGCTGAGAAGCTGATGGAAAAGTTGGCCTGAGGCATTTGGTACTCCTCACACAGCTTGGTCTTCACCAGTTCGTAATTAAACCAGTACAGAGCTACGACACAAACAAAAAGAAAGAAGATTTCACCTGTGTCAGTCAGTCCATCTACGATCTTTAATCCTCTCTATCAGCCCTATAGCCATTTACTTTTTGTCTAATAAAAACTGTATTTCATTTAAATGTGAAACTACACAAGAACGCTGATTTAGCTACATCCCCAGAATGTGCATGTTTGAAACATGAAAGCTGAATAACACTTGAATATTCAAGCATATTGGACATAAATCTCCAGGATTAGTTAACACATTAACCAACAGGATGTGTAGTCAACCATAGCCACATTTGTAGGAGATTTATTTGACACCGACACATTTAACTGCTCTAGTAACCCCAACACAGTTAGAGTATCTCACCAGAAAAAGGCACATCTCTGAGAACAGTGGGTCCCCAGCCCCTCCACAGAGACAGCAGGCCATCTTGGGCCACGGCTGAGTGAATACACACCCACAGCTGCTTGTAGGTCAACTTTCTGGACTGCATTTTGGTTCTGACCAGCTCCAGAGGACTGATCACCGTCACAGCTCCCACTGCAACACAAACAACAACACTGGTTGACAAGATGGCTGACGGGAGAGTCTCATGAATTTTCCTCCTACCTACCAACAAATATCATGGAAAGAACTTAACATCCAAGAGATTGATCAAGTCTCTTACATTCTTAAAGAAGTCTTGCTTCTTTTTTGGGAGTATTACCTAAAATTTTGAAGCTTTGAGTCCTTTCTTCTTCATCACATGTGCTCTACAAGTAACACTGGGCCTACTGGATTACCTCAAACCTGGAATTCTTTTTGTCTTCTAAGAATTTAAACAGATGATCAAGAAACATGGCGACAAAGAGGCTATCAGAAGATATTGAAGAAATTAAGAAGTCCCTTAACTTCATGTCGGAAGAACTGAGTAAGGTGGCAAAGCAGCAAACAGGACTAATGGACTTAATTGAAGAAGTAAGGCAACTTAAGACTGTGATTAAGGAAAAAGATAAGAGGATTGAAGAGTTGGAAAGAAGAGTTGAAGATCTGGAGCAGTATACAAGAATGGAAGATGTGGTGATTTCTGGTCTGAAGACAAATCACTACACCTATGCACGGAGTACAGCAGGTGACAAGGAGGGAGAAGACGCACCTAGAGCTGAAAAGGATTTGCTTGAGCAGCAAGTTATTCAGTTTTTTAAAAACAAAGACATTCCCTTGGATAGTAAAAATATAGCAGCATGTCATACTATTTCACAAAAGCATAACAAGATGCCAACTATTATACTTCGATTTGTGAGCAGGAAATATAAAGTTGAACTGTTGAAGATGGGAAGGAAATTAAAGGGAACTGGAGTGTACGTGAATGAGCATCTTACAAAGAGAAATGCTGACATCGCACGACAGGCAAGACTTTTAAAGAAGGAAAGGCACATCCAAGACACCTGGACAAGGAACTGTAAGGTATTCATAAGACTCAATGGGTCACCAGAACAAGCAAAAGTTGTTGTTGTTAGAGATGTTGCAGATCTTGAGAGATTTAAACAAATTAAATAGAATTCAGTGGAGAAATACAAGTACTTTTGTTGCTGACTGTGAAATGGACAACATCTGATAAGTGTGAGAAAAAAAGCTATGCATGCAAATGTGTGGAACATTTCATGAGTTAGATAATATTGATCCAGATATCCACCTTTATCACAATGTTGATATGACATGTGATTATTATAGTGGGGAAGAGTTAGATCCCAAGATAAAAGGTTTCTCGTTAATTCACTTTAACAGTCGGAGTCTTTACAGTAATTTTTTTTAAATCAAAGAGTATCTTGATCAATTTCAAAATAAGTTTGCTGTGGTGGCAATTTCAGAAACATGGTTGAATGATGACAGAGATCTGCAGGATGGACTAGAGGGTTATGAAATGTTTTGGCAAAATAGGAGGAATAGAAGAGGAGGAGGGGTCGCTATATTTGTTATATCATGTCTTAAATGTAAAATTGTTAACAATATGACCGCTGTGGTGGACAACTTGATGGAATGTTTAACTATCGAAATTCAAGTTGAAAGATCTAAAAACATATTAGTTAGATGTATTTATCGTACACCTGCATCGTGCATGGATCAGTTTATGAGAGAAATTTCTGTAATACTGGAAAAACACAAAGACAAGACAACTTTATTTTGTGGTGATTTTAATATTGATTTATTGAAGGCAAATGATCACAATAAGACATCTGAATTTACTGATACAATGTTTAGTTTTGGGTTCTATCCGTTGGTTCTAACGCCCAGCAGAATAAAGATGGATAGTGCCACTTTGATTGACAACATTTTCTTTAATAAGATAGATGGTAAGATACACAGTGGACTGTTAGTCACAGATGTTTAAGTGATCACTTGCCTGTCTTTTCAGTGCTTGAAATGAATAATCAATTTAATATTCGAGAGGAAAAGATTGATTACATTGGTAGAATAAAAACACCAGAACACATTGCAGCTTTTAAAAGAGAATTAAAAAATTATGACTGGAAAAAGGTTTATGTGGAAGACACTAATGATGCATATAATGCATTTCTAGACATATTTTTTGTCAATCTATGACAGCCATTGTCCACTGAAAGTTTTCTGAAAATCTCAAAAAGAAAAAACCATGGATGACAAAAGGTCTGGAAAGAGCATGCAAAAGGAAAAATAAGTTATATAAGATTTTTTTGACAAATAGAACTAAGGAAAATGAAGACAAATATAAGAAATATAGAAACAGATTAACAACTATTTTGCGATATGAAAAGAAAAGTTATTATGAAAAGCTGCTTCAAAAATCTAAAAATAATATAAAGGCTACCTGGAGTGTACTTAATAAGATAATAAAAAATCAGAATAATATATGTTTTCCAACATGTATTGTAAAAGAAGGTAATTTAGCGATTAAGAATATTGAGAGTATAGTCAACGAATTTAATGATTACTTTGTTAATGTAGGTCCCAATTTGGCAAAAGAGATTTCTGTACCAGGAAAACATGACGACAAATTTTTAAATTTTACTTCTTATAAATGCAACTCAATGTTTCTTGGAGGAGTCTGTGAGAGTGATATTATAGATGTGGTGAGTAAATTTAAGAGTAAAAAATCCATGGATTGTGACGGCCTTGATATGTCATTAGTTAAAGAAGTTCTTCATAGTATCCTTCAACCGTTAACTTATATTTGTAACAAATCATTTCAAACCGGAATTTTTCCAGATAAAATGAAAATTGCCAAAGTGATCCCATTATATAAAAATGGAGATAAACAGGTTGTGTCAAATTATAGACCAGTATCTTTGCTGCCTACATTTTCAAAGATTCTTGAAAAACTATTTGAAAACAGACTAAATTCTTTTCTTGAAAAATATGATTTATTGAATGACCATCAGTATGGGTTCAGAAGAAATCGATCAACATCTCTAGCAGTAATGGAATTTATTGAAAATATTGCAACAATTGTGGATAAAAAAAACAGATTGGAATAGGTGTGTTCATTGATTTACGCAAAGCCTTCGATACGATAGATCATTCTTTACTGTTACAGAAATGTGAAAGATTTGGTTTAAGATGTGTTGTACAACTTTGGTTAAATAGTTACTTGGAAAGAAGGTTCCAATATGTGAGTATTAATAATATGAAATCTAAACTTAGACAAGTAACTTGAAGAGTTCCGCAAGGATCGGTGTTGGGACCAAAGCTATTTTTACTTTATATAAATGATATTTGTACAGCTAGTGATATTTTAAAATATGTGATGTTTGCTGATGATACAAACTTATTTTGTTCTGGAGATAACATAAAGGAATTACTGAAAACAGTGGAAATAGAATTGATGAAGTTAAATAGATGGTTTGTATTTAATAAACTATCACTGAATGAAAGTAAAACAAAATTTATGTTGTTTGGAGGTATTAAGAATAATATTGAAGTAAAATTAAATCTAAATAATGTTGAAATTGAACGAGTAAATGAGACTAAATTTTTAGGAGTAATAATTGATGATAAACTTTGTTGGAAGTCTCACATAGATCATGTGAAACGGAAATTATCTAAGTCTATTTCTATTCTTTATAAAACAAGAGATTTATTGCACAAGAGCTGCCTTTATTTATTGTACACTTCCCTTTGCTTGCCTTATATGAGTTATTGTGTGGAAATTTGGGGGAAAACATACAAAACATATCTGGATTCAATTTTTAAATTGCAAAAAAGAGCTATTAGAATAATAAATAAAGCTGGATATAGGGAGTCCACAAACCAATTTTTCGTAGGATCAGCTATGTTAAAATTTAAGGACATTATATATCTTAAAACTTTAGAAATGACGTATAGAGTGGTGAAAAAGAATGTTCCAATTTGTATTTTAAGTATGTTTAAATTAAGAGATGGAAAATATGATTTGAGGGGGTCTTATATGTTTGAAATACCTAAAGTGAGAACTAATGCGAAGTATAGATGTGTGTCGGTTTTGGGAGTGAAGTTATGGAATGGACTTAATGATGAACTGAAGATGTGTTATTCTTTGTCGTTTTTCAAGAAAATTTTAAAAAATTGCATCTTCCAAAGTTATAGAAACTTAGTTTGATGTCCAACCTTGTGTTGATTTGATTTCTTGATTTATCATTGTTTTTCTTTAAATGTTATGCATCTTAGCTATCAGCCTTGGTTAAGGATTTGATTATGTCTGTGGGAGTTAAGGATAGGCTAATTATAAGCCACTAGGCTTCAACCTATTCCTTTTTTCGGTTGCTTGATTACTTTTATGTAAAATTGATAAAATTGTTGTTGTTGACCGAATAAAAATATCTATCTATCTATCTATCTAATTACAATCTTCAGCATAGACCGGCTGGGATATTTATGTGGGCATTTATGTACTTACGTCTGGCGAGACCTCCTGCCAGAAGAGGGATGTGACTTCCCTGAAAACCCAGACCAAACCACATGAAGTCCCTCAGCTGGTCGTAACAGGTGAAGTAGATGATTGTAGCTGGAACTGCCATGACCCTATAAACACAAACATGCAAATGGAGAACAGCTTCTTCGTGCATTAAATCAATGGAAGGTTTACGACACTAGAGTGAAAATTGTGCCGCGATTCATCAGGAAATGTTGCAGTCTGACTCTTTACATGTGTTAACCTGAAGCCACATAAATAGATGCATTCAGCAGAACTTATTGTTCAATGAATAAAGGAGAAAGAATTAAATTTTTTCCGGAAGTCACAAATGTGCACATCCTGGGTTTTTATTACAACAAAATCTCTACATTCAATCAAAATTGCAAAGAAACACCAGAAAGGGAGTTCCTAAAAGTGTGGAAGACATGAACCCTGCATGGGATGTTTGACCACTTCAATAAGTTGTAGTGGGCTGCAAATACTTTATAACCAAACATAAATGCTTTTTAAGCAGGACCAGGCAGTGAGTGTACCATTAAATGACTACAGGTAGTAAAGGAAAAAAGAAAGAGAAGACTGAAATGTATTGTTTTGTGTCAGGTCAGCCTGCTCCCACTCATCCTCTTATGTTTTTTATACACACAGTAGAGGAAAGACGTATTTAGTTATTGGGAGGATTTGGCAGAGACTCCGGCCTCCGGAGGGGACACGTCCTCCATGAGCGTGCTGATCTGATTTCTGAAGAAGATCCTTCTGGAGCTATGCTGTGATTTGGGACCCTTTGCAGAGCGACAGACAAACCGCACAAATCCGATTTCAGTCCATTTTCTTCATTTTTAACTACGAGAACCCCCAGAACCTCCTCTGCTCCCCGATCATACATGCATTGTCACGGTAAACAGACAATGACAGCTTATAAGAGGCAGCACTCTCAGACAACATTTCCAAATAAAACTAACTAAACAGAATGACTCCTTAAATGTAAATGATAGCCAGTCACTCTATGATTTATCATAGTCAACGTTTATTTCTGATGGGAACCTCTCCTGTCTCCACCACATTACAATCTCTGCAACTTGTTTGGTTCCTTTTAACTTCAGCAGCCAGTCTCCATCTCACTGTCAAAGGTTTTTTTTTTTGGGGGGGGGGGTTCCCTCATTAGCTGAGGATGTGGTGTGACCAAATATGGTTAACTTAAGGTGTTTCCCATGGTCCCTGTGCAGAAAAAACAGACCCAAAGCATGATGTTTCCACCCCCATGCTTTACAGTAGGTATGACGTTTTTCGGATGTAACTCAGCATTCTTTCTCCTCCAAACACAACAAGTAGTTTTTACCAAAAACTTCTATTTTGGTTTCATCTGACCACATGACATTCTCCCAGTCCTCTTCTGGATCATCCAAATGCTCTCCATCAAACTTCAGATGGGTCTGCACATGTACTGGCTTAAGCAGGGGGGGTGTTCCTGGGGGCGTAGTGCATTACTGCGTCATCCGTTACTGATGGTAGCCTTTGTAACTTTGCTCCCAGCTTTCTGCAGGTCACTCACTAGGTCCCCACGTGGTGAGATCTTGTGTGGAGCCCTCGATCGAGGGAGATTATAAGTGGTCTTGTATGTCTTCCACTTTCTAATAATTGCTCCCATACCAAGCTGTTTACCTATTACGGATTCAGTCTTCCCAGTCTGGGAAGACTTTTGTTTCTGGTGTCCTTTGACTGCTCTTTGTTTAGAGTTTGACTGTTTGAGGTTGTGGACAGGTGTCTTTCATACTGAAAACAGGTGTCATTAATACAGGCAATGAGTGGAGGAGAAAGGAGCCGCTTACAGAAGAAGTTACAGGTCTGTGAGAACCAGAAATATTGCTTGTTGGTAGAAGGCCAAATACTTGCACACCTGGACACGGACAAGCCCCATCATACATTGATGATCTTCTCAGTCCCTACAAGCCAAGCAGGTTGCTCAGGTCCTACTGGTTGTGCAGCGCACCAGGCTTAAGACCAACGGTGACAGCTCATTTGCTGCTGTGACATATATATATATATATATATATATATATATATATATATGCCCTATATAATTGGTTTTGGATATTGGACATGGGCAACAAAAAATCTGTATCGACCTTTAAAAAAAGCATATCGATCAGCCACTATTTATCTTGTTCTTTAACATTCTCTACATGTAACTCACAGCGTTGGAGGCAGTCCGCTCCACAGAGACCGGAGTCCTTCATAGCGGGTGATTTTCACAAAAGCATCCTGTGACAAAAAATAAATCAAAAAACCTCAGCTTGTTTTGTAAAAAAAAAACAAGCTGCACATAAATGTGCTGCTACTTACAAGAGTCCCACTGAAATGAGTTGGCTTTGTGTACCAACTGGTGCAACTGGATCCATTCCGACAGACGTAGATGTGATCCATTAATCCATTGCAATACAGAAAGCACTTCCCTGTGTAGAACATCAGCAGAGTAGAGGAAAAAAAAACATCAGCAAAATAGCCACCAACCCTGGTGACCGATAGCGGTTCATTTATCAACTCTTTCTTTCTGCAACTCATTTAATATGGGGCTGCATGGTGGCGCAGTGGTTAGCACTGTTGCATCGCAGCACGAAGGTTGCAGGTTCGAAACTCGGCCGTGGCCTTTCTGCATGGAGTTGCGTGTTCTCCCCATGCATGAGTGGGTTTCCCCCACAGATCACAACATGCCCTATAGGTTATAAATTGTAAGTCGTTTTGGATAGAAACGTCTGCTAAATGAATACTGTAAACATAAACATAAATAAATATAACATGAGCCTTGAGACAGAATTCATTCAAGCACCTCGTGATTTTGATCTTGAGAGGTGCTATATACAGGGTATCTGCAGGTTTAAGGGAGCCAAATTTAAAACTTTTTAAGACCTTTTTTAAGGCCACTTTGACCAAATTTAAGCTTTTTTTTTTTATTAAATTTAAGCTATAATTTCCAGCTATTGCCTGGAACTGGTGCTAACCACGTCGTGAATGTGGGATTAGCCATCCAGTTACCATTAATGTTGCCATGTCTTCCCCATGGCGCAAACTCCCACTAGCGTGCTCATCTAAAAATAGCCCCCTTTCACAACCAACCGAATGTGTACGGTTCCGCTTACGCCAGTATCATACACAAAAAATGCCAAACTAACTAGAAATTCATGAAAATTTTATAGAAATAAAAGAATCTTGTTTATTGGGTCTTTGGTAATTTAAGACCTTTGGAAACTATTTAAGGATTATTTGTCATTTTTAAGGATTTTTAAGGCCTTAAATTAGGAAAAGCTAATTTAAGACTTTTTAAGGACCTGCAGATACCCTGTATATAAAAGATTGTTTTCTTTCTTTCTTTCAATAACACAGGCAGCAGCACTGACCGCTCTGCCATTCAGAAGATAACATCAGCCTGCCCTTGATGTTGTTTACACTGTTTATTTTAGGTTGATTAGAGACTTCTGAAGAGTTTTTACATCAGTGAATCTAATTGCAAATGAAGTAATTTTGATTTACTAACAGAAAATGTTTGTTCATCTAGCACATGGCAACACGAGAAAAAAAAACATCTGCCAAGTTTGCTGCTGCAGCAGGTCAATACTTACATTTGGAAGAGCGGCCGACACCACCCCACGGAGCAGAGTCACAGGCTAAGACCAGGAAACAAAGCAACAAAGGGAGGGATGCAGACAGAAAGCAGGGCAAGACAGAGAAAGATGCGTGGCTGGGTTAGTTTTAGGGGCAAAGCAATGAAATAAAAGCAACATCAAAACAGTCTCTTTCTTACCTTGGTGGAAAGGAGTCTGCTGAGACTGCAGTCTTATCTTTATGACATCCAGGGGAGTGACTGTAAACAAATATACAGGTCCAATCATGACAACACAAGAGCCGTATTATGAACGAAAAAGTACCTTCAAAGGCAAAATACTTTATTTTTTAAAATTCACTAAAGATTGAAAACGTTTCTCGTCTTTGTTTCTATTATCTAACCAAATAGAGATGTGAGGAGGGCTCCAGTGCCAGAAGCCAGCATCTGCTGCACTGGAGAGATCGCAGCCACGGGCCTGCCAACAGTCCGCTCCCCCATCCTGCCCACCTGTCAGACCAAAAAACGTAACATAACAAAAAACGCTGAAACGTTAAAGAAGTCTTCAGATCTTGTCAAACACCATGCAAGCTGAGCAGTTCAAGTCCCATTGATTGACATGCTGATTGACACAAAAGGGGTGATGGGAGTCAAAAAGAAATCAGTAACTTAAAACCAGCTTTGTGGTTGGGTCATGGTCCTGTAGTGTCAAACGCCTTCTGTTAATGTCTAAATTATTATGTCACAACAAGGCTAACTAGGCCAAGTTGACGACGCTCACACTAAAATAACCAACTCAATATTACCATATTGTCTGCCCCCGGACTGAGCAGAAGGCGTCTAGGTGGAGTTTTTAAAACAAGGTCCTTGAAGTTTTGATAACTTATCTTTCACACGCATGACTCGAGCCTCACCATGGAGTCTTTCCTCCTGCTGATCCTCCACCAGACTGCTTATATTCAGTATAAGATGACAGCTATATCTGATTTCGTTACCCTTTGTTCGTTTCCTCTGGCTTGTCTTGTTCCTGTAGTTTAACACACTTTGGTAAGTGTGGCATGCACATTAGGGCTGGGACGACGCGTCGACCGCACATCCACATGGCTCTCTAGTTAAATGATGCGTCAATAAGCGTGCTGGCTGCAACTCTAAACGGTAGAAGGTTTGCGTTAAAGCTGAAGGGAGGTCACGTCCCACCAGTAAATAAACACGTTAACAGGACATGTTTGTGATAAATGCGGATGGCCAGTAAGACTTTCGATTAGATTAATCTTCAGTTGGTTTCAGCTCGATCCTCGTGGCCTAAAAGGTGTGTTGGTACGCTACGTTCCTTTCAGTGTTCACTGAAACATAAGTGTGCAACATAAGTTACACATCATATCAAAACAAAGGTGAGCAGGAATTAGTGGTTTTAAAACCAAATCGTTAGATGCATCAAATGCGTTGAATCCAATTAGTTAAAATAATCGATTTCTAGCACGCTTGCTAACACTAGCTGCATGGCTAGTTAGCGGTTGTTAAAGTTTACGCTTTAAAAGCAAACTGGTGTTACTCACCTCTAGTTTAGCTGCCAGCCTTTGTTGGAAACATAGGTGTCTTCTTCACCCATGTCAGTTAAGAGCCGCTTCGCATTATTCAGGCGCCCCATGTCGAGCAGCCTGAACAAATGTAATCAGGCCAGGGTCGAGTTGTTTACGGTCACGCAGCACAAAGTGATTACGTACAGCGTACACTTTACGCTGATTTCACAAGCAAGTGCGCTCGATCTAAAAGCTTTCGAATGACACTCAGAGAGCTGAACAGATGGTTTGTAGATCAGCGGAACACTTGGCTCCACCCTTTTTCCTTCGCGAGTCTTTACCGCCATCTAGTGGATTTAATTCAACACGGCATCGCTTTCTGAAGTAAACACAATAAATGCAGCCACTGCATGTAAAAATTAAATAAAATAAAATACAGGCTAAATTAAACATTTGAGTTCGAATTTCATAAGTCTGATTTTTTTGTCACGTTTGAATAGAATATAATTTATTAATCTACAACTACTATTACCACCAGTAATAATTGTGTGACTAATGGTGGACTAGAAGAATAAGATAATTATGGAAATTCAGAATCTCTCCTCCCTCTGGGGTGTTCTCAGCATGATGCAGGTCTATAGGGTTTCAGGAAATACTCACGATGAGACAGTGGTGCAACTCCTGCCAACCCACAACAACCCTTCTGGCCTTTAAAAAACAGTAAGATCACTGTAAACTTGTTGTTTATCGCTCAGCCTTTTGAGGAAATAACTGAAATGTTTTATCACTGGAATGTATTAGTTTGTACAACTAGTTTATGTCAGATTGTATTGACTAAATTCTTAGGAGGTTTCATCACTCTTATGTGCAAAATAACCATGGTACTTTTTCCACTTAATTTAAATGTAAGTTAAACAAAACATAATGTGTTTATTTGTCTTTACTTAGATTGTGTTTGTACCTTTTGGTAAATAATAAAAAAGGTGCAAAAAAGAAGTAGCACAAAAATAAATGTAATTGTAATGAAAATTTACTGTGTTAATACTATTTTTAACAGTCACACACAAGATCAAGAAATGCTAAATATTTTAGTATTATTATGTTACAATAGGATTGAGTCTATATAGCTATTAAAAAACACCATTTATTAGGTTTAGTGGCACGAGGTATTATCACCCGTGCACAGGGTTCACGTTTTTATTTTATTTACTTGTGTGTGGCTTCCGCAGATGCAGCTCTGGCCTGTGATATTTGGGGCTGTCCTAGCCCAGGTTGGTGCTGATGTGTGTCCAGATGCAGGCAGATGCAAAGAGGGTCAAACCTGCTGCCACAGCCCAACTAATGGGTTTGAATGCTGTCCATTTGATCAGGTAGATGACATCAGACTTTTCTGCTTTTATTTTGACCAAATTTGGTCTGATTTAATTGTGGCTGCCATAAATTTGGTCAAGCTTTGTATGCATTTTCATGAGTTCAGTGGATTAGGTCAATAGTTGGCTTAGTTTTAGTACCTGAGTTGGAATTTGCAATACATTATTCAATTATTAGAAAATGCAAATTAGTGTCTGGAAATTTTGACTTTTTTCAAATTTCAAATTTGAAAATTTGACTTTTTTATTACAATTTCTTGAAAGAGCTGAGATGTTGTGGGATGTTTTTAACATAGAATTTTTATACATACCTATTTAGTGGATGTGCTTGAATACATTAATGTTGTTGAAGTTCATTTGTGCAACTTCACTTAAAGTCAGAATTAAACTGCTAGAACACAGGCCACTTATTTACAAATGTATTCTTATCCACAACTGTTCAATGTTCCTTTTCAGTGAAATAGAAAGTAAAAACGTTATACTGTGTTACTGAGCAAACTCATCCAGAGGCAGCAACACCTAGAAACCAACACTGATTAAATCAACCAAATCCTGTTTTAACAAAGGAAAATTTGGTTAATTCATGTATTTTATTGTAATTATAGTGCTGAGTGCAAACATTGTGAGAGATTGCTTTAACAGGATTATCTAATTAGTTTATTGTACTTGGTTTAAGTTACCTTTACTTTAACTTCTACTCATGTATAAGTATTTCAATTGACTCAATTAATGACATCATTTTTAAATGATTCATTTAACCTATCCTACATTAGTGATGGGAATTACGGCTCTTTTTAGAGAGCCGGTTCTTTTGGCTCAGCTCACCAAAAAGAGCCGGCTCTTTCGGCTCCCAAGTGGCTCCTCAGATTTTCTGTTGCGTAGAGTACATTTATAACCAAAATAATGCTAGAAATCTCCACTTTCCGACTGCTGGCGCTCATTTTCTCACCGTCTTCGTCGCACTCTCCTCCCTCTCGCTCGCCTTTTTCCTCCTCCTCATTCCCTCTCGTCTCCCTCCTCCCACATGTGCTCTGCTGTGTGTCTGTCTGAGTATGATCCTCCCTCTTCCCCGCCCCTACTGCTCTGTGTGTGGACAGTCTGGACACACAGTTACACATGTTGACCAATCACCTGTAGCTTTCACCAAGGCAGGGGGGAGGGGGGAGGGGAGGGGACGGCTCCCAATGACGAGCCGGCTCCCGTCGTTCACTTCAAAGAGCCGGCTCTTAGAGCCGGTTCGTTCACGACCGACACATCACTATCCTACATGTTATCTGTCACATTTTAATTATTCCTTATGTCTAGATTATAGTTAAATAGACATAGAAGATAATGTTTCTCTTGTACTCTAAATTTAAAGTAATTCCTCAGTACTACTATTTGGCCTTGGTGCTGTTTTACTACTTTATGAGTCAGATAAAAGCTCTGAGCTCTCTCACAAGGAGTGATAGTCATTCTAATTTTGCAAGTCAAAGTGTTCCTACTAGAGCAGTGGCTGAACGGGGTTGTCCAGTGATCTGAAGGTGAGCGGTTTGATCCCCAGGCATCACGGTCCATAAGTGGGCTGAAGCATCCTTGGGCAAGTTACTGAACCCTGAAAGTTGCCCCATATGGCAACCCACTGCTCCTCAGGCATGGGTCAAATGCAGAGAGGGCATCAATAAAGTATAAATGATTCATCATAAATCCTTACTCCTGCCTCCACAGGCTGAATGCTGTGAGGATCACATTCATTGCTGTCCAGCAGACACACTCTGTGAACCGACAAACTCTCGATGTGTGAACGCCACGGTCTCCATCCCATGGGCAGAAAGGGCTTCTGCAGATCAGCCACAAATCTCCAAAGTATGTTTTTTATTTAAATTATGACACTGGATTGAAACATTCTGACCAGTGGCTCCTCACTTATTGTCCCCGCAGTCCTTTAGGATGATCAAGTCATACACGGGTGAGGACGACGATAATGTCTGTGCCGACCAGTCGCGATGTCCTTCTGAGTTTTCCTGTTTGAAAGCTTTGACCAGATACGGCTGCTGCCCTTTAGCAAAGGTAAGCAAGCCCATGTGGATAAAATACGAGACCTTCCACGAGTTCACTCAGAAGTTATCAAAAGAAATAAAACATTGATGGCTTCATGTGAAGTGAAGAAATAAGAGTTCACACAAACCTGGAGCTGGCATTGCTTATTTTATTTACTATAACCAGATATTCTCTCTTTTTTTTTTGTCTCATTTCAAAATAAAACCAAAGAGCTGACTTTGGTTTGGATGGATGACAACTTTAAAAAGTTCACAACAGATTTTATTTGAAGCTGTCACACACATTTTAAATTTACTTTGACACAATAAAGTAAAAAGATTTTTTTGGTAAATAAATGTAACTTTATGGTGAATGGCCTGTGTTTGCATAGCGCCTTCTTAGGGTTCTCCAACCCCCCAAGGCACTTCACAACACAATCAGTCACACACACATTCACACACTTTATTGTATTTTCCAGCAACTCAGTTAAATAATGTGAAAAATCTCTGCTGAATGTTTTGTGGATTTATTTCACTGTTTTTGTGAGTGCTGGAGACAAACAGACACGTCACGAATTCTTACAACGTTTAACCGAACACAAACATTATTCACACGTCTGAGAGGAAAGAGTCAAGATCACACCAGGTTTTGAGCTTCCGGATCAAAAATTGGTCTTAGGTGAAGGGTGAGACAAAGAACGGTTCGAAGGATCTTTCATGGCGGTTAAAACGAAGAGTCGGAGTACCCGGCCCGGAGGGTTACCGGGGTCCCACCCTGGAGCCAGGCCTGGGGTTGGGGCCCGTGAGCGAGCGCCTGGTGGCCGGGCTTTCGCCCATGGGGCCCGGCCGGGCCCAGCCCGAACCGGATACATGGGCTCGTCCAACTGTGGACCCACCACCCGCAGGAGGAACATGAAGGGTCTGGTGCAATGCGAATCGGGTGGCAGACCAAGGCGGGAGCCTTGGCGGTCCAATCCCCGGACAAGAAAACTAGTTTTTGGGACATGGAACGTCACCTCGCTGGTGGGGAAGGAGCCGGAGCTTGTGGCAGAGGTTGAGCGGTACCGGCTAGATATAGTCGGACTCACCTCGACACATTGCATTGGCTCTGGAACCCGAGACCTGGAGAGGGGTTGGACACTCTACTTTGCTGGAGTTGCTCCGGGTGAGAGGCGGAGGGCTGGGGTTGGCTTTTTGTTAGCCCCGAGACTCTCTGCCTGTGTGTTGGGGTTTACCCCGGGGGACAAGAGGGTAGCTTCCTTGCGCCTTCGGGTCGGGGAACGGGTCCTGACTGTTGTTTGTGCTTATGGGCCAAATATCAGTTCAGAGTACCCACCCTTTTTGGAGTCCCTGGGACGAGTGCTAGATAGTGCTCCATCAGGGGACTCCATTGTCCTGCTGGGGGACTTCAATGCTCACGTGGGCAATGACAGCTTGACCTGGAGGGGTGTGATTGGGAGGAACGGCCCACCTAATCAGAACTCGAGCGGTGTTTTGTTATTGGACTTCTGTGCAAGCCGCAGTTTGGCCATAACGAACACCATGTTCGAACATAAGGATGCCCACCGGTACACTTGGTACCAGGGCAGCCTAGGTCACAGGTCGATGATAGATTTTGTAGTCGTATCATCTGACCTGCGGCCGTATGTTTTGGACACCCGAGTGAAGAGAGGGGCGGAGCTGTCAACTGATCACCACCTGGTGGTGAGTTGGATCAGATGGCAAGGGAACATGCCGCGTAGACCTGGCAGACCCAAACGCATAGTGAGGGTCTGCTGGGAACGCCTGGCAGAAGAACCTGTCAAGACGGTCTTCAACTCCCACCTCCGGCAGAGCTTTGACCGCGTCCCGAGAGCAGTGGGAGACATTGAGTCCGAGTGGGCCTTGTTCCACTCTGCGATTGTCGAGGCGGCTGTTGCTAGCTGTGGTCGTAAGGTGGCCGGTGCCAGTCGTGGTGGCAACCCCCGTACCCGCTGGTGGACACCAGAGGTTCGGGGAGCCGTCAGGCTGAAGAAGGAGGCCTACAGGGCGTGGCTGGTCTGTGGGTCTCCGGAGGCAGCAGACAGGTACCGGATAGCCAAGCGGGGTGCAGCAGTGGCAGTTGCCGAGGCAAAATCTCGGGCGTGGGAGGAGTTTGGTGAGGCCATGGAGAAAGACTATCGATCGGCTCCAAAGAGGTTCTGGCAAACTGTCCGGCGCCTCAGGAGAGGAAGGCAGCAACTCGCTCACACTGTTTACAGTGGGCATGGGGAGCTGCTGACGTCAACTGAGGCTATAGTCGGACGGTGGAAGGAATACTTTGAGGAGCTCCTCAATCCCACCAATGCGCATTCCGAGGAGGAACCAGAGCTGGGAGGCCTGGGGATGGACTGTCCGATCTCGGGGGCAGAAGTTGCTGAGGTAGTCAAACAACTACACAGCGGCGGAGCCCCGGGGGCGGATGAGGTTCGTCCTGGGTATCTCAAGGCTATGGATGTTGTAGGGCTGTCATGGTTGACACGTCTCTACAACATTGCGTGGTCATCGGGGGCAGTTCCTAGGGAGTGGCAGACCGGGGTGGTGGTCCCCATTTTTAAGAAGGGTGACCTGAGGGTGTGTTCCAACTATAGGGGGATCACACTCCTCAGCCTCCCTGGAAAGGTCTACGCCAAGGTACTGGAGAGGAGGGTCCGATCGATAGTTGAATCTCAGATAGAGGAGGAGCAATGTGGTTTTCGTCCTGGCCGTGGAACTGTGGACCAGCTCTATACCATTGCAAGGGTGATGGAGGGGGCATGGGAGTTTGCCCAACCAATCCACATGTGCTTTGTGGATTTGGAGAAGGCTTATGACCGTGTCCCCAGGGGCACCCTGTGGGGGACGCTCCAGGAGTATGGGGTGGGTGGCTTTCTGTTAAGGGCCATTCAGTCCCTTTACCAGAGGAGCGTGAGTTTGGTCCGCATAGCCGGTAGTAAGTCGGACCTGTTCCCAGTGAGGGTTGGACTCCGCCAGGGCTGCCCTTTGTCACCGGTTCTGTTCATCACTTTTATGGACAGAATTTCTAGACGCAGCCGTGGTGTGGAGTGTGTCGAGTTTGGTGGCAGGAGAATCTCGTCTCTGCTTTTTGCGGATGATGTGGTCCTCCTAGCTTCATCCAGCTCTGACCTTCAGCTCTTGCTGGGTAGGTTCGCGGCCGAATGTGAAGCGGCTGGGATGAGGATCAGCACCTCCAAATCTGAGACCAAGGTTCTCGACCGGAAAAGGGTGGCTTGCCACCTCCAGGTCGGGGGAGAGGTCCTACCTCAAGTGGAGGAGTTCAAGTATCTCGGGGTCTTGTTCACGAGTGAGGGTAGGAGGGATCGGGAGATCGACAGGCGGATTGGTTCGGCGTCTGCAGTGATGCGGACGCTGAGCCGATCTGTCGTGGGGAAGAGGGAGCTGAGCCAGAAAGCCAGGCTCTCGATTTACCGGTCGATCTACGTCCCAATCCTCACCTATGGTCATGAGCTTTGGGTAATGACCGAAAGAACGAGATCGCGGATACAAGCGGCCGAAATGAGTTTCCTCCGTAGGGTGGCCGGGCTCAGCCTTAGAGATAGGGTGAGGAGCTCGGACATTCGGGAGGGACTCGGAGTAGAACCGCTGCTCCTCCGGATCGAAAGGAGCCAGTTGAGGTGGTTTGGGCATCTGGTCAGGATGCCTCCTGGACGCCTCCCCGGGGAGGTGTTTCGGGCATGTCCTGCCGGCAGAAGGCCCCCGGGTCGACCCAGGACACGTTGGAGAGGTTACATCTCCAATCTGGTCCGGGAACGCCTTGGGGTCCTGCCGGAGGAGCTGGTGGACAAGGCCGGGGAGAGGACGGCCTGGAGCTCCCTAATTGGGATGCTGCCCCCGCGACCCGGACCCGGATAAGCGGAGGAAGACGAAGACGACGACGGATCAAACAGGATGCAGGTTAACAGTTCATGTCTGCACTCTGTAATGAAAAATGACCAGAGCAAGGTTAATTTATGATTACACACAAAAACATGTTTTTCTCCCTTTTCTAATAGTAATGCACATAAAGATATGAGCTAACTTCATTCCAGAGTTGATTTTCACAGTAAAATGTTAGCGTTATTGTAGAGACTAAAGCAAATAAAAAAATGCATGTTTCAGTGCTTCTGTTGAGATAGTTTTAACCTGTTGACCTCCAACAGGGGGTCTCCTGCCCTGATGGGAAACACTGCTGTCCTGAGGGCCAACGGTGCAGCAATGCTTGCCACTCCTGCATCAAAAAAGGTTGAATTCCTGCTGTAGGATATTTAATTTTGTTAATCCTTAATGATTTTGTGTCAGCTTTTATATTTAGTCCGACTTGTTTTGCTGTGAAAGACGTTGCACCTATAGTTCTGTGTGACGACGACGTGTCTGAGTGTCCAGATGGAGCGTCCTGCTGTGAAAATCCAGACGGCATGTGGGGGTGCTGTCCAGTCGCTAAGGTACACAACGTCTGCCCTTTGTTTTTATCGTAGACAGCTGTTTAATGCAACAGAAACTAAAAACTGTGAGATAATAAAAGAGTAAACAGTCAAATGATGCATTTGCATGTCTTGTCTTGACACCCAGTTATCGTCTCTTTATTGTGTCTTATCCTTCAGAATACAGCTAATTTGGCTTTATTGTCTGGACAGGCTGTGTGCTGCGAGGATAAGTTACACTGCTGCACTGAGGGGACAGTGTGTGACATCAAACACAGGAAATGTATCTCTGAATCTAACGCAGAGTCTCCGATGTGGGACAAGCTCCCTGCCCGGTTGAGAGCAGACTGGGAGAACCAGAAAGGTCCAACTGCTTGTCTCTGTTTCAAACATTTTACATTTCACTTCTTATACTAATTCAATCAACGTGCATTCTAGATGGTGAAAGGGTTATTTCCAAGGCAGCCGAGCATGCTGAACTGGACAAATCCCCTGAAAGCACCACAGTGAGTTCAGTTCCCTCTTTTGAGAAGGACGGTTCTGTAACGGCAGAAACAGGTGAGATATCAGTTTTTATGCTGCAGCTGCTCACAATGCTCAAAATAAAATGTGCAACTCTATATCCTTATGTTTAGACAAAAGTGTCCCCTGTAATGAGACAGCAGCATGTCCAGATGATAACACCTGCTGTAAAACTACAACTGGAGACTGGGCCTGCTGTCCTCTGTTAGAGGTAAACTCAACAAAGAGCATTATGATGATCTGGACACAGGCTGTGGACCATGTTTCACTAATGGGCCATTCCCATCTGTACCGGGTCAGCCCGGGCCGAGTAGCCCCAGTCGGCCCCAGCCTGGCCCGGTTGATTCCACACATCCTTGCCTTAAGCCCATGTGGGCTGATTCTACCCACCAATCAGAGGCTTGCTCTAATGGAAGGTGTGAATTTGCTGTCAGCAGTGGGTGTGTTGGCCCTGGTCGGCCTGAAGCAGACCCCCTCGAGAAGAGGGCTGAGAATGAGCCTTGGTTGGCCCGGAAAAATACCAGGCCACCCAGATATGTAAACAACCTACGCTACCCGGCCCGGGCCGACCCGGTACAGATGGGAATGGCCCATTAAAGTCTTTGACCTGGCGAGTTTCTCTAAATTTGCTAAACATGTTCCAAACACTGTTGTGGTGGCCTGTTGGCTTCTTCAGAACGTGATCTCCAGCTTTCACTGGAGCGGTTTGCAGGCGAGTGTTTAGAAGCTGGGTTACCCGAGACCATGGTCTTGAGTGGGAAACGGTGGAACGTCTTCGCCGGGTCAGGGACGAGGTCCTGCCTCAAGTGGAGGAGCTTAAATATCTCGGGGTCTTGTTCACAAGTGAGGGAAAGACGGAGCGTGAGATCGTTAGGCAGATTGGTGCTGCGTCTGCAGTGATGCGGGCGTTGTACCGGTCTGTGATGAAGAGAGAGCTGAGCCGGAAGACGACGCTCAAAATTTACTGGTTGATCTTCGTTCCTACCCTCACCGATGGTCAGGAGCTTTGGGTAGTGAACAAAAGAATGAGATTGCAGATTAAAGCGGCTGAAATAAGTTTTCCCCTCAGGGTGGCTGGGCTCTCCCTTAGAGTATTGGGAAGAAGCTCGGTCATCTGGGAGGGGCACAGAGTAGATCTGCTGCTCCTCCACATCAAGAGGAACCAGTTAAGGTGGCTCAGGCATCTGATTAGGATGCCTCCCTGGGGAGGTTTTTCAGACACGTTCGACTGGAAGGAGACCTAAAGGAAGACCCAGGATACGCTGCAGAGACTATGTCTCTGTGTTGTCCTGGGAACACCGTAGGATTCCCCAGGAGGAGCTGGCCCAGGTGGCTGGGAAGAGGGAAGTCTGGACCTCTCTGTTCATGGATGGATGGATGTTCCAAACACACAGCTGTCAATACCATATAATTAGTCACTCCAAGAGTCCTTTTTATTTGGGGTTACTGAGTTTAGATCAGTTAATTCTGGTGTAGCGTGTGCAAAAAGCTTCATGCATCACTTAAACGTGCTTCCTATCGGGGAAATGGGAACCCTAAAATCCTTTTGTTAGAACGTGCCTGTAGCATCGATTTCTAGTTGGCTGACGTTTGCATTAAAACAGCCCAATCACCATCGAATGGAACCAGCTGTCAGATTAAATAAAACACATCTGCTGCTACAAGGTGGTTGGCACATGCAGTTGTTCAAGTGCGACTGAAGGTTTTGTCACTTCTTCTGTGACCAGGCGGTTTGTTGTGAGGACAAGGAGCACTGCTGCCCAGCTAAGACCACATGTGACCTGACCACCTCAGCTTGCATCAGCGGTTCAGACTCAACACCCATGAAGCAGAAAATCCCTGCACTTACTGAAACTTCCTCCACTGTGGAAACTACACTTCAGATGACAACCCCAACGCAGGTTGTCCAGGTAGAAGAGGTTTCTACACCGGAGACAGAGGAGAAGGATGAAAAGGAGGAGGAGGAGAAGAGCATGGAAGGGGTGAAGGACAGGGTTCCTTGTGACGACCACACCAGCTGTCCTGACGACACAACATGCTGCTTCATAGCTTCTCTTAAGAAGTGGGGCTGGTGCCCGCTACCGAAGGTAAGCTCCTCCCCTTCAAAACATCACTGACCACCAAACAATCACATTTAACAGGAATATTTCATTGTTTAGCAGCACATTGGTAGCAAGGCTGCAGCGAGAAGGTTCTGGGTTCAAATCCCAACCTGGGCTCTTTCTGCATGGAGTTTGTATGCTCTTCTTCTGTGTGTGTGTGTGTGTGTATGTGTGTGTGTGTGTGTGTGTGTGTGTGTGTGTGTGTGTGTGTGTGTGTGTGTGTGTGTGTGTGTGTGTGTGTGTGTGTTGCCCTGCGATGGTCTGGTGACCTGTCCATCCCCTCCAAACCCTGCATGGATAAGCAGGTGTTGATCATGGATGCTTTTCATTGTCTATAAGTCACACTGCGTGTAAAATGCCATCAGCATGTTTGATTTCTGTTGAATTTTATGAAAAAGTGAAGCAGATATGCAGTGGGGCAAAAAAGTATTTAGTCAGCCACCGATTGTGCAAGTTCTCCCACTTAAAATGATGACAGATTTCAGTAATTTTCATCATAGGTACACTTCAACTGTGAGAGACAGAATGTGAAAAAAAATCCATGAATTCACATGGCAGGATTTTTAAAGAATTTATTTGTAAATCAGGGTGGAAAATAAGTATTTGGTCACTTCAAACAAGGAAAATCTCTGGCTCTCACAGACCTGTAACATCTTCTTTAAGAAGCTTTTCTGTCCTCCACTCGTTACCTGTTTGAACGCATTATCTGTATAAAAGACACCTGTCCACAGCCTCAAACAGTCAGACTCCAAACTCCACTATGGCCAAGACCAAAGAGCTTTCGAAGAACACCAGGAAAAGATTTGTAGACCTGCACCAGACTGGGAAGAGTGAATCTACAATAGGCAAGCAGCTTGGTGTGAAAAAATCAACTGTGGGAGCAATTATCAGAAAATGGAAGACATACAAGACCACTGATAATCACCCTCGATCTGGGGCTCCACGCAAGATCTCATCCCGTGGGGTCAAAATGATCATGAGAACGGTGAGCAAGAATCCCAGAACCACACGGGGGGACCTGGTGAATTTTAAGTGGGAGAACTTGCACAATCGGTGGCTGACTAAATACTTTTTTGCCCCACTGTAACGATCTAAACCACATCTTTTTATTAAACTAAATTAAAATAAAAACAGTTGGGATGATAAGTTTCACCTCTTGGTCAAGTACAATCTGGTCATGTAAAAAGAAATACTTTATCAATGGACACAATAACAGGAAGTGCACAGATGCTTATAGGAAATGAAGGTGACTACTTAAATGAATACAAACACACAAAATAACAACTGTATATAATACTGAAAACAAAACATTTAAAGATTGTTAAACATCTCAACCCTTTTGTTGTGTCTTTGTCAGCAGAGTCATTTCTCTCCACTGTTGCTGCTCACATAAACCATTTGGCTAAATTGAAGTCGGGCCCTTCCACTCTGCGTGAACCAACCGTTTATCACAAAAGCAGAACTGAAGACTGATGTGAAAGTTGCTCCTTCTCTTTTTCACTTCTCACCAGGCGGTGTGCTGCAGTGACGGGGCCCACTGCTGTCCCTCCGACTACCAGTGTGACGAGAGTCAAACCTCATGCATCAAAAATGAAGTGGTGATCCCATGGTACACCAAGATTCCAGCCACCATCAACGTTCAGGCTATTCCCAGCTCAGTGCAAAGCAAGTGTCCCAAACTCAAATCCTGCTGTAGGCTGTTCACGGGCGAGTGGGGCTGCTGCCCGCTGCAAAATGTGAGCACTGCTGTTTCCAAAAGAGAAGAAGTTTTGATGAGAAAACAGTTTAAGTTCATCAGTAAAGGTTTGCTTGAATAAACTAAGGGGTGGTGTGCACTGTGTGCAGGCTGTGTGCTGCTCTGACATGGAGCACTGCTGCCCTCAGGGTTACACCTGTGACATCATCTCCAAGTCCTGTCAGAGGGTCATCATGCTGGAGGTGGAGACCATCCCACTGACACCAGTCTATCAGCTGGAGCACCACCTCCAGCTCACAAAGCACAGAGACATCCTTTGTGACGACCACACTAAGTGCAAAGATGGCGAGACCTGCTGCAGGGCGTCTGCCACCTCCTGGGGCTGCTGCCCATCTCCTAATGTATGACACCGTTTTCAGTGTCTTTTTACGCTCTTCAAGCTCACTTAAAATACGTGTTTTCTAATTTACATTCAGAATTTGTGTTTTCTTTTTAAAACAAGTAACTTTCTGAACAAAAGCCTCCTCTGCTCCCCCTGCAGGCGGTGTGCTGCAGCGACATGAAGCGCTGCTGCCCCACTGGCTACAGATGCGCCGCAGAGGGCACCTGCAGCCAGAACTCAGGGTCCAACTGGCACAACTGGGACTTCTTTCACACCAAAAAGAAGAGAGCTCTAGTTCTGTGAAAACCTCGCTGTGCTGATTATTTGCACATGCAGTGAAACCATAGGGGTGAACATGAATATGTTTGCTCTGAGAATATTGTAAATGGTGAAGGACGTACTACTTCTTAACGAGCAAGTCACCCCCTACAAGAAACTTACTTCACTCCTACTTCATGTTTGAAAAATGCAACAAATGCTGTTGCTTGGCAGAGCGGGAGGAGGGCGGAGCCACTAACAAATACACACACACACAGGCTCACAACGGCATTATGGCATCATAATGTACCAGATGACATCGTAGCATACCTCTTAGCCAATAGCGGTGGTGGATTTAAATTCAGATACAGTGCAGAATTTTCCCTGACCACGGCGCAACACTGACAGTTTTAGGCAGAATATTTGAATTTTAACCAAGATGCACTGAAGTGCCAAATTATTGACGACACGTGTCTGCAGCATGATTAGACACTCCTTTATATAGTTTATCAGCAAAAAAAAGTGATTTGGGGGTGACTTGCTCTTTAAGCCACACTGCATTTAAACAATATTTTACTTATTTATAAAGTACAATCAAATGAATAATGTCACATGGAAAAATATTTACTGATCATCTTCCTTCTCATTTGAAAAAATAAAGTAATTTTGTGCTTGAAGCAACTCAACCTATCAAGAATTTACTGATTTCTGTTTTCCATTAAACCTTTAAACAATAAACGATTTTGCTAAAAGTTGTTCGTTGCTCAATGTTGTCTGTCAGCTACACCCCGCAAACAAGATTAAAATCACTTTTATTGACAACTGAGTGTTCAATCTAGCCTGCTTTTAGTAATAATGACATGCTAATATAAGATGAAAATGTTTTAATATATGTAAAAATGTTGTCCACCTTCAGTTATTTATATTTTACAGAAAATTATAGTGATTCATGCATTAAATTGTTTGCAATTTGTTTGCAAATGAGTAAAAAAGATTTTTTATACTGTAGCATACCCAAAGGCCAGTATTTGCATCACCAATGACCAGAAATTCACTTTCTAATTTGCAGACGCCCCTTCTGTCTGGCCTCCAAACAGGAAAGCACCGCACAAGACCTTGTCACAGAACAAGGAAGCCATGACATCTTTGCTCAAGGTTTCATGCAGAAGACGAGATCTCCACTCTCTGAATAAAATGAATCTTCCTTGAATCATAAATGACTTTTTAAAACGTGAAAATTGCATGAGTGTTATGTCTCTCGTTAAATAATCTGTGCATTAATCGATGATGTGTTAATACAATATTTGTTTCAGATCTTAAATTACACCAGATCAGTATTTGTTGATTTAACTCCTGCATCATAGATTAATATTAAGGTTTCAACGGTTTTTGCTCCACATAAACATGTAATAACATTCTCACTGCATCACCACAAAGAGTTAACCTCTCTGAATAGCTGAGGGAAGGCGTGATTGCTGAGGTATTTTGGTAATGCCCTTTAAGTCTGTCAAATTTTGATTTGTCCAAGTTTATAAACAATGAAGTTGAATCACTTCCTGATCTAGTTAGTCTTCTCTGTTCACTTGATGAGGCCAGTCGGGTGAACAAGCATTTTGAGACCATCCTATCTTTTGACCTCAAGGTCAAAGTCTCTGCGATGCTTGCGAGTGATTTCAGACACAACGGCTCTTCTAAGAGCCGCCAAACAGCCTTAGACACAAAATAGACACTCCAGTTTCCTGCCGCCACCTGAAGATAACCCAGACTAGACGGGTCTTACTCTGAGCTGGCTACAAGCTCCGGTACAAGAGGTCCACGCCATTGACAGTGTCCATCTCGACCTCCTGACCCCCTGGATCGCTTGGGGATCTTCACACAAGGGCGCGTAGACTCTGCACGATTGCGTCGGATGGTTTTATAAACAAATCTCCAGCTTATCAAACCATGCAGCCAAATTGATTTTACTACCCAGACTCCACAATGTCTCTCAGATATTTAATAAAGGTTTTGCTAAAACATCTAGCTCACATTCCCTCATTCCATCCATCATCTGTTATCTGTACAACCATCATTTGTCAGGTACAATCATTAGTTTAGGAAAAAAAGAATTAAAATCATTTTTATAACTAAATTCTTGACGTGATTGAATATGAAGTGTGTGTTCCCTGAATAAGTCAAAGAACCTAAAGTCTTCTGATTAAACATTCAAACACCAATCAGATTGACATTTCATATTGATATGGAACATGACATCTTATTGATCATTTCATATATATGTAGTCAATCCTTAACACTCATCTGATTACCGTATGTAAAACTTCTACAAAATTTAGGACGATGTTGCCATGATATTGTTTCAAAATACAACTATGGTTGGCACATTTCATTTCCAAAGGCTGAGTTACTGAAGTCACAGGCACGCATCTCCTTGGAGTCCTGCCACGTTCCAGCTTGCTTTAAGCAGTCCACCATTGTCCCGTCCCAAAGAAACCCCGTGTCACTGGACTGAATGATTACAGGCCTGTGGCGCTGACGTCTGTAGTCATGAAGTCTTTTGAGCGCCTGGTCCTCCCTCATCTCAAGTCCTTCACCTCCCCCCTCCTGGACCCTCTGCAGTTCGCATACAGAGCTAATAGGTCTGTAGATGACGCCATCAACCTGGCCCTACACTTCATCCTGCAGCACCTGGACTCCCCGGGAACCTACACTAGGATCCTGTTTGTGGACTTCAGCTCTGCGTTCAATACCATCCTCCCTGCTCTGCTCCAGGACAAGCTCTCCATGCTCAACGTACCCAACTCCACCTGCAGGTGGATCACCGACTTCCTGACAGACCGTAGGCAGTGCGTGCGGCTGGGGAAGAATGTTTCCACCATTCAGACAATTAGCACAGGAGCTCCACAGGGCTGTGTTCTTTCTCCTCTGCTCTTCTCCCTGTACACAAACTGCTGCACCTCGAGCCATGACTCCGTTAAACTGATCAAGTTTGCGGACGACACCACCCTCATCGGGCTCATCTCTGACGGTGATGAGTCCGCCTACAGGAGGGAGGTGGAACGGCTGGTGCACTGGTGCAGCAGCAACAACCTGGAGCTCAATGCTCAGAAGACAGTGGAGATGATTGTGGACTTCAGGAAAGTCACAGCCCCATCTCTCCCCCTCGTCCTGACGGACACCCCCGTCACCACTGTGGACTCCTTCCGCTTCCTCGGAACCACCATCACACATGACCTTAGGTGGGAGCCATCCATCAGCTCCCTGCTCAAAAAGGCCCAGCAGAGGATGTACTTCCTGCGGCAGTTGAAAAAGGCCAAGCTGCCGGCCCAGATGATGGTGCAGTTTTACACGGCCATCATTGAGTCCATCCTCACCTCCTCCATCGCTGTGTGGTACGCTGGAGCCACAGTGAGGGACAAACATAGACTGCAGTGCATTGTGCGCTCTGCTGAGAAGGTGATTGGCTGCAGCCTTCCATCTCTCCAGGACCTGTACGTCTCCAGAACTCGGGGGCGTGCAGGTCGGATAGCAGCTGACCCTTCTCACCCGGGACACAGACTTTTTGAGCCGCTTCCCTCGGGCAGGAGGTTACGGTGCATCCAGACCAGAACCTCCCGCCATAAGAACAGCTTCTTTCCATCTGCCGTTAGACTTGTGAACAGCTTATAAGTACACAACCATGTTCGTCTGCTGTACTTGACATAACGTCACGTTATCGGCCATATTACCATTACCTGCCCTTTTTTTTTATAGCTGAATGTTTTATGCTAGTTTTATTATATTTTATTCTACTTATTCTATTTTTGAAATTTATTATTCATGTTATATGTAGCACATTAGTACCGAAGCAAGTTCCTAGTTTGTGAACTGCTTGTTCACTGACAATGGCAATAAACCTTTTCTGATTCTGATGTTTGCTGAACAGTGTCACGATACTTTTGAAAGGGAGATTTTGGCCATTTTTGAAGTATTTCTCTGGGTATAAATAATTACTCTTTAACTAATTGTAGATTAAATGAGTTTCATGGCTCACTGGGCTGATAAGTAGAAGCTAAGCACTTGCATTGGCAGCTCCACAACATGGCAGACCTTCTTCAGGCTTGTTTTATATGATAAAACATCAACATTGCAGAGCAAACGGAGCCAGTGGTAGAGTTGCATTGCTGTTAGCCAATCAGAGGCGAGATGTCCAAATATCAGGAAACAAGACTCCAAAACCTGCCGTCTTTTGGCTCAAAAAAGGAGCGCCAGAGCTTTTTTTTCTCATAGAGATCGAGTCACAAGTCATTCATTTATACTGGAGACCACTGCAAATGTATTAAAACAATGGGAGAACTTGGTCTTTAAAGCTTTTAATGTGTGATAAAACCTGTATATATGTCAAAGTAAAACTAAAGGGCCATCGGTTTCAGGTTTGGAGAACTGGACTAATGACATTTAGAAAAAGAATATCCTCCTGCTTGTCCACCTCCTCCAGAGTCCAGGAGGGCCAAAACCGTCCCCTACAACACCCCAACTAGTTTGATGTTTGTCTTAAATCGACGGGCATGTGTGTGTGTAGAAGAGACTTCAAGAGCACCGTCACTTGTGAGCACCTTGATGTAGTAATGTGGGGATGGATATGCTGGTCCTTTATATGAGTATTTGGGTTTTATTTGTTCCCTATTTATCACTTAAAAATATATATACATGATCTGGAAAATTAGAAGAAAATATTTTACATTTGATATCTTTTTTCCCCAAGATTGTTGGTCGCTTTGACTATTGATTGTGTATTACTGTCTAAATAACTGTACTAAAAATAGATTGGCTGGAGTGTTTACACACATCTTCAACCTTTCCCTCTCTCTGTCTGTAGTCCCAGCCTGCTTCAAAATGGCCACCATTGTCCCTGTACCCAAATCCTCCACCATCTCCACATTGAATGACTGGCGACCTGTAGCCCTGACCCCCATCGTGAGCAAATGCTTCGAGAAGTTGGTCAGGGGCTTCATCTGCTCTGCACTGCCCGATTCACTGGACCCTCTACAGTTTGCATACCGCCACAACAGGTCCACTGATGATGCCATAGCCCTGACACTCCATGCTGCCCTGTCACACCTGGAGAAGAAGGACACGTATGTGAGAATGCTGTTTGTAGATTACAGCTCAGCATTCAACACCATCGTTCCATCGAAGCTGGACAGGAAACTGCAGGATCTAGGACTGAGCAGCTCCCTCTGCAGCTGGATCCTTAACTTTCTGTCTGACAGATGCCAGGTGGTCAGACTGGGCGGCACCACCTCATCCCCGTCACACTGAACACTGGTGCTCCACAGGGGTGTGTGCTGAGCCCTCTCCTGTACTCACTCTACACCTACGACTGCACGGCCACGAGAAACTCCAACATCATTGTGAAGTATGCGGATGACACCACAGTGGTAGGTCTCATCACTAACGACGATGAGACGGCCTACAGGGAGGAGACCAGCGCCCTGACCCACTGGTGTCAGGACAACAGTCTCACCCTCAACGTCACAAAGACAAAGGAGATGATAATGGACTTCCGGAGGAGCAGAGGAATACACATCCCCATCACCATCAACGGCGACGCTGTGGAGAGGGTGAGCAGCTTCCGTTTCCTTGGAGTTCATCTGGCTGAGGATCTTACGTGGTCAGTGCACACGAACAATAGAGTGAAGAAGGCACAGCAGCGCCTCTTCTTTCTCAGGAGACTGAAAAGATTTGGCATGAGCTGCCGCATCCTCAGGACCTTCTATCGCTGTGCCATTGAGAGCATCCTCACTGGTTGCATCTCCGCCTGGTATGGCAACAGCACCGCTTACAAACGCAAAGCTCTCCAGAGAGTCGTGCGGTGTGCAGAAAGGATTATTGGAGGTGAGCTTCCCTCCCTCCAAGACATCTATAAGAAGCGGTGCCTGAGGAAAGCGGGGAGGATCATCAAGGACTCAAGTCACCCCAGCCATAAACTGTTCAGACTACTTCCATCAGGAAGGAGGTTCTGCAGCATCCGGTCCAGAGCCAGCAGACTGACAGACAGCTTTTTCCATCAGGCCATCAGACTGCTGAACACGTCGCAGACACCTCACCCTCACTACTGAAACTCCAACATTACACACTCCATACTGTACATTAATGCCACTGTTTTCCACATACCAACCACTGTACATTTTATATCTCTTATCTTATTGTTTACTTTATTCATTTGTATACTTAGATTAGCCATTTTTAAATTTTACTTGTTTTTACGTTACTGTATTTTTGCACAACTCTGTTGCTGTGAAGCTCGCGCACAAGAATTTCACTCGCATGTACTGTACCAGTGTACCTGCACATGTGATGTGACAATAAAAGTGATTTGATTTGATTTGAGATTGTTTACAAGTTTCTCTAAAAAATCACATTATTTTTACACGTGTGGTGATAAAAACACGAACCATATTACTTGAGGTTCTGGACCTGTTTCTGTTTGGGTTGTTTAAAACAATTGTCATGTTCTGCGTCCTGCGTCCTCCTCATGTGTCTCCTATCACCCCTTGTTAGTCCCTACTTGATTTTATATTAGTTCCCCTCATCCCTCTAGTTATCAGTTGTTTATATTTGCCCTCAGACTCTAGTTTAGTTATCCGTGTTTTATAGGTTACGGTTCATCTGCCCTCCTGCTTGTTTCTTTCCCCCCATTTAGATTATTGTATGCACCTGCCTTCCCTCCAGCTCTCACTACTCACACCTGTCACCTGTTTCCCTGATTGTTTCCCTCTGTGTATATAACCCTGTCTGTGTCTTTCAGTGTCGTTGGTTTGTTGTAATTGTCAGCGTGTTTGGTCCTCCTCTAGTTCCCCTAGTTCGTGCATTTCAAAGGGGAATTTTGAGTATGTAGAGTGCATTTGATATCACAAACATAAATTTAATAAACTTTTTTTTTTTTTAAATTTTGCGCCCTATCCATCAGATGGCGCCCCAGGCGGCCACCTGTGTCGCCTGTCCCCTGTTCGTGCTCATGAGTGTCTGTCTGTCTGGTTTGATATTAAATCGGGTTTTTTGTGCCTCTGGACTTCGGTGCATCCGCCTTTAAAATAAAGGAAGTATTCTCTTCAACATCTCCTGCCTTGAGTCGTTCTGGGGATTCTGCATCTTGGGTCCTACCCTCCTGCTCTCACCATGACAACAATGACCTGTGTCACTGGCACTGCCTGTTTTATATCACTTCATACCGACTTCTATAAAAGTGCATTCTTCTAATAAAAATAAAGCAAATGTAAACATCCCTTTAATAATGTCAGTGCATTATTAAGCATTAATAAACCATTAAAGTATTAACTGCTTAGCCACATTATGTAATGTATCACTAAGCAGACCCCCCGGCCCTTTGTCCCAACCTTATATAGTCAAGCTGGGGTGCTCAACATGGGTCTTTAACCGATATCACAATATGATGTAGTTGAACAGTAAACTTCCTTTACTAATGTGGAGTCTTTTTCTTTATAAAAGAAAAACTAAATAATTGTAGGTAACTAAAATCTCATCCTGCACACTTAAGCTACAGAAATGTAATGTGCGGCCAGTTGTGCCAAACTTGGATCTGTCGTATTTTGACCTGTTGAGTGAGAGAAGAAGTAGCTGGTATGTATGAGTTGTGTCATTAGAAGAGTAAAAACCAACACTGATAATAATAATAATAATAATGCAACCCAGGAAGAATCACAGCTTTTCTTTTAGCATCAATTTATTAATACAACTGTAGCTTTACATTAAATACAATAAAAACTAGAACCAACACAATTCATATCTCCCCACATTTTCTCTGTGATTAAAGCGATTTAAAAAACTGCAAAAATGTCATGTTTGGCTTCCAGACTGAACTGCTACGGTTTACAGCAGCTACGCCGAAGCGTTCAAATGTCTTTAATCAGATTAATAAATAAAAAGACGAACAACAAAAGAGAAAATAACAAGCATAATATACATCATTTGCCCCACACAGAAAGTAAGTTTGTAACGGTGCGCTACAAGAAACATTGGGTGTGTAACTCTGGAAATACATGTGTGGGTTTGATACGTACATGGTCACAGGAACACTGAGGGGTTTTCCTTTCAAAAGCATTTGCAAAACATGCAGCAAATACGCACAAACTTCAGTGGAATAGCATCTCTAGTTATACATTCGTTAAATAAATTTATGGTTTACGCAGCTCGGCTGTTTCTGGAAGATAAAAGACCATCTGGAATAAAACTACAGCTTTTACATCCCACAATTCCGTAAATATGAGACATGCTCATATCCCGGTTAGCAGCTCAAACAGGGTCAAAATGCTAACACACACGCAAACACATACACGTGCACGCGCACACACACAACAAAAACAAAAAGGAGAAGCTACATTAAATACAACTGAAAGCTGATACACAACACAGAAAATGTGCTCAGGTGGAAACTGTAAGACACTTTTAAAGCTAACTGTAGTGCTTTTACTTTAGCGTCACCAGTTTGCTACAGACGGCTCACCTGCTAAACACTGTGACCGACGCACTTCTGACTACAACCAGTGAACGATCCCAGTTCCCGAGGAACCCGCAAAGTTTCTGTCCTTTCATTTTCTTCCTGGACCTGCTCAATAGGAAGCCACAAAACAAATCTCACTACTGCACAGGTGTGCTGCATAGGTCAGGGCACTATCAGGTAGGATGATACGGTAGGCTGAGCACAGGTCAAAAAGGTCCAGAAGGCTTACGAAGGGTGAGGTAATCTCAGTCCCAACTCTAAGGCATGTTTACGGTACAAGCAGCTCTGTCTTCCGGACAGTTGGGTATCTTAAAGTGGAATATCCAGATTACACAACATCCATGCAGGTACTGCCAATACCACAGACTTCACTTTAGATGGTTGATGCTTACATAATGTTTAAAAGTTAACATTTTTGAAACACATGGTCACGCTTTTGGTCCTGAACACTAGCTAAGAGCAGTGTGGTTTAGCTGTTAAAAAGCTTCAACAACAGGACTTCATTCTCCCATTTGTCTTTGACTTCTTGCCTCATTAGAAAGCATCTTTAATGTTTTTCAGTTGTCGTACAGCCAAGTCCATTGGGAGGTTGAATCTGAGGTGGCTGATGCGACCCAGGATGCGAAGTGCTCCTTCAAAGCCGGTCTGGGCCATGTAGCTCCAGGACTGGTAGTGCGGGTGTATCAGAGTACCGGATTTGCACAGCAGGTTCAGCCACGACACAAGCCGCTGCTCATTCAGAGCCATGCACACCAGAGCTTTGAACTCCGTGTCCGGTCCTCTTTTGTACCGTCCATGCTCTTTCAGAACCGCGTGAATGGCCCACAGGAAGGACTGCTTCGGTGTGACGGTCCCCGGGCCGCTGCCTACATTTAGGCTGAAGGACTGAGAGAGCTGGCGGGCCGGTGACTCCACAAACGCCTTACCGTTTTTGGAATGGTAGTACTTCACAAAGAGTTCCCATGGGTGCATTGTTTGTGGGGCAGGTCTGTAAGGCAGAAGGCAGGAAATGGGCGCCAACACCAAACTCATGGTTTGTGAAGGTGAGAAGAGGCCATGAGCCAATAAGTCCTTCAGGGCAGTCGCCAGCTCCTTCCTTACAGCTGTCGTCAGCTCATCTCGAGCCCCGAGAGGGGATGTGCTGGTGTAGCTGACCACATGCTCAACAGAAGGATGTCTGCGTGAACCCAACACTCGGACCTTCTCTACAGCTGCCTCCAGACGCTGCAGCAGAGGCCCATAGTCCAACCCAGCGGAGTCCTGAGACCACATGTTCTGTGGGACGTGACCGGTGGAGCAACCGAACTGACTCGCAGCAAAGATCTGCAGCACAGCAAGGGCCTTCTGGATGAGCTGGAGGCCGGTCTCATGCATCCTCTGGGCCTGATCCTGATCTACTGCTTGGTGAGGAGGAGAGCCAGGGTTAAAACGCACATGCTAGGAAAACAAACCTTCTCAGATAAGCTTTTAAATTGGAATGAAAAGCATGGATACAAAGTACATTTGTGATAGAGATTAGAGCGATATATCGGTAGACTGACACATCAGGTGCTGATTTAAAAGCAGGCACATCTGCAGGCTGCCTGGTGCTGCTGACAAATGTATATTTATGTCCCTTACAAAGCTCTGCTTAATAAATTAGTGATGGGAATTACGGCTCTTTTTAGAGAGCCGGTTCTTTTGGCTCAGCTCACCAAAAAGAGCCGGCTCTTTCGACTCCCAAGTGGCTCCTCAGATTTTCTGTTGCGTAGAGTACATTTATAACCAAAACAATGCTAGAAATCTCCACTTTCCGACTGCTGGCGCTCATTTTCTCACCGTCTTCGTCGCACTCTCCTCCCTCTCGCTCGCCTTTTTCCTCCTCCTCATTCCCTCTCGTCTCCCTCCTCCCACATGTGCTCTGCTGTGTGTCTGTCTGAGTATGATCCTCCCTCTTCCCCGCCCCTACTGCTCTGTGTGTGGACAGTCTGGACACACAGTTACACATGTTGACCAATCGCCTGTAGCTTTCACCAAGGCAGGGGGGAGGGGGAGGGGAGGGGACGGCTCCCAATGACGAGCCGGCTCCCGTCGTTCACTTCAAAGAGCCGGCTCTTAGAGCCGGTTCGTTCACGACCGACACATCACTATAATAAATGCTCTAAACATTTACTGATATTCACCTGTTTTGTGTGTTTAATAGATGGTTAATTATTTTAATGTTTGATGAACTTTGGTTAAATGTTTGATTTTAATATGGAGCACAAAATTAAGATTGAATAGTTCAACTCAGTGTGGTGCGACTGACTCATTTTGATCTTGGCTTTTTCTTCATTGTGATGTTTTGTGTGTTTTCATCGGTTCATCCTCTGTTTGAACCTATTTTGTCTTGTTAACCTCATTAGCTTTTTAATATCTCCATTTTATCTTCAGCTTTAGATGTATTTCTGGGATTGTTTTCTTGTATTGCCTCTTCTCTGTGCCGCACTTTCTTGGGCTCATTGGCCCACTGTGAAGTGCTTTAAAAACCAATTAGTATTGGTTGTTATTAGGGACATTTTAGCATGCAAGTAAGGCAGAAAACATCTAGATATCAGCAAAGAAAATTGGCCATTGGCTGACCATGACTTCTGCATATCAGCAAAAGAAAACCCACATTGGTCTATCTCTGAGACCTACCTTTCTTTTTTACTCCTGCTTTGGTCCCTGCTGCTTTCGGCTGCTGACTGGGTCCACCATCTGATAAGAGAGGGTTCCCCACTTCATCTTTTGGAAATAAACAGAAAAGGTCAGACTGAATAATAAGGCTAAAAAGTAGGAACTGGAACAAAGAATGAAGCATTTCAGTGAGACCCGGGGCCTGTGTACCCTGAATGAAGTTGATAAACATCTCCAGGTCCCTGATCTGGGTTTTCAGCTGCTCGACCAGCTGCTCTTTGACTCTCGCCGGGTTCACTATCTGAGCAATGGCGGCGTCCACTCTCTGCCTCAGCTCCTCAGGTGACAAGTTCCCAATGTCCTCGTTCAGATTCACATCCAGCTTCTTGATCAGTTCATCAATGATGACCTGGAAATGAGACACAAGCTGAACATCAAACCTGTTCTCTGTGATTTGATGGTTTTAAAAATGTGACGTTTTTTGCTTTGACAATAATTTATTTGTGATGACATATTTTGTTTGGTTTCCTGGAGTTTTTGGCAATTAAAAATTGTGCCCATATTTTCTAAGTAACACATCTCTTTTAACAACGGTAGTTTCTGCATCTATACTGCTCCGCTTCAGCCCTCTCCCCCCTCCCCCTGTGCAGCGGCCGCAAACCCACCGATGCGTCTGCAGCCTCTCGGAGTTCCTGCTGCCCTAAACATTAAAATAATTATTTCATTTTCTGTTCCTCACTTCTGATTACCTTCAATGGTGTCTGTTTGCTGCAACCACCAGGTACAAAAACTAACTTGTTTTTATTTGACTATTTTTCTGTCCTGCCTGTTTATTATCTTCCTGCATCTCCTCTCAATCCTAAAGAAAAACGGCTACCTGGGTTCATATATATTCACCTTATGAGTTACCTTTGAACTGCAGTTCTAAAAGATCTACCGACCGCGAAAACAGTGGGGTGCGCGCCGGCCGCACAGGTGAGGTGCGTCACCGGAGGACAAAACAGGTGATGCGCCCCGATCCACAGCAGCGAAAAGCATCAGGCACAAATAAAAGACAGAAAACATAAAAGGAAATGAGCCGACATGAACGATCGCGTGTTAAATTAGTTTTTGAGGTGGCGACACCTGATTTGATAATGTTACTGTGGCCGTGCTCAGGACGCAGATGTCTGGAGCGCGTCAACGATCAGAGCTTTGCATGCACAAGCTGGTTAAGGTTAGGATGGGGGTGAGGGGAATGTTAAATTGTAATAGGGTAAAGGTCACAATTCGGTCAAATGTCCGTTTTACGGCAGGCGTCAGCTACCGACGCTCTGGCGTCGCCTCCCGACGCGCAGGGGCTCATCACCTGCTGTCTTTTCCGAGGACTGCATCTTGCCGGTCATTATCACGTGACAGCGACTAGTCGATGACAAGCATAAAAAGTCACTACAGAGCAGTGAAGTCGACTAGTTGATACAACCCCTACTCCCTACATCCTAATGACACCTCCCTCTGTTGCGCAAAGGCGCAATCGTCGTTTACGAGACAGAAAATTACCACAGCAATACTACCAAGTGAGGCGGAACGAATGCCGCAAAATTTGTGCAACCTCATGCCAGCATGGCGTGTTTATAAAACACACCGCTGAGGTAATATTACGCTGATTTGCCGCCACAGTGTGTCTCATAAAAAGGGCTTTAGTTTTTATTTTTAATCTCCACAGTTTATGTTAGAACATTGTTAAGAGGCACGAACTGAATGTTTTTAAGCAAATTTGTTTTTCAAATTAGCCATTGCAGCTTTAATTATAATAATAACCAACATCATCATCCGTTTTGGAGAATTTTATTCATTAGACTTTTGGTAAAAATCGGACACGACACCAAACTATTCAAATGAAAGCTAAATATATCAGCTCTGCAGCAGAGGCCAAACGATGGAAAAACCCACCAATAAAAAGTAGGTTTGATCATAGTAAAGTTATTATTCCTGATCCAGTCTGATGTGGCAAACCACTTCCTGATCCTCAACGTGAAGTCAGTGTTAGAACAACTAAGCTGCGTCTCACTAATCAGCCGTTCCAGGAGCCGTTTACTCTGGACTTCCTGAACTACACCTTCAGTTATGCAAACAGGGAAGTGCCACTCAGTTCTGGGACGAGCAAACAAAACGGAACACAAATACATCCAACATGTAAACTGGCTGCTTAGACAACATCTAACTGGCTGTGTGGCACACTGAGACAAACATCTGAATGTTTTACGTCCAACGTGGCAAGAGAACAAACGCAGCTTTCCAACAACACCGTAGTGGTCAGGGAATAGTTGTTTGACACCCGATCTTAAATAACGAAACAGCATTATTTATTTCCTGAACATAACTGACAACCCAGAAAAGAAGCCTCTGCTGTTTTAATAAGGTTGAAGGTTAAATTTGTATTTATGATTATAAAAAGACACCGAGAGGCTGATTACAGCTTGTGAGCATCAGTGGGGCCTGAAGCAGTGCGTTTTTGCATTTCTACTTTCATACCTTCTGTCTCTCCATGACAACAGACTGCGGCAACGAGTCATAGCTGCCCTCCTGGTAGGCGAAGCGTTCGAGATCGTCCAGCTGCGTTTTCAGCTGGAAAATGAGATCCTTTTGTTTTTCCCTCTGAGCCTCTAGGCGCTCCCTCTTCTCCCGCTCACTCTGGCAGGAAATACAAATACACAAAAGTAAATACTTAGAAATAAAAAGAGGCTGGGTTACTGTATAACAGGATTTGTGGAGCTGGATGTTCTGTTTAAGTCAATATATTTACATTAAACCGTCTAACAGAAATAATACTCACCAGATCCCCCTACAAATGAAGCATTCACAAAGAAAACACAGAAAATGGTCTTTAGGATGAACACAATGTGTTCTAATGTCATTATGTTGAAATGTCACTTCATAGCATCAGGAACAAAAGACGCTGAGTGTAAACATCACTGAGTGTAAACTACTGCAGGTGTTTGTTTTTTTTTAATTAGAACTAACTCATGATAGGGTAACATTTTCCATCAAAGATAAGAAAAAGTCAGAAACAAAAGACAGGTGGGCGCAGCGGCCTGAAGGGTGACGCAACGGCTCGGTCAGATTTAATCCAACAGCTCAGAGCCAGTGAATCATCGTGGTTCATTTGTGTGTGAAGCAAGGCGTACACGAGTCACACGCCAAGTGCTTATCCTCACTAATATAACTAGATTATTAATTTGATGCAGTAGGAATTAAAGTGTTTTGAAACATGCATAATGGCAAGCTACAAAATAGGGGCGTTAATGCTTTAGGGGAATAAGAGAAGAGAAACGCACTGATTCTGGTTTGAGGGCTAATACCAATTTTCCTATCATTGTAAACCTCTAACCTGCTGTTAACGATTCAAGCCGATTCTGATTCATCCTAAAGAAATACAATTACAGGAATACAATTTTCAACATCTGAAAATACGACTCAGGAAGTTAAAACTTCCACATTGACATTTAGTGTCACTAAATTGACTAATCACTATTCAGGCTGATCAGCTGAATATTGGTAGATTCTGGTTGCCAGCTGATATTTCTGTTGATTCTGTAAAACAAGATGACTTAATAACCACAAGTGGTTCAGAACTACTTAAATGTTTATTATATAAAGACCCCTTCCTACGATCTCCTTTATGAAACTGGAAATATCTTTCTGCCAGTGTGATTTGTCTTATTTACATATGCTTATATCACCTCAGTGATCAAGTGTTAATGACAAATAAACTTTTCCTTAAACGTTCACAGAGAGCTGGAAGAGTGGAGGTTTATGTTTGTTTATACTTTGACGGTGTGGACTGGAAGCTCACCGAGTTCTCCAGCTGTTTGGCATCATGAGCTCTGCAGCCCAGGACATGAGGGCAACCCCTGAAGGCGAAGTCCTCCAGCTCCGCCAGCATCCTCTCCTTCTCTTCGCTCTGCGCGTGGACAATCTGCTTGAGTCGGAACTGAACCTGAGCGAAGTGAGAGGTCAGAGCGAGAAGAGAAGAATTCAGCAGGTCCTGCTCCTCTTCGAGCTTCCTCAACCGGGCGGCCATCTCTTCATCGGAGGCCGACAATAATCCTCTTAGTCTCGGCTGCCCACCGCTCTCATCCTCGGGGCTGGCCACAGCGCCCACCGGTGCCCATCGCTCTCCTGCGCCGGCGAACACAGCCTCGCTGTCCGAGGCTGACAGCTCCTCTGTGGACATGTTGGACGACGTAGTTTACTCCAGCCCTTTACTGTTGGTCCTCAGTTTGTTACCGCCGTGTTTCAGATGGTTAGTTGTCTAGTAGCGCGCCGAAGACAAAAAAAAGACATCGCCGAACAAACAGGTGCTTCGCCATCTTGGGAAAGATGATTCATACGTCAGGGAGGAACAAGCAGGAGTTACAGGGAATCACCGGAAGTTGTGAATCTTTACCTTCAAAATTAAAGAAGAAGATTGTCGCCCAACCCTGTTGGAAATTTTTGTCTTGCTGAACATAAAAACAATATTCGTGCTTTAGAGAAACTATAAATATAAGAGCAACCTTATGTAATCCGTATCTGATTTCTTATCAGAATTCTTTTGTCAGTAATATTATTTGGAAAAGAACACAGACAATTCCTAACAAGTATTTTCTAACAAATAAGGTCAAGAATTCTCATTCAAATTACTTCATAAATGTTATCCAGCGAATCGTTATATGACAAAGTTCAAGTGGGACATTCGAGTCATTGGGTGTTGGGTATATTTTATTATACATAAAGCCCTCCCATTTCTGTCTAAATTTGCTAATGAGTGCAAATGGACGGTTGCCACCACCGTCATCTTGGCCATGTCACACCTGCCGTCACATCCAGACATATCCAAAAATGGGAAAAGAGGTGGAGCTGAGAGTGGGCTGTGCGGGTGAGAGCAAATGATTGACACTCAAAGACTCTGAACCAACATAAACTGAGCTAAAAGGCAGATTGCGGATCTCTGATCAAAAGGCCAACGCTGCTAAAGGGAGAGAAACATTACCAAAACTCGGCAAACCTCCCTTCTGCAGGTGCGACCTCACGGATCTTTGACCGTGGTGGACCAACGAAGCCTCCACTTGCCTAGGTTAGCTTACCTAGCTCCACTTTTCTTACCTAGCCAGCCCTACCAACACGTTATATTTCAACCCATCTTTGACTAAGCAGTAGTGTTAAATGCACACTGCACACAGCTGCGCAAAATAAGACCCTTACTCCACTCCCACCTTATGTTGCAGCAACAAATGCTGTTGCCTGCAGAGTGACAGGGCGGAGCCACTAACAAATGCACACACACACAAGCTCAGAACAACATTGTGACATCATAATGTACCAGCTAACGTCATGGTGTACCTCTTGGCCAACAGCAATGGCAGATTTAAATTCAAATGTGGTGCAGAGTTTTTACCTGAAGATGGCACCACACTGACAGTTTTAGGCAGAATATTTAAATTTTAACTAAGATGCAGTAAAGTGCCAAATTATGGACTACATGTGTATAGAGCACGATTAGACACTCCTAGTTTATCAGCAAAAAAAGCTGATTTGGGGTTGACTTGTTCTATAACCTCAATACTTGAGACCCAGCAGATATAATATGTCAAGCAGTGTGATAAATGTAACAAGGTTTATTATTTTATCAAATTTCACGTTTTTCAGGGTTTTTAAATAAGAGAAACAGAAAAAAATATTTGCAAAACAGGACTTCTTCACCAAATTCCCCAAGATCTGGCTGCAGACTCTCTTTCCACAGTCACCGCTGCAGACCGATGCTGCAGACAAAAACCTGCAGCTAGGAAAGACGGTTTGCAGTGACATGAAATAGCAAATGTAGTAGAGCTCTTCCAGCCAATCAGAGGCGAGAAAGCCGGGACCTTCCTTGGACGTCCTACGATTCCAAAGCTTCCAGCGTCTGGCCGGAGGAGGAGGGGACTGGCTCTGAAAAACTTATGTTTTGAAAGAGGGGCTTATCCATCCGACATATAAAAAATTTCAACTAGTGGTATTATTTTAAAAAATCAATAAATAAAAGTGGGCCCCTTGAAAGCCAGTGTTGGACACCGTTTTAAAAACGGAATTCAAACAATATTTCAGTTTTTTGTTTACATTTTTGTAAACCAATACATTTGTTTTTTTAATGAATTGTTCTTGAATTAAAAGAAATAAATAACGACAGTTGAAACCTACTTCCGGAAGTGACGTAGGAATATGAGCGGGTCAAAGGTGACTAGATCCTTTAGCACTTCCTTTCCTGCTAGCGGTGGCCGTAGAACAGCATCAGTGAGTGAATTTTTCTTCCAAGTAATCCTCATCCATCGTGCCAGAGCTACCTTGTGCTGTAGTTTGTATTTCAACATATGCAAAGCAGTCATCCCCTTTTCAGTATACATTCGTTATTATGTTCGTTTCCCATTGATTTATGAAGAAAATTAGCGCTTTAGAGTGGAAACATTTCTCATCCTCCGCTCTTTCCAACATGGCAGCTTCCTTAATGTAAACGCTGAGTTTAACTCATTGCCGTACTTGCTGGAGTATTTTTTTTAATGTATTAACAATCTGTTAGTTTAATTTAGGACACATTTCAGGTTGAGTTAAAATAGTTCGTAGAGAACGTGAGAGCAAAATAAATGTGTAAAACTGATTTATTAGCTGTTCCGTAGCTGAATGCTAACTACGATACAGTTCCAACGAGGCCTAGACTCATGTTTAATGATGGCATTTGGTGTGTGTGGGTCAGCACTGTTTTGTTGAGTGAAACGGACACCTAAAGTGTTTCTTCTTACAGCAATGGGCAAGTTTATGAAGCCTGGAAAGGTGGTGATGGTCCTAGCTGGACGCTACGCCGGACGTAAAGCGGTAATCGTGAAGGTAAAACTAGTCATTTACTGCTGGATTGTGATGGCTCTGTGAAAAGTCTCGACACAATACAGAAACTACAGATATCAGGTCAAGACGTGACTGACGGGTTTTTGAAAGACCTTCATGGAAATGTCACATTTAGTGGAAAGAAATGTTCAATAATCGTACTGGTATAGTGCCTTTCAGAGTCCAAGAGGACACCAAAGTGCTTTATAATACAGCAGGGGTATGCAATGTGGGGCCTGGAGATCTGATATCCAGCACATTTTTAGTTTTAACTCCATCAACACACCCGATTTCAGTCCGCAGGTGATTAACAGGCTTCTGCAGAGCCTGATGAGCTGCTGCACAGATGCATCAAATGTGTTGAATCAGAGAAACCACTGAAACGTGCTGGGTACTGGACCTTGAGGACCAGAATTGAATACCCCTGCACTACAGTGCAGTTCATACATTCACACACTGGTGGTGATTAGACAATCTTGGTTCTCGAGTGATGCTATTCAGCATATTTTAGTTGCAACACTTCTGATCCAGTGGTTGAATCACCTGTTCAGCTGCTCGAGCTCTGCAGAAGCCTGTTAATTACCAGCTGATTAAAATCGGTGTGTTGAAACTGGGGACGTAATTAAAACATGCTGGATGGCAGCACTCGAGAATCAGGATTGCCTACCCCCAATCTATAATTTAGCCACAGCTGCCCTGGGTCACTGACAGGCGAAGATGCCAAACAGGCAGCACTGGTCCCTTTTACCACCACCAGCAGCCAAGGTGAGAGAGGTGTCTAGCTAGGGCTGGGCGATATGGCCTAAAATCAATATCATGGTATATTGAGGAGTTCACCTCGATAACGATAAATGAACGATAACTACATGTATGTGCAAACCCAACCCACACACCTTTCCATTTTTTTATTGAATTTATTGCCATGGAAAATTAGGACAATAGATGTAATAGATACATTTTCTATTAATTGCCCAGCCCTATGTCTTGCACAAGGACACAACAGCAGAGTTCTCTGCCTGTAGCCCGATTGATCCTACAGCCAGATAACTGGTCATCCCGCTCAGAATGTTGAAAATTTCTAGCAGCAGCTGTCATTGTCTTTGTGGCAACATTTATGTTTAAATTTGTACCAAACCTGATTTTACAATTTATTGATCTCTTGGCAGAACATTGACGATGGCACCGCCGACCGTCCCTACAGTCACGCTCTGGTTGCAGGCATTGACCGCTATCCCCGTAAAGTGACCACAACTATGGGCAAGAAGAAGATCGCCAAGAGGTCCAAGATCAAGGCCTTTGTCAAAGTTTTCAACTACAACCACCTCATGCCCACCAGGTCAGTGTCACAATGCCACACTGTTTTTTTGTGTTTTGCAAGTTTTATTGAAAAGGTTGTTGACTGTTCAGATCAAAAGCTTTCACCCCCAAATTCCACTACCTCCGCTCCGCTCCGACACGAACGCCGGAGCAAAATCGGTCCCGTTGTAGTCAATCAGAGCAATTCCACTACTGCGGCCGTGCTCCGGCAGTGCGGCGCCATGCGCCGCCCTCTGTTCCGGCGTCCGGCAAAAATAGAATCGATCCTATTTTTGCCGGAGCACCTCCGCAGTCAATGGACAGAAATCACAACGGCCCAACAGGAAAAGGAGCAAGCACAACTTCCGTTTTTCACAATAAATCAATAAACAAAAGGCGTTTCTTGTTTCATATGAACAGGTTTAACAACTTTTAACAACGATCAATGACGGCTGAAGTTTAAATGCACAAAAGTAAGCCATAAATACAGTTTCTACTATCAAAGTAGTCACACTTTGTTGATCCAAACACTGCTGATCTCTCAACACAAATGATGGGCAGATTAAACAGTTCATGCCGATGCTTCTCCCACACAACGGGTGTTTGGATCTAACTTCTGCGTTTATTGCTCGGACTGTATCGCAAGATCTCAAAAATCCCGCGCATGCTTGTTTGCCCAGCTCAGGTCTCCGCACCGGAGCGGAGCCGTTGTAGAGCGGGTACCAGTAAAAATTGAGTTCGGAAGCGAGCGGCTGCGGAAGGCGGGGGCGGAGCAGAGGTTGTGGAATTTGGGGGTTAGGCTCTGCAGATTAGTTACAGTGGAAATCGGAAGGTACAATTTCAATCACATAATTTACGGTACAGCCATCTCACATCAAGCCTAGAAATATGTGAATAACACGGCTTTTTGTTGTGTACACAGTAGGGATGGACAATGTATCGGTATCAGCCGATGTTAGTCATTTAACATATCGGTATCGGTCCGATAAATAAAACCAGGCCGATATTCACAACCGATATATTTCCCATCTTGTCTCCATTTGTTTATCGTGAGGGTGAGGGGGGTGATGTGTAATTGTTTAGTCATGTGATTGTAATAATCTCATAAGTGTAAATGTGTGTGATGTGTGTACGTAACATAAATTCAGCTTTAATCGTTTTCATTCTATACAAAAGCTGCTGATTTTAGAAGCATTAATGTCGGTATAACGGTATCGGCAAATACTGGTTATCGGCCATAACAGTGATCTTAATATCGGTATCGGCCCAAAAATTTCTTATTTTATTTTGTGTGATTTTTCAAGAGAATACAGTGTTTGTGTGCAGTAGGCATGAAATCTATTTATAAAACCATTTTAATAAACTCAGAAGGAAGCTTGTAGTTATCTTTGAGATGCATGAATTTGTTTTGTTGATCAGATGTGCTGATGTGGGGATTTCTGGTTTATCCCCGATTCCTCCTCAAAACCTTCAGATGATCTTCGTTTCTAATAATGTATCATCACTTAAGTAGAAGCAGCAGTGTCTTTAGTTATTACCCTTCAGAACAGAAATATTTTAGATCATTTTCTGGTGGCTAACCCCCAAATTCCACTACCTCCGCTCCGCTCCGACACGAACGCCGGAGCAAAATCGGTCCCGTTGTAGTCAATCAGAGCAATTCCACTACTGCGGCCGCGCTCCGGCAGTGTGGCGCCGTGCGCCGCCCTCTGTTCCGGCGTCCGGCAAAAATAGAACCGATCCTATTTTCGCCAGACGCCGGAGCACCTCCGCAGTCAATGGACAGAAATCACCATCGCCCAACAGGAAAAGGAGCGAGCACAACTTCCGTTTTTCACAATAAATCGATAAACAAAAGGCGTTTCTTGTTTCATATGCACAGGTTTAACAACTTTTAACAACGATCAATGGCGGCTGAACTTTAAATGCACAAAAATAAGCCATAAATACAGTTTCTACTATCAAAGTAGTCACACTTTGTTGATCCAAACACTGCTGATCTCAACACAAATGATGGGCAGATTAAACAGTTCATGCCGATGTTTCTCCCACACAACGGGTGTGGATCTCACTTCCGCATTTATTGCTCGGACTGTATCGCAAGATCTCAAAAATCCCGCGCATGCTTGTTTGCCCAGCTCAGGTCTCCGCACCGGAGCGGAGCCGTTGTAGAGCGCATACCAGTAAAAATTGAGTTCGGAAGCGAGCGGCTGCGGAAGGCGGGGGCGGAGCGGAGGCTGTGGAATTTGGGGGTAATTGGTGCGCTGGATGCTTCTATTGGATATAATGCATGCATTTATGGTGTTAGCTAGCTTAGAATAAACAAACTCTATGAGGCTGTTCTGTTAAAGGAAATATTGACTTTGCCAGTGAGATTGTCAAAGATTAAAAGTGTTCAATGCTTTTTGAAATTTGAGCAAAAGTAGCTTAAGCTTGAGTGTGACAAGTTCAGGCTTAATGTACCGCGGTGCTAAAGTGTTTCCATTTAAATTTCCTGCCGTTAGATTTAGGATGTCCTCAGTATGCTAACTGTAAAGGCTGCTCTCAGCCGTGGAGTGGTGCTCATTTTGCCTTCCTTCACTCCCAGATATTCTGTGGATATTCCTCTGGACAAAACTGTCGTCAACAAGGATGTCTTCAGGGATCCTGCTCTCAAACGCAAAGCCAGGCGGGAGGCTAAAGTCAAGTTTGAGGAGAGGTGAGATTCCGTATTCCTAGAACAGCACGACTCTTGTTTAAATGTAAATGCTCACCTGCTATCTCGTGAAAGCCTAGTTTATTCTTCTACACCAGCAACTTTGTGTTTACACCCACGCGTATTGACTAGAAGTTTATGCTTCTCTGTTGGTGTGAGTGTTGTGATTCCCCGCCAGCAGGGGGCGTAGCGCTTTTCTGGTGCACCCTGCCACTATTGCAGTCAGGTCTTGTGTGTTTACATTGTTATGTATTTCAGACACTTTTAACACAAACAAATTTGTCCTCCACCTCCTCATCCAGTCACCACCTCTGTAATTTCCTGACACAAATAAAAAGTTTGCTCTGTGTCTTTGTACTCCTTCAGGCATGATTATTACTGTCTGACATTTTCCACGAGACATTCTTCTTTCTGCTCCGTGTATGTTGCTAGATGCCTTCAGTTTAAATTGTTTTGAGGGGGAATGGCGGTGCTGTCTGCAAAGTTAAATGAAGCAGCATCCTGACCAATCACAGGCTTGCGGACGGATAATGGTGTTCCGTGTCTGTGCTGATGCAGTATAAACCAGGCTTAATGTGTGAACTCGGCTGGCTGTGGAAATGTAATTAAAACCTGTTGTTTTGTCATTTTTAGGTACAAGACGGGAAAGAACAAGTGGTTCTTCCAGAAGCTCCGGTTCTAACTTCACTCAGTTTCACAAAATAAATGTTTAAAAAAATGAATTTCGACTCATTTTTTCCATCAGTGTGTCATTTTGATTGCAGGGGGTGTTGTTGGACACATTTGTCAAATATCAATACACATATTCCTTTTATGATGCATTTAAATGTGTTCTGAGCACAGTTTCTTGAAAACTAGTTAAGGAAATTGTTTTCAGACCACTTGATCATTAACTTTTTAATTTGCGTTATCTAACCGCTATACACGACATGGAGATGAGAGCTCTGAACAAGAGAACGGTCAAAGATGAATGACCATACCGTGCTGCTGCGTCAGCCTGCAGAGGTTCTTGCTAAACTGTTTAGTTTCGTTAACCAGGGTGAGTTAAATGAAATTGGGAAGAAACTATGGTTTACTTTAAGTTGGAGTAGATGTTTGCTTGTTTTTATCCGCTCCTCCCCAGAGACAATGGACTTGGTCGCAATGTCCCCAGGTAGTCGAAGGGTTTGTATTTGGAGTTCATCTATCATCAAATCCTACTTCAGCCCACAGCCTCCTGCTGGTATTGTCAGCAAAAATGAAATGAGCAGCTCAGATTTTTATTGCAATCTTATGTTTTAGTATTTTCAGCAGCAACTTGGGCTGAAATCTTTGAAACTGGTCATCTGGCTTTAAAGTTTAAATATATGACAATGTTATATGTGTCAGTAAAGTAATGCAATTTTTATTAACATAATAGAAGTATCCTACTGGCATCAAAAGCATCTAAGTCATTACTAATTATGTTAATTTAACTGCTTTCTAAACGTTAACAAATGCACATCAGCTTATTGACTGGTTGTGTAATCTCAATTGAACCTGAGACCCAAGCTTCACCAGCTAAGATCGGAAGCCTATGACCTCAAACATAAAATCAGTAAGTTCAAATGGAATAAAACAGAAAATCCCTTTGTTGTCCCTCTGAGGAAATCTTGGTGTAACATTCACAACAAAAATAAAATAAAACCAAACCGATACAATATCTTGCCCAAGGATCCTTGGACGTGAGGAGACGACACCTGAACGCAGCGTGGTGTGTTTATGGAGTGCCCTCTAGTGGAGAAAGTGAGACCTACAGTCCTTCCTGCCAGCTCACAGCTAGAAAAAGAAACCGAAAGCATAAATGAAACTTACGGTCAGAGGTCGTCGGCAGGAGGTAAGGTAACATCCAGCTGGTCATTATTGAAAAAATACGTTTTAAATGTTCATCTAAACACATTTCTGTTGAACAGGTGGCCAGATTTACTGTAGCGAAGTGAGTTAATGAGTTTCGATAGCGGCTCTACACATTTATTACTACTAAGGTCACTTATTTTGTTGTTGACGCGCAGTTTGTGTTTTTCTTGTTGCTTAAATAGTTTACGTTCATGTCTGACACCAAGCTGATTAAATATAATTACTCTTTTCAGGTAACTTTCACTATGTCATCAGACGAGGTGAGACGTCATTCTGCTTTGTGTGCTTTTTTCCATCCTGGACGGTAACTTCCACACGGACGGATTGTTGTTTGGTGTCCATCTTAATTTTTCCGTCTTTGTTGATGATCATCAGTTAATAACTCTAACTCTTGTCAGGAATTCTCCCTGGTGACGGACCCAGACCCCTCAGAAAAAACCCTGGAGGGAGTCAAGGCTTTAATCAGCAAACACAAGGTGAAACTGCAATAACTATCCGACAGTACAACTAAAATCACAATAACAGATCTCTAGTTAAATTGTGCTCAGTTGTTTCTAGTTTACATTATTTTTAAATATGTCTTGCTGTATTTAACCAATTGTAAAGCATCAGTGTCAATGGACACCTTTTGAAAAGCAAATAAGTGAAAATATGTTGGGAAGCAAAAATTCCTTAGAACTAGTCAAGAGACACGGACGTCTCTGTCTGATTTGACTGGGTAGTTATAGCACTATAATACTTTTCAAAGCATTACATTTGTGTTTTACACCCGTTTTTCTGTTTTTTAGAAACTAAAATTCAATAATAGATCAAATTCATGTAAGAGACAGTTCTGAAATACGCTTCCTGCTGGTGTATTAACAGAAACAGTATGAGGCTCTGCTGGAGGACCAGAAAGACCTGACCTCTAGCAGAGACGAACGGCGAGACCTGACCACACAGTTCAAGGAACGCACCAAAAAGCTGACCGTGGATCTGGAGAAGGATGAGAGCTTCTACAAAGATGAAATAGAGAATCAGAAGGTGTGTAAAGTCGTTCTGTGATGTGTGAGCATCATCACACAGACATTAGGTCATGGTGACTTTATTAGTGCCTGTAGATAAGTTTGTTATAATTCTTTGAAGACTTTATTAAAATGCAGCAAAAGGCAGAAGAGCGCCGGTTGTAAGTGATGCTAAATCAGCTGCAGGCCAATGGCTAGCTGTTGTTGCAGGTGATGGTTTTTTTCTAAAGTGTTGTTGCCTCAGTCTCACCCCACCAGCACAATGGATGCCCACATCTCAGATAGCATCCACATCCGCTGTGGTTCACGCACTATCGCCTCTGGAGACCACAAGGCTGAAGTTAGCCTCCGATTGGGGAAATGGCTAAAGGGCAATTACACCCAATCTTTCTCTACTCCAACCATCAGCTCAAAAACTACACCACCCACTCTGTTCACACCTGTACTGGATTATCCTACACTAATAGCAGATTGCATAAAACGTAGTTTGTGCTTTGTGAAACTTCTAAACAGATTTTGTTTTTTGGGTGATATGTAGCAGATACAGAACACCCACAACTAGGCTCAAATTTGTTTGATGTTTGTGTGTATTAATGAAAAACAAGAAGAAATATCCAGCCTCAAACTTTTTTATCCAACCGCATTCCAGAGACCTACAGATAATTGAACGTCTCTCCATTTCTGCTCTGAGTTTCATGAGAAGCTCCTCTTTTTCACTGCAACAAAAATTCAGTTATTACATATTTCAACATTCCAAAAGACATACGAAACGACATTTTGTTGCAGCTATCTTTCAGTGGCTCAAATTTTCTTACCAGTCATCCATCTCAACATACTCAATTCCACTGCCTCAGGCTGGTTAGCCCTTTGACCTTTTCGAGTGCTTTTGTTGATGGCCGTGTTACACAAAACTGTTCATTAGAAAAATCTTTTTACAGATTTATTGTGCTTGTTAATATTTTTTAATTAAAATATTAAATGATAATAATAAAAATAATACATTTATAATTTATAACTGGTCATCGTGATTCATAATGATTCATCATCTGGCTTTGTTGAAGCTTCACAAACAGTGTAGAATAATTCAGTGCAGATTTGAACAGTGTGGGCGGGGCAGTTTTTGAGCCAGAGCAGATTAAAGATGGTCAGAGCAGAGAAAGATTGGGTGTAATTGCCCTTTAGCCATTTCCCCAATCGGAAGCTAACTTCAGCCGCGTCTGGAGACCTCTGAACATTCTGTGGCTCTAATAAACTACTTATCAGCTCCATGCACAAGTTCTTCTCTGTATCATGATGTAAACATCAGTTCTCTACTTAATCCATGCACTAGGGTTGTCACGGTATGAAAATTTAACCTCACGGTTATTGTGACCAAAATTATCACGGTTTTCGGTATTATCGCGATATTTTTTAAACGGTGTTGCATATGTTCAGAAAGCATTGATAGTCCTGTTCTACACAAACTGAAATAGTTTTGAAAAGGATTAACAGTGTTTATTAAACCTAAAATAACACAAAGCCTTAGCAAAAGTGCAACTTTTCACAAGTAAAGGAACAAATAGCTTCTTTTTCTGGAACATGTTACAGTAGTCAGTGCAGGTTTAAATTATACAAATCCAAACATTCAAAACATAAACAATATGTAAACAAATCAAAGAAACACCACTTGTTTTCTCATATACTTGTTTTCTTCATTATCAAAATGAAAATCTAAAACTCCAGTCCACACTTGACTTGAGCGCTGTACAAGTCAACCTTAAAAAATATGTATTTAAAATAAATAGCCACTTTAAACAAATTACTAAAATAACTACTACACTATGTAATCAAATCCAAATGTTCAAGTATAAATGGCATTGAATAAGTAAACAAATCAATGACAAGGAACTAATTGTATATTTCTCTTCATCATCAACAAATAAGATGTTTCATCCAGCAACAGGGTGTCCGTGACACGGTTTAAATGCTGGCAGAGGGCGCTGCGGCTGCAGTATATAGTGACTCGTTGCATTCTCCCTCAACCAAAAGTCCTCACGTCATGCATTTAAGCTAAAATGCTAATGTTAACTTACCTTGCACTGGCTGTAGAGACGTGGGTGATGGTCACTCAGATGTGCCATTAGATTCGAAGTGTTGCTGCCTTTTGCAGACACTTGTTTCCTGCACGTCCTGCAAACGGGATAGCAGTCTTCTATTAACTGTCCCTCAGCATTTTTCAGAAATCTAAAATATGCCCATACTTCCGAGTTAGTCTTCTTTGAGGGCTGATGGATGTCCTGGGCGCTGCCGTCTCCTCCTTCGGCCATTATTTCAGCTTCAAAGTTTTGGTGCCGTTGCAAACTAAAAAGTGCGTGTGCGCGCCGCGAGAACTTCAGCTGAAGCGACGGTGGCTGGTAAGGGTCACCGCACCGAAACCGCGGCCACGGTAAACCCACCGAGATAATTTAGTTTTTAAAAAACTGGACGGTTATTTTTATTGTCAACTTTTTTACCGTGGTTTACCGCTATACCGGTTACCGTGACAACCCTACCATGCACTCTACATTGCTATTGTACTTTATTCAGAAGAAGTGATTATTGCTGTTTCAGAAAGAAACCAATAGTATATAGCACTGAGTCAGCTCATCTTTGTGTTTTTAATGACATTTTATTAACCCTTGACTCTGGTTCTAATGTATTGCTGGGTTTGTTGGATCTATCTGCTGCTTTCGACGGTTGATCACGGTATTCTGCTGACTCGGCTGAACCAGCTGGTCGGCATCCAGCGGACTGCCTTAGATTGGTTTAGGTCCTACTTCTGTGACCGCAGCTTTAATGTTATTATGGGTAGTGCTGCCTCCCCCTCTGCAGCTTTGACTTGTGGTTAGGGCTGGGCGATGTGGCAAAAATAGAATATCACGATTTTTCCAATATTTTTATCACGATTTCGATTTTATCACGATTTTTTATCCATGAATAGCATAACTTCAATTGCGTATTAAAGAAGAGAAACATTGAATAAATAAACATTTGTTCATATTAGGGATAATCAGCACAGTGCTAACGCACTTATATTTTAAACTCACACCAGAGATGATAAAAGCCCTGAGAGAAACAATTACAAAAATCAGTTTTTCTCATGTTTCAAGTAACTTAACATAAATTAAAATCGTAAACATATTTAAAGTGCAAACATGTCAATTGCAAACGTATTATGCAAACATTAACTTGTTCAAAATACTATGTAGCTCCCAGTTGCTCATGTAGTGGATAGTTAAGCTCAAATACGGCTCTGATGTGCGGCTGGACCAGAGATCGCTTGTGGTAGCAAAAAACTGCGCATTCTGAATATTTTCTGCAACTCTCACTTTGCATTCAGCGTACATGCGTGGAATGGCGGTGCTCGAAAAATACTTGCGGCTGGAAAACTCGTAGCGCGGATCCAGTGTTTTATCATGTTCTTAAATCCCACTCCTACTGTTCGCACGGGACACAAATCTTTAACCAAGTGGTACGTCACCGCATCTGTCACGCTGTTCCATCGTCTGCTGTCTCTGTCGTAAGGAGTGAGTTTTGTGAGTGTTTCAGTTAGCGTTTGCTGCCTGGAAGAAGCACTAGCCGCTGCCGCTGCAGCCGCTGCCGCTGCAGCCGCTGCCGTAGCCGCTGCAGCTGCAGCCGCAGGCTTTTTATCTTTAGCTGCCAGCTGGCTCTCATTGTATTGTTTGGGATGCCTTCTTTTCAAGTGATTAAACAAGTTTGTGGTGTTGCCATCACTTGCCTTGACGCTCTCCTTGCAAACTTTGCAAATGACGTTTCGCTGCTCTTTGTCATCTGGTGAAAAACCAAACCAGTTCCATATAACGGACGAGGCGTTCCTCTTCGGAACGAAAACCTCGTTGTCGCTCTCAGCCGCGGCCGAAGCCATGTTTGTTCACACACCGGTGAAAACAAGCGGGGCACTAATATATTACTATGACTCACTCTGATTGGTTAAGGGTCAAACAAAGGCGTGTCATTCACCTGAGGTAAGTTCCCTTTTCATTCTGAGGCAGAAATTGAACAGCAGCTGTGAGTCGCGATAAAAAGGTCTCTCAAAAATGACAGACCGTCAGATGTGTAGATCGTAAAACAGTCTAAAATCGTCATATCGCCCAGCCCTACTTGTGGTGTTCCTCAGGGCTGTATTCTTTGACCCCTTTTATTTAATTTATATATTTTGCCCCTTGGTGATATTTTTAAAAAACACCACATTGACTACCATTTATATGCAGACGATTGCCAATTATATGCGTCTGTGAAGCCTAATGACTCCTTACAGCCCCTTGTTGAATGCTGCAAAGATGTGAAGAGCAGGCTGTCGGAAGACTTTCTTTTGCTGAACGATGCCAAGACAGAGGCTATCATTTTCAGCCCTGAGACTTCTCAAAGTCCCCAACTGACCCTTCCTTTTATCACAAGTGGGTTGAAAACCCGTGTCACAAACTTAGGGGTTGTGATGGATGCTAAACTAAAAATGGACATTCATGTCAACCAGGTAGTTAAGACCTGTTATTACCACCTGAGGCGTCTCTCTAAAGTTAAGCCCATTTTAAAAAGGCGTCATCTCCATTCAGTTGTCCATACCTTCATTACTTCGTCCATACCTTCATTACGTCCCGTCTCGACTACTCTAACTCTATGCTATATGGTATCTCCTCCTCCACTCTTGCTCGCCTTCAGCTAGTGAAGAACGCAGCAGCTCAATTCCTGACTGGCACCAGGCAGCGAGAACACATCACACCGGTTTTAGCAAATCTCCATTGGCTCTCCATCCATCTCCGGATAGAGTTTAAGATCCTGGTTTTTGTGTTTAAATCCCTCAATAACTTAGCACCTGGCTACTTGTCTGAGCTCATTCACCCTTATGTCCCTACAAGATCCCTCCGATCAGCTGACCAGCACCTCCTACATGTCCCTAGCTCCCGCTGTAAATCCTTGGGGAGCGCGCCTTTTCAGTTTGTGCACCGAAGCTCTGGGACCACTTGCCCCTCCTGATCAGACTCTCTTCCTCTCTTTCCCTTTTTAAGTCTCGTTTAAAAACTCACTTTTATTCGTTGGCTTTTAATTCTGTCTAACTTATTCTCTTTTTCTTTTTGTTTGAATTACTCAATTTTAAAGGATTTAGTTTTTATTTTTGATTGTTTTTATTGTGAGTTTTTGTTCAGCACTTTGGTCGGCTCTCATGCCGTGTTTAAATGTGCTATACAAATAAACTTGGTATGGTATATCATATTGCTGCAGACCCGGAGACCGCAGATTAAGGCCGACTGCAGATTCAGGCTTGTACTGTTTTTGAGACAGTGACCTCTAAAGGACTAAGGTGTAACTGCAACTGCAGATTGAAGACTTAACTGCAGATTCAAGGCTGCAGACTTGGATGTCGCAGTTTCACGCCTGCTGCAGTTTCAAGCTTCTACCGTTAAACAGTTATATATAAAAATATGTAATTGTCGGTGAAGTTTATTGAAGATGTTTTATTCGTTGTTGAAGCTTCGGTGAAGTAGTTCTCAGAATACAAATTTGAAAACTCCTGAGTAACTTTTAATAATAAAAGCTTTTATCATATTTATTTTTTTAGTTTTTTCCTTCTTAATATTTGTGAAATTTTGGCACCTGAGAAACTTGGACCACACAGAAGAATTCCGCTAAAATATTTAATTTGAAATACCTGATCCGTGGTGTCTATTCCTCATTTTTGTTGGAAACAGAAGACTATGAGACAATGGAATAACGTTTTATTGAGGTAGTCCATGGTGTGTGTGAGGTGGAGATGGGGTCTGCAGAGAAAAGAAAGATTAGACACTAATAACATAATGGTATCTGCCTTTCTAGTGAAAGTTAAAGGACATCTTTCATTTTAAACACATGTTGAAGTGCTTATGTAGTAATATGCCTGAACTTTATATTTTCATTGGAAAAAGGAAGATATTTGAAAATAAAACCAGTTATTAATAATCCAACTCTGTTTACCTAGTTAATCCAGTTTAAAACTGCGCCTCTAGCTGGAAACCGGAAGTGACGCACACGGAGGAAAACATTTCCGACTCTACTAAGCAATGGATTCACAGCAGCAGGACGAGGCGTCAGAATTTGAACACAAATTTACAGTTATTTATAATACTGAAGGTGCACAGCCTTACAGTTTTGAGCCAGCAACAAGAGGGAATTTAAATGGTGAAAGAAGAGCTATAGAAACGTGGGAACTTCAAAATGCACACAGACTTGGAAATGCTAACTGGTAAGAGCATGTTTTATTTTTAAAGATATTTGGACAGAAAATGTCCTCTGACAGATTACATCAAATACCCAGCCACACAACTTAAAGAAATACTAAACTCAAATTAAAAATGGTTAATTTATACAAAGTTCTTCATAGCCCTAGCACCCCTGTGTTAAATTAGCTTTGCTTCATTAGCCGTTATTACATTAGCCTAGCCTGGTAAGTCATCCATGTGAAAATATCCTTGTGATTCAGCAAAAAAGACTCTAGGCTGATGACATAATTCATAATCCCTCCACAAACCTTTTCATATAGTTTTGATTCTGGTTGTACAAATGAAACGTTGCAGATTTAATGTCCCAAAAAGTCTCCACTTTAAAACCGTGAACTATTGTAGTTTTACTTAATTTATTTGCCATTTTAACAATAAGTAACTTATTGTGCTGTATGAATGAAGTAATTGGCCATAATGTAATGTTCTGTGGGATAAAGTTTTCTGTCAAGATTCAGTCATGATCATTCTCTTATTTCATTTGCTTATTTTTTTTTAAATTTTTTTTTTTTACTGCATATTAGGTGTGGGTGTGGCCAGTGTGGGCCAATGGACAGCGTTATTCACAGCATTTGTTGTCAGGAACTGGAACCATTCAGGGAGTTCTTGTTGATTCTGGACCCACCAGTACCACATCTCCTCTGTAACGAGCCATCCTGGATTTGAGGGCTGCTGCTTGAATCCTTTTGTGTTGATGCTAGCTTATCAAACATTTAAGGAGCAACATGGACCCCTACATCTGCAGTTCAATGAGTAAGAGCATATTGATCCACTAATGTCATAAGTATGAAGTTTAGCAACAGTGCATCACGGTCATCATCAATATTGGACAAAATGCTACTGAAAATAGTCATTAAAATTTTCCTACTAACAATAAAAGACAAATCTGTAACATTGCTGACAATTACACTTCTTCATTTTGCGGACAGAATCGTTATGCTGCTATTTGACAGATGATCCGATGGACACATGGCACCCGCAAACCTCTGCCATCTTGTGTGGCGAACGCCATCAGAGCAGCCTTCCCAGACGAAGCTGGACACTACAGAGGCTTCCAGTGGCCTAGTCTGGACTAGTGTGGCTCAGAAACTATTACTTTGTACATAATCCAACGGGAAAATGTTAGAATTTGCTGCTTGTAATCCACTGACTTGAAACAAACATTAAATGATGTCATTTTTGATCTTGGTCATTGCAGAACATCTTCTGACTGACAAAGATTTTACAAATTGTAACGTTTTTTACAACCCCACTGGCAGTCTAGCTGTTTGTGTGTGTAAGTACAACAGAGTGAAATGAGAAAATAAAAGGTAGGTTAATCTATAGTGGGAAAAAACAGTGCGAGTAAAATAATGAGGTGTTTAGTGATGGTATGAATGTTTTATTTTACAAAAGGTTTTTATACACAAGTTTATACAAAATGTTAAATGAGGGCAACCTAAATTTAAATATGAAAACTGTTAAAGCAAAAATAAATAGAAAAAGGCCCACAGCTCAATAACCATTAACAAACTAAACTACAAATGACAAACTAAAGATCTACAATCTAGATCAATTACTACATTTCAAACAGTCACAGCTAAGGAGATCACCAGATTCAGTCTGTGTCCCCCTGAATTGCTCTGCTTAATTATGCCCGGGGTGAAGGCTGATTGCTGATCGGGAGACGTAGCACCGCTGCTGCTGCTAGGTGTGGCTCTCGCTCCGGTGATGAACCGGCTGGGAGGAGGAGTGGCGGAACTGGAGCTGTGACTGGGGCTGAATGGCAGGGAAACGGGAGAAAACAGCAGCAGCATGACCGGAGGGATGGAGCAAACTTACAGAGACCGTAACAAGTTCTAAAAGTACATTTGGAAATTTTACTCGACACTGCAAGTTATCCAAAAAAACAAACAAAAAAAACATAGGTCAATACATTGAATTTAAAATTACCTGTTTTGAAAACCTTAACTTCCTGATGTACTGTCACAGAGCTGCCAGGGGTCCAGGATCTGCAGCCCTCATTGTAGTTACTGAGGAGCTCAGTAGTGGAGGGTTCTTGTTGTAGGTCTCCTGCAGCCTGCTGAGTAGTGCTGTGGCATACTCTGTAATCAAAATAATTTAAGAATCAGTTATATATAAATTGAATATTTACTAAGCCAAAAAAATAATAAAACATTTACCATAAGTCAGTTTATCTTTGACTGGCTGCACAGACCATCCACCTTTTTTAAAGCGTGGATAGCGCGCTGCATATCTGTCCACACCGGCCTTGGTTCTGGCCATGTCTCTGTTGCCATTGCTGTTATAATGAAGAGCAGCCAGCAGCAATCTGAAATAGAGGAACAGGATAAAAAACATGGTCACGAGTCCACACACACACACACGCTCAATAATACTTGCTTAGTGTACATGCCCAGGTACGAGAACCCAGTATGCTTCGGAGCAAATTTCAGGATCAGGGAGTGGAATGCTTCGACTGAATGTGTCTGATGCTGTGGTGACAGCTGTCTGACATCTTTCACAAACATCGGCTGGCATGCTACTTGTTCCAGTTTAACTGCTGCACCTGATCCTGTCGGTCACCGAAAGATACATTGAAATAAATCACACATAATTATATAACTTCTCCTAGGGTGTGTCCATCAGTTACCTGGAACTAGCCACTGTTTGTTCCGGTCCTGTCCTACCAGTGGAGGGTGGAGACAAGATGGAAACCCTTGTGTTCCATGTTTGTGAATGTCTTGTGCATGGTTCACCAGTGACTTCCACTTAGCTTCCATTAAATGTGGATTTGCGTCGGGTGTGGATGCTGCTGTCCAGAGGTGGTTAACAATGGACTGCCTCCACAACACCAGATCCTCACATCCGCTCTCTCTGCTGACAGCGTCCAGTTTTTTGGCCAGAGTTGGAAAAGTTATAAAGAAATATTGTGCATTCCTAAAAGAAACTAACTGGGCATTTAAACCATAACACGAAAAATGTGATTTTCTGCATCATACATGTGTAATGGTGAAACGTATTAAAATATTACCCTTTCCACAATGCCAGACATCATAGAAGTGCCTTGTTCCTTGTGGTCCGAGTTGTTCTCTGACCCACTTTGCAACCTGTCGATTGCGATCCGTTACGAGTACATCAACACTCATGTCATTATCTGAGAAGGGCCTGATGCTCCGCTTCAGCCTCTCAAGCTCACACCAGGAGCTGTTTGGAACCTCAGAACTCTAAAGTAATAGATGAAAAACATACATAACACAAAACAGTTAAATTCACTACCACATAAGATTTGATGAAATACATATTTGTCTGCATACCTGCACAAGCTGTACATCAATGACCTTGTTTAGTCTCTCCTCTATGATTGTGTAGGAACCATATTTTGAGCAGTGACCAAGGCTGTCAGATCTGCAGTCACCAGACAACATCATACATGGCCTGAGCTGTCACATTTATGCTGATGATTGTCAACTATATGTAGAAATGGATGAGAAGAATGCGGGCTCGCGGTTGGCTGCATGTTTAGATGACGTGAAGGGCTGGCTGGCATCCAACTTCTTAAAGTTAAATGAAAAGAAGTCTGAGAACATTGTTTTTGACCCCTGCATCCACCATGTCTCCCACTCTGTTTGTGACCTCTTAACTCTCAACCCCAAACAGTGTGTGACGAGTCTCGGGGTAAAGCTGGATGCTGAACTCACAATGGCCCCACAGATAAACTCCGTTGTGAGGTCTTGCTTTTATCAGCTTCGCCGCCTGAATCGCCTCAGACAAATCCTGAAACGGAGGCATTTGGAGTCAGTCATCCATGCCTTCATTACCTCTCGCCTGGACTATGCAAACACCCTCCTAGTTGGTGTTCTGGTCTCTGCCCTGAATTGGCTGCAGGTCGTCCAGAACGCTGCTGCCAGGTTCTTGACGAATACACACCGATGTAGCCATATTACCCCTGTCCTGGCACATCTTCACTGGCTCCCTGTCATTTACAGAGTACAGTTTAAGTTATTGACTTTTGTATTTAAATCACTCAACAACCTGGCACCTCCCTATCTCTCTGACCTGTTCACTTCATATGTACCCACGTGCACGTTGAGGTCGGCTGACCTTTTGCTGCTGTGCACGCCGCGGATGCGATACAAATCGCGGGGTGAACGAGCATTTGTGCATGCTGCTCCAAAGCTGTGGAACTCGTTGCCCATTGGAGTTCAGCAGGCTCCATCTCTGGCGGTTTTTAAATCTCGTTTAAAGACCCACTTTTACGATTTGGCTTTTAGACAGTGACTCGTTTTAGTGTTTTATTGTGTCATTGTTTTAATGTGTTCTTAGTACTCATCATGTTTTATCTGCTTTTGACTGGTATTGTTATCTTCTGTTTTAGTTTCTTAGAATGGTTGCGTTTTGTTTTAGCCTGTGCAGCACTTTGGGCAGCTCCCATGCTATATAAATAAACTATGGTATGGTATGGTATACCACCACCGTTTTCCTTCAGGTGTTGCATTAAAGCGGACTGCTGTTCTTCCTAAGCCAAAATGATGGACGGAATTGTGTACAGCCTTTGATGTCTAAAATAAGTTCCCGCTGAAATAGTCTGTACACCTAATAGCGACTGCATCTGTAAAGTCTGAGATACCATACACCCTGTGAAGTGCATGGGTCCAGAGAGGAGAAGGTTGCAGGCTGGCATGTTTTTGTGGAGCATGGGCTGATTTTGCCAGGATCTGTTGTAACCACACAGATCACATTTCTGGAATAAACACACAACCAAAAAAATAAAAATAAAAAAATAAAACCAAACTGGGTGTAAATTTAAAAATAGGGTAAAATACGGATAATTACTTTTGAACAAATACATAATCGACCAACCTGCAGAATTTCTATGACGGTTCCAGACTTCTTGGCAATAGTGGCCTCTGCTCATTCTCCACAAATGCAGGGGCAGAACAGCTCCATCAGCTCGCTGTGGCAAACAATGTGTTTCTTTGCCCGTGGATTTTGGCTGAGAATGAAAACAGATCATTAACATACTACACATTTCATTTGTGTTCTATTTTTAAAACCAAACAAGCACTAACTAACCAGCCTGGTTCATCCTCTAAAGATCCATCATCTGATAAGAAGCCCTCAATAGACGGGTTCAGATTCATCAAATGGATCGTAGCTCTCCTGGTCATCGAGGGGCTCAAGTGACGATACTGGCGATGATAAAGGTGTTGAGTGCCACAACACATCACTCTCCTCATACTGGGTCCCCATGTCCCTGGTGGATGGATGTAGGTCAACCTGTGTTGCTGAGAATAGACATTTTTTAATGTAATGATTTTGTGTTACATTAGCCATCACAACGTAGTTTGTGAATCAATAAACAGTTTTATGGAAATCTTGGAAATTTTAGTTTAAATTGTGGACATTTTGTGCTCTGCATGTTATAGTTTACCTGTAGAACCATAAGGAAGGAGCTGTCTGAATCCACACTGTGGTAGAGGAGTGTTTCTGACCAGACATGCAGTCCTCCATCATGTCACATTGTGTCACAGGAGATGCAGCTGCTTCAGGAGTTCGTTCTGTTGTTTCGACTTGTGACAGATCTGCTATCATCTGCAAAGCAAGCATACAAATATGTACTTGAAAGATCAAGAACATTTAGGGCGAAAAAAAATTAAAGTACATTACAAAACTATTCATCATAAAAGATGAATGCAGAGACATAAAAATGTTTTTTAATGCATACAAGATCACAAATGCTTGACTTGGGTCAGAACCTCTTATAATTTTAGGAGTCAGCAGATTGCCATAGGGATGCAGAGCAGCCAACTCTCACGCACTGAGCGTGAGACACACATTTGACCCTCTTCACACGCTCTCATGCCACACCTCCAATATCTCACACTAAACCAGCGCCTGCTCTCCCCAAATGCGCATCACGCACACAATGTGTAGGGCTTATGTAAAAACCAGATGATATTAATGATGGCATTAGCTACTGAACAACATGCACACCAACAACACGTAAGTAATAATTTCACACATAATCCCATCTGTATAATCCAAGCAGATGTGCTTTTTTCTGCTCACAGCAAGCTGGGCTTCCTACCGTGGTGGCTCACTCACATGTTCCCTCTCCTACATTAGTTCGTGACGTGGATTCCTAATGTTTTAATTCACCGCTTCACCAGTGTGGTTTTCCTGTTTGTGAGATGAAAACTACTGGTACGGAAGCCTGGAAAGGCCACAATTCCTTAAACATTTTTTTTCCTACTGGCTGATATGAATTAATAGAGTAGAATAGAGTACATTTTATTAGCCCCACAGTGGGGCCATTCACTCATTACAGCAGCACACACACTTAGAGACACAGATTACAGTAAAACTGATTCCAGCCATGTTTGCTTTGATAACTTCAATAACTTCATGCTGATGACCCACATGAACATAATCCTCTGTTTAGTGCAATTACATCATGAAGTTAGCTTAACATGATGGATTGTTTTTCTTGGCAGGAAATAATAACTGGTAATATTATGAATGACATGATATTGCCCACCCCTAGATAGAATTTAAATCAATTACATTCATTATAATCAGTGTTGGGAGTAATGCGGTACAAAAGTAATTAATTACTGCAATGCATTGCTTTTTGCTGTAATGTAAGGCATTACAGGGAAAGAAAATGGTAATATTTACTCGGTACAATTGTCAGTAATGCGGTAATTACAATGCTTTTTTAAACCCAGAATCAAGATGTGGGTTTCCTAAAAAATTGCGGGAAGCCTGAAAAAAGATCTAGTATCCACATATATGATATAATTTATGGACTCAGCTTTGCGGGCGTTCTATGAGCAGAGAGGACGCAGCGGTAATGGCTCAAATACCCCAGCTGCATCCTGCGTGCGGCCGCTGTTATATTCACAAAATCGCTCCACCAAAACAAAGTTATTAGTTTGCGATCTTTTATATCAGCCCATATTCTCTGGTACTTTGTGTACTTTTTAGCTGAGTTCATAATCTGTGCCCCGGTGATTTCAACTCATATAGCTGCTGGAGCGCAGCGCATATTAAGCTGCTTCTTTTTTTTATATATATTTTTTGCGTTCGGTAGATCCCTTTGGCAGATTAGTTAGAAAGTAGAAAATCTAGGAAACCGTTTTTCTGGAAGACGGAGAAAACATGCAGCATGCAGGAAGGTTAGAGAGAGAAAGGGCCAGAAATTATTCAAATAAGATCAAGCAAACAAAACAAAGTGAAAATAAAAAAAGTAGCTAGATTTATCCCAATACACATTTTTACCAGTGAAAAGCAATAACATATAAGCATTTAATATTTATGCATGTGATAGAATCAGATCACCCCAGAAGTCAGTCCCACATCCAGAGCCGTATCAAGGCATTTGGGGACCAAGGCAAATATAGGCTTGGAGCCCCCACCACCTCACTCCCTGCTCAGATGGCCCTATAAGATGGCAGCGTGCTGAGAGTACAGATTGTTGTTGCTTTTATTTAATAAACAATCATTTTAAAGCACTGTTATTATATCTGACTGTTTTAACAGCAATCCTAGCTCAGACACCACATCACCTTCCACATATATGTCATGAGCTCACTGAGCGTCACATTACCAGATTCATATTGAAGTTGTTCTGGTGAAAGTAACTTAGAGTAATGCAAAAGTAGTGTTAGTAATGTAATGAATTACTTTAAAATGAGGGTAACAAGTAATAAATAATGCATTACAGTTTTGAAGTAACTTGCCCAACACTGATTATAATTAAAAGTTCCTGTAACTCTTTACTGCAGACATACAGACAGGCGATAAAGTGAAGAAGTTCAGGAGAGTTGAATGTAAAATTTTCCACACGAAAAGAAAATTTGTATTAAACGAAGGTCAGTTCCCTCTGTAAAGTCAGAGGAACGGAAGAGGATTAGGGCCACTGAAAAGAAAAAAAGAAGAAAAGAAAGAGAACTCGGACTTTTTCCCCGGAATTCCGAGGTTATAAGTCAGAATTCTGAGAAAAAAGTAAGAATTCTCTTTCTTTTCCTTTTTTTTTTATTGTCAGTGGCCCTAATCCTCTTCCATACAGAGTAGAAATAAATAAATAAAGTCAATATTAATGTCCCCCCGCTCTAAACGGTCGGCAAATTGTCTGCTCCCAACCCCGTGACCCTGTCTCACTCTTTGAAATGTTCAAAAGTTGGCAGCCCTGGGGATGTAAGCCCTGATAAATAGCTCGGCATGAATCTCAAAATAACACCTGGAAACTACACTAAAGTAGGAGAGATATTTGAGTGTTTTCTAAAAAACAAAAATGTACACAAACATTAGCGCGAGTCCCTCAAGTGAGCACAGCTATACAAAATCACGTTATGAACTGTTGAAGCAGCTGATTGAAACCGGAGGCAAGCAAGGGTTGTCCGTGGTGCTCAAACGATTATTTTAACCAGAATCACCGTGTCAGATATGTTTCTGCTCACCGTGATTATAGAGGAACTTTATTTGTTACGTAACGATGAAGATAAAGATGAAGTCAGTTTATCTCTCACTTAGCTGCGCAATTATAGCCTAACACGTTTAAATATAGACATTATTTGTATAAACACATTTCTTTCATTGAATGTTTTTGTCAGGGACTTGCATAAACCAGCCAGGAGAGCACGGATGATTTTCTTGACGTCTTAATTTATTACTTTTTTTTTCTCAAAAGAGGGTTCCAACCAGCACTTGGCATTACATAACAATGGACGTAGTAACAAAGGAACCCAAACTCAGAACCTGACTACAGACATGTACAAAAAAAACCTCTCTACAAATACAACAGGATCAACTTAAATAGTGGCTGATCAGACCACTGCCAACACACTAGGGCCAATACGTCAATAAACAAAGAAGATAAATAAACTACCCCTAACAAATTCATACTAATCAGTCCATTATGTTTGAGTTACTTAAAATGAATACATATTACTATCAAAACCCAACTACTGTTTACAAAAGAGAATAACTAAATACACAAACACAGGAATCTTCTCCCTTGAGAGTTGGTATGACCCAATGGTGCTGATTAGGCCAAGTGATCGGCTACAGCTGCTCCAACTCCAAGGCCACTGGCAACTCAAAGAAAACATTAATCATACAAACCCCTACAGACTAAAACTGATAAGTAACTGAATGTGTGCACTTCATACAGTCACCCAAACAGTCAATCCATAGAAACAAACTCTCACATATTCAAAATAAAAGAAACATTACCAGACAGCCATTTACATGAGGTGTGACAGCAGGGTAGCTGTCACAGTTTTTGTCATTAAAATTTTTTAGAAATTAAACAACACTTACTCTGGCTACTTCCAGCTTGTGAGTTGCTGACCTGCGTGTAGCTCCTGAGTCTCTTCTGCAGCTGGAAGGAGCCGCCATTGTTGTTGATGTTCCGGGCGCGGCTGCTCCCGGTCCTTCTCCCTTGTTGCCTTTTCCATGTATCGATGGTACTGCAGTGGATTTCAGTCTGATTTTGTCCATTTTTCTGAACCCCATCCTGTGTTCAATCAAGTCTCCCTCGATAAAATCCTCCTCGTGGAAATGCACACCACAAATCACGGAGTTGTTCGAGACTCTATTGCTGGTAAAATCCTGCCTTTTTACCCCAACAAATCTCACCCAAGCACGGAAAGCTGGGTTTTTCTGCTTTGGGAATCGGAAAACACGATGTCCAGACAAACTGGAGTTTGTACAACCCCCACATACGCAAACATTAACCATATTTGAACTAGTTTACCGGTACTTGGTTTTACCTCAGCAACTAAAAATGACCGATTTGTCATTGTCCTCTCGTTCACCTCTGCGTTTACCTCTGGGCACGTCACGTGACTCTAAAACCGCGCGTTTTTTTTTGGGGGGGGGGGGGGGGGGGGGCGCTAGCTCTCATCCCTTTATTTAGTATTTTTAAACACCTGCTAGTTGTATGGAAACCTGGGAGTATAACCAAAGTAGCTTTTTTACATTAAATTATGCTTTTTTGCCATTTTAAAGAACATGAAAGATGGCCTTTAAGCACAAAACTGAAATCAAACACTTTTTTTACATTGTACACTCATCAAAAAATGTGCGACTACTCATACTTTTATGAAAATGGTCTACAAAGTTTTTATGAAGTCATGCACGATTAATGCAATAACACAGTTAATTTAATTAGTAAAAATATGGACAGCATAATATAACTAAATGTGCGATTCAGACAATTTCTTTACTGTAAGCATAATTAGCTCCTAGCTTAGCCTACACGTGGTGATTAAACAGCGTCAACTCCTTTTCAACTTATCACAAGAAAACGTTCTTTTCCTCGTCAAATGTAACTCGAGGATTAAATTTTGTTTAGAAATTTAGTTGGTAAGCATATGCTGGTTTCATTAAACAAATACTGTTCTCCACGTTCTATACTTACTCTCCGATCAAACTCCATCTTGGAATGCTAGCAAACAGTGGGCGGCGCTGTCTTGAAAACAGTATACAAGCCTGAATCTGCAGTCGGCCTGAATCTGCGGTCTCCGGGTCTGCAGCGATACCCTCATCGAATGAACAGCCTATTAGACATTTGGTCTGCTTTCAGAAGTGAACCAACCCAAACATGGATGTGACATTTCGTGTGTTCGCCAAATTGAAGCAAGTCTCCCAGTACTACCCTGGTGTGAAGGCTCACTTCTAAAGCCTTCTGCTTTAGAGTAAAATATTGCTGTTATAGGTAAAGTTTGATTGCTGCTTGGTTCTGAAATCCCAGGCAACTCTGGATTCACTGAAGGAGGAGGAGAACAACTTGATGGAAGAAATCAAGAAGATCCAGGCAGAAATCAAAGAAGAAGATGACCAAAACGTGGAACTGAAAGAACAAGCCGACGTAGGTCACAACTGTCGTTTTACACCCCTGTTTGCTGCCTGATGTGTTGTAAACACACACCTGTGGATTTCAGGTGTTCTGTTCCATGCCAGAGAAGAAATTTGTCTTCAAAGGGTTGACAAAAAATGCAGAGGACAGGCAGGAGTTTGATATGAAGTCCCACATAACTTACCCGATGGACGGAGGAACAGCACTGATTACATTTGAGGAGGAGGACGGTGAGTTTGTCTTCAGTCACTTACTTTTCCCAGCTTCTCCCCCTTTTACTTTCAAATTTAGAACTTTTTTGTGTTTATTTATTTTGTGGGTTTGAAATTAACTCTATAACTTCTCTAAAACTGGAGATTTTTTGTGCATGTAGCGTTTAAATTGAAGTTACTATTGATTTTAAAATAGTTTATATTAGAAAATATATGAAGAAATGCTATTTTGAGTATATATACAGGTGCTGGCCAGTAAATTAGAATATCATCAAAAGGTTGAAAATATTTCAGTAATTCCATTCAAAACGTGAAACATGTACATTATATTCATGCAATGCACACAGACCAATGTATTTCCAATGTTCATTACATTTACATTTGATATTCATAAGTGACAACTAATGAAAACTCCAAATTTGGTATCTCAAAAAATTAGAATATTCTGAAAAGGCTGAATATAGAAGACACCTGCTGCCACTCTAATCAGCTGATTTACTCAAAACACCTGCAAAGGCCTTTAAAAGGTCCCTCAGTCTTGTTTTGAAGGCACCACAATCATGGGGAAGACTTCTGACTTAACAGCTGTCCAAAAGACAATCATTGACACCTTGCACAAGGAGGGCAAGACACAAAAGGTGATTGCTAAAGAAGCTGGCTGTTCGCAGAGCTCTGTGTCCAAGCACATTAACAGACAGGCGAAGGGACGGAAAAAATGTGGTAGAAAAAAGTGTACAAGCTCTAGGGATAACCGCACCCTGCAGAGAATTGTGACGACAAACCCATTCAAAAATGTGGGGGAGATCCACAAAGAGTGGACTGCAGCTGGAGTCAGCGCTTCAAGAACCACCACGAGGAGACTCATGAAAGACATGGGATTCAGGTGTCGCATTCCGTGTGTCAAGCCACTCTTGAACAAGAAACAGCGCAAGAAGCGTCTCGCCTGGGCCAAGGACAAAAAGGACTGGACTGATGCTGAGTGGTCCAAAGTTATGTTTTCTGATGAAAGCAAGTTCTGCATTTCCTTTGGAAATCAAGGACCCAGAGTCTGGAGGAAGAGCGGAGAAGCACAGAATCCACGTTGCATGAGGTCCAGTGTAAAGTTTCCACCGTCAGTGATGGTGTGGGGTGCCATGTCATCTGCCGGTGTTGGCCCACTCTGTTTCCTGAGGTCCAGGGTCAATGCAGCCGTCTACCAGGAAGTTTTAGAGCACTTCATGCTTCCTGCTGCTGACCAACTTTATGGGGATGCAGACTTCACCTTTCAACAGGACTTGGCACCTGCACACAGTGCCAAAACCACCAGCACCTGGTTCAAGGACCATGGTATCCCTGTCCTTGATTGGCCAGCAAACTCGCCTGACCTTAACCCCATAGAAAATCTATGGGGTATTGTGAAGCGGAGGATGCAATACGCTAGACCCAACAATGCAGAGGAGCTGAAGACGACTATCAGAGCAGCCTGGGCTCTCATAACACCTGAGCAGTGCCACAGACTGATCGAGTTCATGCCACGCCGCATTACTGCAGTTATTGAGGCAAAAGGAGCCCCGACTAAGTATTGAGTGCTATACATGCACATTCTTTTCATGTTCATTCTTTTCAGTTGGCCAACATTAGAGAAACAAACATTTTTTCATTGGCCTTTAGAATATTCTAATTTTCTGAGATACCAGATTTGATGTTTTCATTGGTTGTCACCTATAAATATCAAATTTAAATGTAATAAACATCGGAAAAACATTGGTCTGTGTGCATTGCATGAATATAATGTACAAGTTTCACGTTTTGAATGGAATTACTGAAATATTTTCAAACTTTTGATGATATTCTAATTTACTGGCCAGCACCTGTATATATATATATATATATATATATATCGTTATTAATGCCCATGTCATCTCATTAGTGGCGAGCAGTATTATGATGATGAAGAGGCATAAGGTGGAGCTGGGGGTAGAGTGCAGGATCATCGTGCAAGCCCATCCAGTTCACCTGATGCTTCCCAGTCTGGTGGAGGTAAAACATCTCTTTTGACTCTAATCCAGCAATAAAGTGCAGCCATTAAGTTTTCTGTACTGATCTGTAATATGAGTGGAAGTGGTTTCAGAGTCCGCCCGGAGACTGGGATTGTTGGTTCAAATCCAGTTGGGTCATACCAGACTTTAAAAATGGGACCCAATGCCTCCCTGCTTGACACTAAACCATCAAATAGTTCCTGAGCGCTGACATGTTTGCAGCTCACCTTTAACTTTTCCATCCCACAGATCGACTCTGAGGTTTGTCCTCGACGCATTTTACTCTCTAACCTGCCTAAGATGAACACAGAGATTCTGCTGAACAAACTGGAGATCCACTTCTCCAAGACTAAAAATGGGGGCGGGGAAGTGGACGTCTGTGACTACCTGCCTGACTCTGGGACGGTAGTCATCGTCTTCATAAAGGAAAATGGTGAGATATCACACCTAGTTACACTGAGTTCAAATTCACACTACTTGGTGCCTTTTGTTTCTTTTTATATGACGTGGTTCGTATAATTGTTTCTCCCACCAGTTGCCAAACATTTGGTAGAAACAGAGTTCCATGAAGTGAAGCTAAACCAAACCAAGCACAAAGTGAGAGTCACTCCTTTTCTCAACGGAAAGATAACAAACTTACAGGTGAGCTTCTTTTTTTAGGAGAAAATCACATTCACACATTTTACCAGAAGAGACTTTCTGTTTTGGGTGTCTTCTGGTTTAGACCAAGATGTCCATGTGTCCCCGGACGGTGCTGCTGACTGGAATACCTGACATCATGGAGCAAGAAACCTTACAGGATCTGTTGGAAATCCACTTCCAGAAAAACAGCAATGGTGGAGGAGAGATTGAAGCCATTCTGTACAACCCGCTGGGTCAGAACCTCCTGGCTCTGTTCGGCAACACCTTGTAGGAGGAAAGAGATGAGGAGTAAATACAGGTTTTTAACTGCCGCAAAAAAAAAAAAAAAAAAAAAAAAAAAAACTGCCAAATGTAAAGTTTTATCTACTTTGTAAATACCTAAAAATCTTCTCTTTTCCTCATGGATTGCAGTAAAAGTGCTCAGTTATTCAGCCTGTTTGGGAATAAATCATTAGGTGATAGCTCCAGGGATCAGGAAAATGTTTTAACTTTAAGTTATTTTATGAATAGACCCTAAATCTACTGATGCATTAGTCTTGTTGATCAGAGATGATTGTGTATCATATGCTGATGCTAAACACAACGCTCATGGCTTTTATTAGGAAGGTACGTTTTCATTAAAATCATGCCAAACACCACATTACAAATATCACTTATGAAAAAATATTTCTGATTTATTAACCCGGTAAACATTTTTCTAAAGAGCTCGTGTTCCCAGTTACTGATACAATAAACAAAAACCAGTTTTAAGTCCGATTTTCTGTAAACATGGGGTGTACACAGTTTATAAGTTTTGAGAATAAACACTGTAGCGTCATGAATGTCCTGTTTTTGACCTAAAGGTCATGATCTGCTGCGTCTGCTCGAGTGGAGACATTAAGTCTCTGATACATGCCTAATCTACATGAGATATTGGCCAAGGTCTTTCATGCCCTCTGCTCATCTGAACTGCTTCACCTTTTACAGCTCAAGACGAAGACGAAGAACTCTCTTGATAAACACATAATCGGTAATAACATAATAACTTTGTTATTACCAATAATAATGTGAGCCCAATGTTCAATCAATCTGTGAAATGACAATGTAATTACTTGATATTATAATCCTGTGATCAGTAGTATTTTACAAGTAATAATCCTGGACATTTGCACTAGACACTAATGACACAGAGTCATGCTAAAGTCACATGACACATTTCCTTTTGTCTGATCCAATCAGAACCTTCGTTTCGGACGCGAGGCGTGGTTTTCTGTGGTGTTTGTTTAAACCCTCTTTTGCATGTCAAATTCTGATTCGCCAGTAAACCAAAATATGACAATTATAAAAACTATCCCGCGCCACCTTTTCTTTAGTTCAAAGCGTTCTAGAGAAGTCTCGGACAGGCCATCCGGACTTCCTCTGCAGCCAAAGAAGTTCGACCAGCTGGATAAAATCGTTACACCTGACCACAACGGTTCCTTCAGAATAAAAGCTGAACCTCATGACCCCTTCAGGGTCTCGCTGACACCAATGAACCTGTCGTGTCCAAGACTAGTTTGGTCGGCACCGCTGCTTTTCTACTGGCTTCGGTTCCAAGGAGGGTCCAAGAGGACCTCGACATTCTAGATCTAATCGGAGGCTTCCCCTGGGGTACGTAGACCGACAGATGGCATCTCGTGTGTTATAAATCTCCAACTAAATTTTAGAGCGAAACATTCACTCCCACTCAGAACTAAATGCTTCTCCGGATCCGCTGGTTCTGATAGCAACATTCCACACACACACCATCATTGCACGTCTCACTCCACTTTAGTTCCATCAGTACACAGAGTGTTAAAGTTAGTCTTTTAAATTGTGTAGAAATAAATTTATTAACTATTATAAACCTGACTCTCTTTCTTGGAGTTAATACGAAGTGTTGCCTAATCCCTGCAATAAAAAGTTCTGATTTGGTTAAAATGTTCAAACATCCATCAGATTGATATTTCATATTTCTATGGAATCTCACATTTTATGGTTCATAAGTAAGATGTAAACTACCCATCCTTTACAACACAATATGTGCAATGCAACGAATAAACATTTATTAGGACAATTTTGTTTGTTTTTTAAATGCCCCTTTGCACCGAAGTCACCTAATCACGTGGGTCCACCATGCTGGATGGCAAAAGCATGTAAATAGTGAGCGACACGATTACTAAACAAAGGGAAAAGTAGAGCCTGAAATTGTTTTTGCGATCAAAACAAAAAACAAAACTCCTCCAGCATTCCTTCAACTAGTTCATTCCCAGTTCAGTTATCAGAAGAAGTAGCGCATCTAGCGGGGGCTCATAGAGAGCGGTATGTTAACTAGCTTACCAACGTTAGCTTACGTTCTCTCTGCAGCTGTTCACCGATGTAAACACGTTGTTGACTTTGCCTAAATTCGCTCATGTAAATAAATAGCGTAATTTTAACACATGTAATCATACATCCGAGCTTTAATATTGTTAATAATTGTCTCGTTTTACACTACAGTGGACGACGCGCGGCCTCCGTGGTGGAATACCCATCCATCAGGATTATCAATAACTTGTATAAACACATCACATTTATCCCTGTCCCTGTCTTCCTCGTGAAATAAATGAACGGTAATCTTACCCGGTAAAAACATGTTCGCTGCTAATCTGAGGCCTGCTAGTCCGCTTGATTGATCGCTGCAGTTCATCTCCGTCCTCAGTCTCCATCAAAGTTATTAAAAAAACAAAACTAGTTGAGTTTACATCCTTGTCTGTTAGTGCAGCCAACCACGCAGCAAGCTAAAACCATTTTACTATCAAATCAACTAAATAAAAGCCATAAAAGGCTACAAACTCTTGTTTTGACTAGCTTCACTGGAGTTAATACAAAGGGTCAATACTTCATGATTAACCTGCAGTACAGGGGGGTCAAACGCAGACAGGTAATCACTGGAAACACGTTTTAGTGCTAACCAAAGAAAAGAAAAAAGCAGCAGTCTTAAAAATGTTTTCCCGGTGAAAGAACATAAAATCATGGCAAGAGCATAGCCAATTTTTTACTTTTTCTCCTCGTCTTGTTCGATGATGTAAATTTGGTGAGACGAGCAGTTGTAGTCCTCTACGAATGTTCACACAAAACCAGTTTGTATAGTGCCAAATCACAACCTCAAGGCAATTTACAAAGTAAACATTCCAAATTAAATCATTATGCCAGTCATGGTTTCTGTTTGTGGAAACCCAGCAGACTGCATGGAGTCACAGACTTGTGTCAGACTTTACAGCAATCCCCATACTAAGCAAGCATGTAGCAATAGTGGAGAGGAAAACTCCCTTTAAAGGCACAGTTGGCAGTTTTGCTTGCTTTTAGCACCTCCTAGTGTTTGCTATTAAATCTCTGTGGTTCAACAAAAATTGAAACGTATCCTCGCTGTGCGTTTGTCAGTTCAGCACCTTAATCTAAAAGCTAAAATGTCTCTTCAGCCTTCCTTAGCGTCTACAGGCGTGATTCATCACTCAAAAACATTCAAACAAATCAGCTGTGTTTATGATCTAAAACATGCTGGAAGCAGACTGCAGTACCAGGTGCATACGCTCATTGTTTTTCTAACAGGCCTTTCTCACTAGCATCGGCTCTGCGTGGTCTGGACAGCATAGAGAGTCCACATTAGCATAGCCTGCTTTTCTTCTGGTAGCAATCGGACTGTTTTTCTGCCTTCTTCCCAAGGTGGTCTGCTTCAGGCTGACCAGGGCCAACACACCCACTGCTGGCCAATAGGCCAGCTCAAATTCACGCCTCCAAATAGGTAGTGATGGTGAGATGAAGCCTCATGAGCTGAAGCTTTCCATCCAACTGGTTGACTCTTGAGGCACTGTGATGATTCATTTGCTCTATTGCGCCATCAAGTGGATGATTCAAGTAAAACTTTAAACCGACAAAATAAATGGTTATGATGGAAATATATTCTTATTGTTGTCTAAAACTGTCCTTTTAATATACTCTCTGGTCCAAAAGAGAAAGGAAACTAACAGGACATAGGGTTTCAACAGCACAATGTGACAGGGGAATCAGCAGTGTTTGGCTGCCCCTTTTATTTCGAATCCGGTGTCGGTACAAGATCTGCTCGGGTGCAAGATCGGCTCGGGGTCCTTCGACTGGAGGAGGGTCTGGGCTACCAGCCTCTGGAATGAGAGGAGATCCATCTGCCCATTTTTCCAGGACCTAAATCAATGTCAAAACATGCATATTGTGCTATTACTCAATCTTCAATATCATCCCTTGTACATTGTCATGTTCCATATGTAGAACGTTCTGTAAAAGCAATATCACAATTGAGTTTGTGATGATGGATTTCACCACTGGGGGGGGGGGGGGGGGGGCATAGGTGTGTGTACTGGTTATGTAAGCTCTTGTGTGCAAAGAAAAGTGTACGCTGCACATCAACATCTTCATTAACCGTCTCCGCCCCTCACTGACCCCTCACACTGCCGCCATTCTCGTCCACAGCCTCGTCACCTCCCGTATCGACTATTGCAATTCACTTCTTTATGGTCTCCCCAACAAACTCCTTCATAAACTGCAACTGGCCCAGAATTCAGCAGCCCGTATTATCACCAGAACCCCTTCCTTTCACCACATCACCCCGGTTCTCCAGCAGCTTCACTGGCTCCCAGTTAATTTCAGGTCCATCTTCAAAATTCTCCTCCATACCTTCAAAGCAATCCACAACCTCTCTCCTCCATATATCTCAGACCTTATAAGTATTCACACCCCATCCCGTTCTCTAAGATCTTCGTCTTCCATCCATCTTGCTGTTCCTTCTGCCCGTCTCGCTACCATGGGGAGCAGAGCTTTCAGCCGCTCTGCTCCCCATCTCTGGAACTCACTCCCCCCAGACATCAGGAACATCGACAGTTTTACCCTTTTCAAAACAAAACTCAAAACACATATGTTTAAATCTGCCTACAACCTCTGATTTTATTGAACTGTTTCTCTCTGTTTTTTTTCTTGCTTGGGTTTTTATTATTGCTTTATTGTATTTTATTACGTGTTTTCTGTCAAGTGACCTTGGGTGTTCTGAAAGGCGCTTTTAAATAAAATGTATTATTATCATTATTCATTAGCTTTTCTACTAGCTAGTTATCATTAGACTGTGAGATACAAGCTAATGTTTGCTAGCAAGAAAATGATGTATGGTAACGTATAAAAATTCTATACACACAGGCCTTGAATACCTGTGAAGTAATTTAGCTTGGAAAAGTATTCTGAGAGGACTAAAATGAGCCATTGTACATCATTCTAATATTTTAAATAAGTAAATTAGGAGCGATCCTGCAGAGAGTTTTCCTTTAGTTAGCGACATGCTTTGTTCCCACTGGCAACTATTGTTGGCACTCACAGAAATAAGCTTATTAAGAAAAAAATTATCTTTGGTATAACTTTTGGATGGAGGGTAGAGACTTGAATGAGTAAATTATTACAAATAAATTTTGGGGCAGTTCATCAGAAATGTCTAAAAATGACCTGTTTCCAGGATGATTTGCAGTCACAATGTCTTCAGCGGGAAGGAGCAGGAAGCAGATGATGTCATACGATAGGAAGCACTTGGAAACAAAAACATTTTAAAACAAAACTTTCGTCTAAGTTGTTTACTAGCAAATAAGTGGAAAATGTTGGATTAGTAACACTGTAATTTTTTATTGTGAGTCAAAAATGACAGTGATAACCTTTGGCAACAATAGTTTGGGCTAAAAGATTTTTTAAAGGCTTTAATAGAAATAAATTCTAAATACAAACCACACACTGAAAGCTGAGGTTGTTCTGAAAAAAGGAAGAGTTACACACACTTTGCACTTTTTATTACAATTTTACAGCCATAAGATAAAAAAAAATATCAGGCGGCCCCGATATGATTATGGTCATAAGAGGGTTATTAAGACGGCGATGCACAAACAGGAAGTGATTGGTAGTCATTCCACAAGACAAACAGACCAAATAGTCATTCCACAAGACAAACAAACATAGACAAAAACAAAAAATATCCACCCGAACCTCCTCTTATTCTCTGCCACGACTTTGCTCCAACGCACACGCGTTGCCATGGCAACCGGCCGACAGAGCGCTTCGCCAGGCGGGAGGGCTGAGAGATAAAACGTTTCAACTTTTTAATGCGTCCAGTCCGGCCTGTAACCGCTCATGTTGATCAGCAGCGCTGAGCAAAAACAAGAAAGCTGTGTAAATATCCAATATGATGAATTCTATTATGCCCCATATCAAAAGGTAAAGGGTATTAGTGGAATTTTTTAAATTTTATTTATTTGTTTATAATTATGTTTAATTTTATTTATTAAATTTTTTTCTCTTTCTTCTCTGTTTGCCAATGTATATCTAATGCATCACACCCTGTACATCGATGTTGTTTTGTATGCCGCATTTGTGTCAATAAAGATTGTTAAAAAAAAAAAAGACTAGCAGCGCTGAGCTGTTAGCGCCGCGCCTATTCAGGGCTAGTAAATCACATGACCACGTGGTGCTTTTACTCTTTATGATGACGTCGTTAGCGCCTATTCGGGGCTACGTAAATCACGTGACCACGTGGTGCTTTGTGTTAACCCTTTATGATGACGTCACTAGTCTGCTTCCTCCTCATATAAAGGTCAGTTCGGCTCCGTCATATATCAGTGTGAATAGATCACAGCTCCAGAGCGCTTGTGTTGTATCACTTCTGACAGTATTTAGAAGGACTTATTCTTTTACTGACAGGAACTTTGTGAGTATCATATCACAGTCAAAAGCTGAAATCAAATCAGTTTAAAGAGACAATCTGTCTTTTGAACTTGATAAGATTCAGTTATCAGTCACGTCTCAGCTGCAGGATTCAGAACTGGAAGACAGCCAAGCTAAAATGGCTCTTAACTTTTGCAAAAACGAGACGCTTACTGGGCAATCTGGAGTTTATATTCTTCAGAAATTTCTGGGAAACGGTGCTTTTGGTGAGGTTTACAAGGGTTTAAAGCAGGGAACAGATGAAGCAGTGGCTCTGAAGTTTATCACCATGGATCACCGTGACTCAGCTTTCAGAGAAGTCACTATATTGGCACATCTCAGAGAACTCCAGGCTCACCAGAACAATCTGATTAAGTTCATTGATCACTTTGTTTACAATGATTGCTTCTGTTTAGTGTTTGAGATGCTGGACAAGGACTTAATTGACTTATTGGAAATGAGACAGGAAAAACCACTAGATGTCAGTGAAGTTCGGGTGGTCGCCCGCGACCTGCTAGTGGCTCTGAACGCACTGAAGAATGCTGGAGTGACTCACGCAGATATAAAACCAGACAATATTATGCTGGTTAATCATCAGTCGCAGCCATTCAGAGTCAAGCTGATAGATTTTGGGCTTGCTATGGAAACACACAAACTACGGCGTCGTGATACCATTCAGGTGTGTGGTTTCAGAGCACCAGAGGTGAACTTAGGTCTCCCTCTGACTGAAGCCGTAGACATGTGGGCTGTTGCGTGTACACTGGCTGCCATCTTTCTTGGAGATTATATTTACAATCCTATCTGTGAGTTTAACAATATGAGGCAGATCTTTAAGCTCCACGGTCTGCCTGAGCAGGATTTACTTGACAAGGGAACAAAAGTGGACCGCTTTTTCATTTTTGACCAGTCAAACCAAACTTGGAGGTTTAAAACACCACATGAGTATACGGAGACAGGGAACCAGATAATGATCGATGGTGAACATTGTGATAATGCGTTAGACTCTATCGATGACTTTTTAAAGATTCACCCAGAAATACAAGATCCCTTTGAGTTAGAAGATCTGCAGGCTTTCATAGACCTCCTGAAGAAGATGTTTAAAGTGAACCCCTCAGAGCGGATCACTCCAGAAGAAGCTCTAAATCACAGATTTATAACAATGAGCCACCTTCCAAAAACCAGTGACAACTCATATGTGACATCGGCATATGAAAAAATGAAACTGTATCGAATGGAGAAAGAAGAACCGATCATATCCCCTGATTTCAATGTAAGACAGACCGCTGACAGAAAATCAGATCTCTTTGATTTCAATCCATCTGATTATGATCTGTCGGACTCAGATCTCTCTGAATTAGAAGATTCTGACTCTGGTCTGTTTGACTTAAATTTATCAGACTCTGATCTGTCTGACTTAGATACAGATGAAGGTCCTAATGAGACAGCGAAGACATCAGATTTTCAACTCCTTAAGATCCAGGAAGCTAATTTATCATATATTAATCGGAACGATTCAGAACTGGAAGACAGCAGAAGAGACAGACTAGATCAAACATCGTTTGAATTATACAAAGATCAAACAATCACTGGGGAATCAGGAGTTTACATTATTCAATCATTTCTGGGTCGTGGTGCTTTTGGACAAGTGGTCAAGGGTTTAAAACGGGGGACAGATGAAGTCGTGGCTCTCAAATTTATCCACAAAGACAACAGTGAATCAGCTACCGGAGAAGCCACTATATTGAAACATCTCAGGGAGCTCCAAGCTGACCAGAAGAACCTGATTAAGTTAATCGATCACTTTGAATATAATGACAGCTTCTGTTTTGTGTTTGAGATGCTGGACATGGACTTATTTGGTTTACTAGAAATGAGAGAGAGGGAACCACTTGATGTCAGTGAAGTTCGGGTGGTCGCCCGCGACCTGCTAGTGGCTCTGAACGCACTGAAGAATGCTGGAGTGACTCACGCAGATATAAAACCAGACAATATTATGCTGGTTAATCATCAGTCGCAGCCATTCAGAGTCAAGCTGATAGATTTTGGGCTTGCTATGGAAACACACAAACTACGGCGTCGTGATACCATACAGGTGTGTGGTTTCAGAGCACCAGAGGTGAACTTAGGTCTCCCTCTGACTGAAGCCGTTGACATGTGGGCTGTTGCGTGTACACTGGCCTTCATTTTTCTTGGAGACTATATTCACGTACCTCCTTGTGAGTTTAACAATATGAGGCAGATCTTTAAGCTCCACGGTCTGCCTGAGCAGGATTTACTTGACAAGGGAACGAAAGTGAACCGCTTTTTCATTTTTGACCAGTCAAACCAAACTTGGAGGTTTAAAACACCACAGGAGTATATGGAGACAGGGAACCAGATCACAATAGGTAGAGAGCACCTTAAATATAAGTTAGACTCTCTGGATGACTTCTTTGAGATCCATCCAGAAATACAAGATCCCTTTGAGTTAGAAGATCTGCAGGCTTTCATAGACCTCCTGAAGAAGATGTTTAAAGTGAACCCCTCAGAGCGGATCACTCCAGAAGAAGCTCTAAATCACAGATTTATAACAATGAGCCACCTTCCAAAAACCAGTGACAACTCATATGTGACATCGGCATATGAAAAAATGAAACTGTATCGAATGGAGAAAGAAGAACCGATCATATCCCCTGATTTCAATGTAAGACAGACCGCTGACAGAAAATCAGATCTCTTTGATTTCAATCCATCTGATTATGATCTGTCGGACTCAGATCTCTCTGAATTAGAAGATTCTGACTCTGGTCTGTTTGACTTAGATTTATCAGACTCTGATCTGTCTGACTTAGATACAGATGAAGGTCCTAATGAGACAGCGAAGACATCAGATTTTCAACTCCTTAAGATCCAGGAAGCTAATTTATCATATATTAATCTGAACGATTCAGAACTGGAAGACAGCAGAAGAGACAGACTAGATCAAACATCGTTTGAATTATACAAAGATCAAGCAATCACTGGGGAATCAGGAGTTTACATTATTCAATCATTTCTGGGTCGTGGTGCTTTTGGACAAGTGGTCAAGGGTTTAAAACGGGGGACAGATGAAGTCGTGGCTCTCAAATTTATCCACAAAGACAACAGTGAGTCAGCTACCAGAGAAGCCACTATATTGAAACATCTCAGGGAGCTCCAAGCTGACCAGAAGAACCTGATTAAGTTAATCGATCACTTTGAATATAATGACAGCTTCTGTTTTGTGTTTGAAATGCTGGACATGGACTTATTTGGTTTACTAGAAATGAGAGAGAGGGAACCACTAGATGTCAGTGAAGTTCGGGTGGTCGCCCGCGACCTGCTAGTGGCTCTGAACGCACTGAAGAATGCTGGAGTGACTCACGCAGATATAAAACCAGACAATATTATGCTGGTTAATCATCAGTCGCAGCCATTCAGAGTCAAGCTGATAGATTTTGGGCTTGCTATGGAAACACACAAACTACGGCGTCGTGATACCATTCAGGTGTGTGGTTTCAGAGCACCAGAGGTGAACTTAGGTCTCCCTCTGACTGAAGCCGTAGACATGTGGGCTGTTGCGTGTACACTGGCTGCCATCTTTCTTGGAGATTATATTTACAATCCTATCTGTGAGTTTAACAATATGAGGCAGATCTTTAAGCTCCACGGTCTGCCTGAGCAGGATTTACTTGACAAGGGAACAAAAGTGGACCGCTTTTTCATTTTTGACCAGTCAAACCAAACTTGGAGGTTTAAAACACCACATGAGTATACGGAGACAGGGAACCAGATAATGATCGATGGTGAACATTGTGATAATGCGTTAGACTCTATCGATGACTTTTTAAAGATTCACCCAGAAATACAAGATCCCTTTGAGTTAGAAGATCTGCAGGCTTTCATAGACCTCCTGAAGAAGATGTTTAAAGTGAACCCCTCAGAGCGGATCACTCCAGAAGAAGCTCTAAATCACAGATTTATAACAATGAGCCACCTTCCAAAAACCAGTGACAACTCATATGTGACATCGGCATATGAAAAAATGAAACTGTATCGAATGGAGAAAGAAGAACCGATCATATCCCCTGATTTCAATGTAAGACAGACCGCTGACAGAAAATCAGATCTCTTTGATTTCAATCCATCTGATTATGATCTGTCGGACTCAGATCTCTCTGAATTAGAAGATTCTGACTCTGGTCTGTTTGACTTAAATTTATCAGACTCTGATCTGTCTGACTTAGATACAGATGAAGGTCCTAATGAGACAGCGAAGACATCAGATTTTCAACTCCTTAAGATCCAGGAAGCTAATTTATCATATATTAATCGGAACGATTCAGAACTGGAAGACAGCAGAAGAGACAGACTAGATCAAACATCGTTTGAATTATACAAAGATCAAACAATCACTGGGGAATCAGGAGTTTACATTATTCAATCATTTCTGGGTCGTGGTGCTTTTGGACAAGTGGTCAAGGGTTTAAAACGGGGGACAGATGAAGTCGTGGCTCTCAAATTTATCCACAAAGACAACAGTGAATCAGCTACCGGAGAAGCCACTATATTGAAACATCTCAGGGAGCTCCAAGCTGACCAGAAGAACCTGATTAAGTTAATCGATCACTTTGAATATAATGACAGCTTCTGTTTTGTGTTTGAGATGCTGGACATGGACTTATTTGGTTTACTAGAAATGAGAGAGAGGGAACCACTTGATGTCAGTGAAGTTCGGGTGGTCGCCCGCGACCTGCTAGTGGCTCTGAACGCACTGAAGAATGCTGGAGTGACTCACGCAGATATAAAACCAGACAATATTATGCTGGTTAATCATCAGTCGCAGCCATTCAGAGTCAAGCTGATAGATTTTGGGCTTGCTATGGAAACACACAAACTACGGCGTCGTGATACCATACAGGTGTGTGGTTTCAGAGCACCAGAGGTGAACTTAGGTCTCCCTCTGACTGAAGCCGTTGACATGTGGGCTGTTGCGTGTACACTGGCCTTCATTTTTCTTGGAGACTATATTCACGTACCTCCTTGTGAGTTTAACAATATGAGGCAGATCTTTAAGCTCCACGGTCTGCCTGAGCAGGATTTACTTGACAAGGGAACGAAAGTGAACCGCTTTTTCATTTTTGACCAGTCAAACCAAACTTGGAGGTTTAAAACACCACAGGAGTATATGGAGACAGGGAACCAGATCACAATAGGTAGAGAGCACCTTAAATATAAGTTAGACTCTCTGGATGACTTCTTTGAGATCCATCCAGAAATACAAGATCCCTTTGAGTTAGAAGATCTGCAGGCTTTCATAGACCTCCTGAAGAAGATGTTTAAAGTGAACCCCTCAGAGCGGATCACTCCAGAAGAAGCTCTAAATCACAGATTTATAACAATGAGCCACCTTCCAAAAACCAGTGACAACTCATATGTGACATCGGCATATGAAAAAATGAAACTGTATCGAATGGAGAAAGAAGAACCGATCATATCCCCTGATTTCAATGTAAGACAGACCGCTGACAGAAAATCAGATCTCTTTGATTTCAATCCATCTGATTATGATCTGTCGGACTCAGATCTCTCTGAATTAGAAGATTCTGACTCTGGTCTGTTTGACTTAGATTTATCAGACTCTGATCTGTCTGACTTAGATACAGATGAAGGTCCTAATGAGACAGCGAAGACATCAGATTTTCAACTCCTTAAGATCCAGGAAGCTAATTTATCATATATTAATCTGAACGATTCAGAACTGGAAGACAGCAGAAGAGACAGACTAGATCAAACATCGTTTGAATTATACAAAGATCAAGCAATCACTGGGGAATCAGGAGTTTACATTATTCAATCATTTCTGGGTCGTGGTGCTTTTGGACAAGTGGTCAAGGGTTTAAAACGGGGGACAGATGAAGTCGTGGCTCTCAAATTTATCCACAAAGACAACAGTGAGTCAGCTACCAGAGAAGCCACTATATTGAAACATCTCAGGGAGCTCCAAGCTGACCAGAAGAACCTGATTAAGTTAATCGATCACTTTGAATATAATGACAGCTTCTGTTTTGTGTTTGAAATGCTGGACATGGACTTATTTGGTTTACTAGAAATGAGAGAGAGGGAACCACTAGATGTCAGTGAAGTTCGGGTGGTCGCCCGCGACCTGCTAGTGGCTCTGAACGCACTGAAGAATGCTGGAGTGACTCACGCAGATATAAAACCAGACAATATTATGCTGGTTATGTGATATCGGCATATGAAAAAATGAAAGTTTATAAAATGGAGGAGGAAGAAACAACCGACCCATCACCTGACTTCATCGTGGGACAGACCTCTGGCAGCAAATCAGATCTCTTTGATCTGACTGTGTCTGACTACGATCTGTCGGACTCTAAACTGGGTTAGGCCATAACAGGGTTGGGGTTAGTTGAGTTAGTAATAAAGTAAAAAAAAAAAAAAAAAAAAAAAAATTATCCTCTACTATTAATCGCCACCTTATCGCGGTGTAGGGGTTTGCGTGCCCTGATGACCCCAGAAGGTATGTTGCCTGGGACTGTTTGTCCCTGTTAGGTTCTGCCAAGGCAACTGCGCTCTGGGTCAGGGGCCAGACTAAGAGCGATTAATTAATTCTTATTAGGACTACAAAAGCAGTGGAGAAAAACTCTCTCCAAGACTTTTTAAAATGATTGAGTTTTAGTAGTTACGTAGTTGGTATAAAAGAAAAGTTTTCACATAAAATATTTTCCGTTATCTAGATCAGTGGTTCCCAAACTGGGGCTTGTGACCCTCCAAAGGGGTTCCCACAACTGTGTCTGTGCTGACGTTGTTGGGTTACAAAGATTATTTATTATTTGTAAAAAAAAAATTACTTTTCTAAAATCCCAATTACACGCCCAACAGTGTAATCAAAAATCTGTATAGGAGTTACAACACCGCATGTCTGTGCACTTTGTAACTAATCACTTGTGATGTGTGTTTGTAGATGGGGTTGGGGGGGGTCCTGGCTTGTTTTCAACACTGGTACGGGGGTCTTCATGGTAAACAGTTCGGAACAACTGATCTAGATGAAATATGGTGTTTACTAATTTAAAAACAGTAGAAATTTTAAAGTAGTATATTTTATTCTGAAAGTATTTACAGGAAGTGCCAATCGTCTTGTTTAATTTGACATAAAAGCTGTGGTAACCTCAACATTAATATTAGGGTGTAATGGCCCTTTAGCCGTTTCCCGAATCGGAAGCTGGAATCGGAAGCCAACTTCTGCCTCGTTTCTAAAGTTGTGTTCAGGGTTCGAATTCCACACAGGCTTCCGAGGAAGGTTTGCGGGGGGGACCGAGCAGCTTTAGGTAGTACACGGGGGCAGCGAAGGAAGGGCTTCCTGGTAATTCCAACACTGTTTGTGTTTCTTGTCTAGAGGCACATTTCTATTCATCTGATAAGTCATTTACTGTTATTGGGAATATAAATTTCTAAAATGGGTGGGCTATAAAATACTAATAATGATTTAGCTGTGTTTTTTCAGATCTCACCATTGATGAAGACAGCCAGGTAAAGACACTTTGGAGAGTAAAATATCTAAGAGTAAACTTTAAACAGTACGAGTTGAAATTCTCAAATTAAAAAAATCACAAGATAAGCGTTTATCAGTCACTTTCTAAAATAAGAGTCTGTCTTAATCATGTTTAAGTTTTTGTTAATTATATGAATGAATGGATTACTTCAAACAGGATTTAATAATTTAGAGTGTTAATTTATTGTTATGGAAAACATAAGTTGCAAGATAGATGGATCTTTTATTCATCTCATGGAGAGAAATTCAAGTGCTAGCAGCAAATGCAAAAAACATATTGCTACTTCTTAAAAAAGCGATAAAAGCAGATAAAAAGGGTAAAAAGAGTAAATGAAAATAAGTATGGCACATTTACCCTGCTTTTTCTTTCTTCATCTTTCATCTTCCAGAAAGACAAACCTGATATATATATATCCAGCAATCTATTCCCTCATATTTAAATGTCTAATGAGTAAATAAGGGCCACTGCCTTATTGTTATAGTATAGTCAACGCCTCCTGCAGTAGGACTTTGTCTGATTTCCATCCATCCATTCTCTCCCGCTTATCCGGGTTTGGGTCACGGGGGCAGCAGCCTAAGCTGAGAGGCCCAGACTTCCCTCTCCCCAGCCACTTGGGCCAGCTCTTCTGGGGGAATCCCAAGTTGTTTCCTGTCCATCTGAGAAACTTAGACCCTTTAGCGCAGGGGTGGGGAACCCTGGTCCATCGAAGGCCGCTATTCAGCATATTTTAGTTTCAACCCTGCATCATTTCAATCAGCAGGTGATTAACAAGTTTCTGCAGAGCTTGATGAGCTGCAGAACAGGTGAATCAACCACTGAATCAGAAGTGTTGGAGCAAAGACATGCAGGCCACTGGCCCTCGAGGACCAGGGCTCCCCACTCCTGCTTTAGCGTGTCCTGGGTCTTCCTTTGGGTCACCTCCTAATTGGACGTGCCTGGAAAACCTCACCAGGGAGACGTCCAGGAGGCATCCTAATCAGATACCCGAGCCCCTTCAGCTGGCTCCTCTCATTTTTCTAAATTATCACATGATTATCACTGGGCCAGTAAACTCACATTAACCAATCATGCCATAAATCGCTCAAAAAGTAAAATTACCTAAACTTGCTGTATTTTACAGAAATCACTACAAGCTGCCAATGGCAGTGCTACTGGAGAGGAAATGTTGAACGAACCTATAGAAGAAGGTTATGTCATGTTGATTTTCAATAATACAAGTCAAGATCTCACATCACTTTAAAATACTGGCATTTCCTCCTGTCTTGCAGTCACAGCCACCTCAGACTCTGATATGTTTTCTTGTTTTCGGCCATTTGAATAGCTCAGAAATGAACGCCTAAGCTTGTTTGACTTGAGAGCAAATGAGTGTATGTGCTGTTGATGACTCCCCATGTTATCCAACCTGAAATATAGATTGTCATGTTGTCAAATGTCTAATTTTTTATTTATTTTATTATTTTTTTAATTTATAAACAATCCGTTGAAGAAGCTTCAGATGTGGAAATGTCAAGTGGAGGACATGAAGAAGTGTGTTTATTCCCAGCTGATTTCATGGAATTTCTCATTTTATTGGATCAGGATGAACACTATTTTGAATAATGTTGACCATAATTTATTTTGGAATTTTGAATTGAAGTCCAATGGGCGGTTTCCACCACCCCCATCTTGATCATGTCACACGTCTCGTCACAACTGGGAAATGCAAAATGCAACATGTGGAGGTGGAGCTTAGAGTGGGGCTGTGAGGATGCGGTCACCCATCAATTTCGGATCCAATATAGCTATGAGCTAAGTGACCTAACCAAAGTTTACTTGGTCAAGAATAGATTGAAATATGATGTGTTGGTGTGTCTGAGTACCAAGACTATGTACCATCTCCCTGGGTTAAAGCTGGCCGCTGCTGCAGCAGGGGGTTACTGCCACGACTGGCACCAGCCTTCTTGTGACCACAGCTAGCAACAGCCACCTCAACAAATGCAGAGCGGAACAAGGCCCATTCGGACTTAATGTCCCCCACTGTTCTCAGGACGTGGTTAAAGCTCTGCCGGGGTTGGGAGTTGAAGACCATCTGGACAAGTTCATCTGCCAGGTGTTCCCAGCAGACCCTCACAATACGTTTGGGTTTACCAAGTCTGTGCAGCATCTTCCTCTGCCATCTGTTCCAGCTCACCACCAGGTGGTGATCAGTTGACAGCTCCGCTCCTCTCTTTACTCGAGTGTCCAAAACATATGGTCTCAGGTCAGATGATACAACTACAAAGTCAATCATTGACCTGTAACCTAGGTTGCCCTGGTACGAGGTAAACCGATGGGCATCCTTAAGTTTGAACATGGTGTTTTTTATGGCCAAACTGCGACTTGCGCAGAGGTCTAATAACAGAACACCACTCGAATTCAGATTGGGCAGGCCGTTCCTCCCAATCACGCCACTCCGGGTCACACTATCATTGCAAATATGAGCACTAAAGTATTCTAGCAGGACTATGGAGTCCCCAGTCGGAGCACCGTCTACTCGTCCAAGGGACTCCAAAAAGGGTGGGTACTGCCATTTGGTGCATAAGCACAAACAACAGTCATTAACCGGTACCCCTACCGAAGGCACAGAGAAGCTACCCTTTAGAGCTAAAAAATAATCGTGGTAATCTTGAAACCATGATTATTTCCCAGACTATAATCGTACCACCAAAATTTATAATTGTTATAATTGTTGCAACCCCAGCTCCAACCACTGCAGTCTGAGCCTGTGCTTGTCACCTGTGGAGCTCTGATGGAGACCACAGAAACTCTGCAGCTCGGTGAGTTGATGTGTGCTTCACGTTGGAAGCTAAAAGTGCTCACAAAACTCTGTTAGCTTTGGTTAGCTCAGTTAGCTTCTAGCTGGGAAAGTAATGGCTGACACATCCTCAGAGGCTGGGGGTGCTTCACTGTCTAGGTCGCCTTTTACTTATGCGCTCGGTTTACGTTCCGCCCATCACAGTAGTGTTAAGTTTCAATATAAATATATGACGAGCCATTTACTTTTTTATTTGTGTGTATATTGGTTAAGTCAAATGTGTTAGTGAGTTACTACCTGCTAGCCAACCATAGTTAACTTCTTTAGAGCTAAAAACAACATTTTAGATATCAGCTCAATGGCTACAATTAGTTGACTTACATTTAAACTAGATATTTGCGTCTGAAGTAGCTGCTGCCAGCTCCTTTTGAAATACTGCGATGAATTCTAGGAAATTTTGACTGATGGAAGGCTACAAGGTCCTTCCCATGTACAGTGGTGTGAAAAACTATTTGCCCCCTTCTTGATTTCTTATTCTTTTGCATGTTTGTCACACAAAATGTTTCTGATCATCAAACACATTTAACCATTAGTCAAAGATAACAAGTAAACACAAAATGAAGTTTTGAAATGATGGTTTTTATTATTTAGGGAGAGAACAAAATCCAAACCTACATTGCCCTGTGTGAAAAAGTAATTGTCCCCGGAACCTAATAACTGGTTGGGCCTCCCTTAGCAGCAAAAACTGCAATCAAGCATTTGCGATAACTTGCTACGAGTCTTTTACAGCGCTCTGGAGGAATTTTGGCCCACTCATCTTTGCAGAATTGTTGTAATTCAGCTTTATTTGAGGGTTTTCTAGCATGAACTGCCTTTTTAAGGTCATGCCATAGCATCTCAATAGGATTCAGGTCAGGACTTTGACTAGGCCACTCCAAAGTCTTCATTTTGTTGTTCTTCAGCCATTCAGAGCCTGGATTTGCTGGTGTGTTTTGGGTCATTGTCCTGCTGCAGCACCCAAGATCGCTTCAGCTTTAGTTGACGAACAGATGGCCGGATATTCTCCTTCAAGATGTTTTGGTAGACAGTACAATTCATGGTTCCATTTATCACAGCAAGCCTTCCAGTTCCTGAAGCAGCAAAACAACCCCAGACCATCACACAACCACCACCATATTTTACTGTTGGTATGATGTTCTTTGTCTGAAATGCTGTGTTACTTCTACGCCAGATGTAATGAGACATTTGCCTTCCAAAAAGTTCAACTTTTGTCTTATCAGTCCACAAGGTATTTTCCCAAAAGTCTTGGCAATCATTGAGATGTTTATTAGCAAAATTGAGACGAGCCCTAATTTGCTTTTTGTTTAACAGTGGTTTGCGTCTTGGAAATCTGCCATGCAGGCCATTTTTGCCCAGTCTCTTTCTTATGGTGGAGTCGTGAACACTGACCTTAATTGAGGCAAGTGAGGCCTGCAGTTCTTTAGAAGTTGTCCTGGGGCACTGGGGGTGTCTGGGACTGGGGGGCCGTTGCCCCCCTCTGGAGGTGCTTTGGTTGCCTTGGGGGGTGGACTACTGGCGGTTGTGAGTGGGGCCCCTTGGGGATCTTGGTGGCAACCATGGGTCACTGCCTGGCAGCTGCAATGCCCCTGGGCGGGTCTGGGTGGGGGCCTGGGGGCTCGGGGATTGGGGGTGGCCGGCCCCGTGTGGGGATCTGGGCGGGGCCTTGGGGGTCGGGTCCTGACATGTATGCTGCCGGGAAGAAGGCAGGAACACGCAGCAGTGCCTGGCCCGGGTTCGGGGGCCTCAGGTAGACCTTGGCTCCTCTGCCGTTCCATCACAGGGGAGGGGGAGGTCCAGGAGGGGGAGGACCCAACCTTACCTGGATGTCCCATGTCTTATATATTCTGGAAGTTGTGCAAATGCAGGAATGGGCATAGATATTCTGCTGGGGTGGGGTTGGGTTGGTGCCCTCGGACTCCGTGAGGCTCTGTAATGCTGCTGCTTTGGGCCCTGGCAGGATGGGCTGGGGTCTCCATGCCCTGGGTGGCAGTTTGACAACAGAGGTGCCTATTGGGGCCAGTAGTGGAGCTGGCTCCCTGGAGGGCTAAGCCCAACCAGCCATTCCTCCCCATCCCCGCATATTTCTCTCCTCCTGCTCCCTCACATCATCACACAAACATACACATAGGACCTTGGGGGGTGGGCAAGTCAGGGAGTGCGGGTATGGACCCCATTTCCGCATTCCTGTGGCAACCTGCCCCCCAATTTTATTTGCACCTTATACACTTCCACTGACGACATTCCACACAAACACACACTTAGGGCCTTGGGAGTGAGCACATTCAACGGCATTTGGCAGGGGGATATCTCAGCCTCCTCCCGGGTGCCGGTGCCCACTTGCAATTTTAAACCGCACTTAGACACCGCTGGCTGGAGGTGTAAGTGGGGTGGTGCGGTGGCATCAGCTGGCATAGGCCGTATGATGCCCGCACTGCCCACTCACCACAGCCATGGAATACACCTCATGATCACACAACACTATATTGGAGCAGGTGGAGGGAGACTAGGGGTCTTAGCCACCTCTGTTGTTGCTTGGCTTCCTGGGGCTGGAGGCTAGGAGGGAGATCTGGCCGTCTGGTTGGGGTCTGGGGTGGTAGGTTGCTGTGCTCAGCGTTGGGCGGGGGAGCCGGCTCATCAGCACCCCAGCAGAAAGGGTCAAACTCTGGTTACCGGTGATGGTTGTACCCAATGTGCAGCAGTACCGGGACCAGAGTGAATAGGGTGTGTATGGGGAGCATGAGTGGGTGTCCGGCGTGCATTTTTGTAAGTCTTGGGTTGTATGTGCATGTGTGAGCATGAGGGAGGGTGTGTGTGACTGTGTTTGTGTATGACTGTATATGTCAGGTGGGGCCTTTGACTCCTCCCCTCTCCTGGAACTTCTCTTGATGATATAGATCTTCGTCCCCCCTCCCCCTGCCACACCTGGTGTGAGGGGTTGTACCTTGGTCTGCCTGAGTGTTCGTGGTAACCGGGTCTGGGGGTTTAAGATTTTGGCATCTGCCTGATAGATCCCGGTGGCTGCCTGGTGGGGTCTGGGTCCCTGGGCTCTGCTGGGTCCCCGGCGGGGGTGGTCACCTCTGGGTCCCGGGTCGCTGGGTCCCGGGCTCGGCCGGCTAGGGGGTGGGAGGCTGCGGGCGGGCCTGTGGGCTTGCCGCTGATGTCTCCCGGGACTCTGCCGGATGCTGGTTGTGGCCCCCCTGGGGCGATCCTCTGTGCCTCTCGAGGGGGGCGGGGGCCTTTCTGGTTGCAGTCTCCTTGGGGTTCCTATGTTCTGGGGCAGCGCCTGGATCTCTGGGACTTGGAGCTCCCCCCGTCTCCTGCGCATCTTTGGGGGGCGGATCTGTGGTCCCTCACACTCTCTGTTGGGCGTTCCTATAGAGAAACCTTAAATAAACAAGCGCATGTACACACACAGGTGCTCACATGGTGCTCTCAAAAGTATGGGTTTGGGCACGTTAAACACAGGTCTTAAGACTATGGTGGGCACTTATTGCATTGTGATTTATTATCGTGATTCTTCAGTTAAGCAATGTTGATTATATATTTTTTTCATCAAGTTGACGCAGTGATAGCTAGATCTTGTTTTATTGTTGTTGTAACTGTCCCTGAGACAGTTAAAATAAAGTTGTTTATTTCAAATGTTTCTGTGATAGAGAGATGCTTAATTTGGTTCATTTAATTACTAGATAAGATGATAAAAGTGTAACATTGATTTAAAAAACATGTCTAAAATATGTGATTACAAAATATGGGTTTGTTAAATATGTAACGTGCTGTAAAGTTTGTATGAGGTAGAGTTTGTAATGGTCACATGATCAGAGTTTGTTTGACAGCGCTACCATAGCAACCATAGCATGGATACAGATGCGTCTACAGCCTCGACGTTAATGTCATTCTGCAAGTGGTCCAAGAGGCGCACACGGTATGGTTTCATGTATAATGTTTGTATAATGTTGCATATGTGTTCTACACTGGTAATGAGAGGACATTTGTGTGATTCATTATTGCGCATTTTCTTTCTGTTCTGCTTGCTCGAGACTGTTTATGGACAATGACATTAGAGACTGATAAGTTCAAACAGTTATGGTGTAAACTTTGTGTTTCTTCAGTTTTCACAGTGTCTGAAGACATTAAGAGAGAGAGAGAGAGCAAAATAAACATCCGAAGACATCAGTATGATGCGTGGCCATTCTTTGTTGGACCCCTGTAGTTACAGTTGTTGTGTCCCTTTTTTTGTCCTTTTGCTTTTTTTTGTCTTTTTCTGCAGGTCTAGAAGCAGTTGTGGACCCCCCCCCCCCCCTCTCTCCCCACCTATTCTTTTCCTTTCTCTTTCACCTCTGTCTCTGTGTCTGGTCGGAATTACAAAGCATTCAACAACAATAACAATAAAGTTTTAAGTATCAGGCGTGACATTAAAAGCAGACGCTTTGATACTCCACCTGAGAGTAAATCTGCAAGGCTTGTCACCAGCATTCAGACATCAATTCTGCTTGCTTCACAGCCAGACAGGACACGGTAAAAAAAAAAAAAAAAAAAGGTTGTCCTGGGGTCTTTTGTGACCTCTCGGATGAGTTGTCTCTGCACTCTTGGGGTAATTTTGGTCGGCCGCCCACTCTTGGGAAGGTTCACCACTGTTCCATGTTGTTGCCATTTGTGGATAATGGCTCTCACTGTGGTTTGCTGGAGTCCCAAAGCTTTAGAAATGGCTTTATAACATTTACCAGACTGATAGATCTCAATTACTTTTGTTCTCATTTGTTCTTGAATTTCTTTGGATCTTGGCATGATGTCTAGCTTTTGAGGTGCTTTTGGTCTATTTCTCTGTCAGGCAGCTCGTATTTAAGTGATTTCTTGATTGAAACAGGTGTGGCAGTAATCAGGCTTGGGGGTGGCTACAGAAATTGGACTCAGGCGTGAAACACAACTGTTGGGTTGTTTTTTTAACATGGGGGGCAATTACTTTTTTTTTTTTTTTACTTTTTCACACAGGGCAATGTAGGTTTGATTAGCAGCAGATGGAGGCACATGCACACAAACAGATGAACTAGTAGTAGCACATTCTATGGTAAAGTAGCTTTCCTGAGTTTTCCCCTTTCAGAAATTATGTATGATTTTTCAGAAATCCGTAAAAGTGATTATCTTATCATGTACTGTGACAAATTGTAAGCAATATACATCTTTTTTTTTGCTAACCATGCCCCCTGTCCCGCAAAGCTCTGTGCAATAGGAAACTGAGTGCCGACCAGAACTAACCAATAGCGTTAAGACTACCGCTTTCTTTCTTCAAATTTAAGGAAGTACCTCGGCTGATGCAGAGTTGAACTTTTCACGGACAAGTGAGTCTTTCAAATATAAATATATGAACACATGACATGAGAATAATACTTGTCAAACAACATGTTTTAGCTCTGTTTGTCGGCTACAGAAGCACATTCAGTAACAAGAAATGTGAAGTCGCCATCTTAAAAAAACGGATCGACTGACTATTTGTGCAATATGCTTGTCAGCCACTAGATGGTGCCATTGGATAAGAGAAATACTCTATACTAAGAAAGTAAAAAGTTAATATCAGGAGAGGGAGAATGTTCAGTGACTGGCAGTAGTAACTATTTTTTTAACTAAATTAACTTTCGCCCGTCTTGCGCTTCCTTGCCATTTAAAATTTAAAACGTCTTTACAATTCAGACAATATATGTCAAATCCATGGCACATATCAGATGGGATCAGAAAATAACTATTGCTCCTTAGACTTGTTCATATTTTTTGACTGAGTAGATTGGCGCAACAGTAGATTTACTCAAGATTTTTGTAGGAAGTGCAAACTACCTGTTTTTAAATGTAAACAAACTATAGACTGGTTTCTACGGCATGAAGCAAACATGTTTCCAATAACAGACGTGTGTCAGGACAACCTCTAGTCTAGTGTGAAAAAAAAGCAGGCAGACTAAATTCATAGTTGGTTTATTGGAAAACTAAAGATGTAACAGCACGTTTAAAATAGCAAAACTAAACTGAGTCTTGTATCCAGCTACATCCTCTGTGCACACACTTAACAGACACATCAGCTGCTGCGTTTCCTCAGAAGGACGAGTTAACAGATGTAGACCAGGCACTTGGAGGACGGGGGGACAAATAAAGTACATTCAAATAGGAAGACAACAGATATAAAGTGAAAACATATTGGTAACACAAGTACTTTGGAAGACAGCTGGCCAGATTTCACATCAATATGAGAATAAAATAATTTAAAAGCCTCTTAAAACTATTTGTTGCTTTACATTGTTTCCATGAAAACACACACATACTAGTGCAGGAGTTTCTTCTACAACGTTCACTTTTCCAACCAATCTATTTTCAGTGCTTCCATCACAAATAAAACCAACAAACATATTTACTTTTTAAAAATAGGTGTTTCCTCTCAACGATGTCAGTGCAAACTCCAGCGTCAAAGTGACGTGGCCCCATGGGAGCTGCAGGATTGTTTTCTATACAACAGTAACATACAGGTACACACCAGCTACACAGGTAACAGTTAAAAATTCTGAAAACACCACGGGTTCATCAATGCTGTTAAATAGATTTACGTATCTATATATTTGTGAATGAGTGTGGGGCTTCTAGTGCAGGCTACTGGGGTTTTCACCGACTGCAATCAGTCCCAAACAGTAGCTTCTTAGTCAATAATCTACTAGACCACAGACAGATGTCTGTTTGTGCCAACTTTGTTTCAGTGAGGCTGAAAATGATTGATTAATGCTGCCAATAATGAGCGTTCTACTCATTATCATTATATGCGGAATAACTGCCCAGGTTATGAATACTTATTGTTTTTCTAAATACATAGCAGGTTACATTCAAACCTCCTTGAGCTGCTGAGTTAACCAGGATGTTGTAGTGGTCTGTTGGTTGTCCAAACTGGAATCATGGGACAAAACTGTTGATAAAAGTGGGATGTGCAAAATCAGCTGCTTAGGCAACCACTGGTGCCCAGTCGCTTGGTGTCCGTCCATACTGGGAGAAACAGGGGATCCAGAGAGCAGAGGATCAGCCAGTCAAACAGGTGAAAGTGTGGTAATGATAATAATAACAATAAACTTCATTATACAGCACCTTCAAACAAAGAGCTGCACAGAGAAGTGCTGAAAACATCAATAAATGCAAAAGATGACGACGCAAAGCAGAGGATAAGAAACAACGTGAGTGTGTGTTAAGAACAAATTAAAATCAACAACAGATCTAATGAATAAAAATACTAAGATGCGGTGAAACATAAAAAGCAAATCATTAGTGATAGTTATTCAGGGTAGCTGTGATAAGCAGGTCTTCAATCTGGCCTTGAAGACCTCAACAGAGGCAGCATGTCTATTGTCCGAAGGGAGCGCATCCTAGTGCAGTGGAGCACAACATGCAAATGCACGACCTCCACTCGTCTTGCGCTTTATTTTAGGAACGCATAGGATCCTGCAGCGTTTGAGCGCAGTGATCTATTTGGGAAATATAGCTTCAAAAGCCCCACAACATAGTGGCGCCAGGTTGTTCAGCGCTTTATAGGTCAGCAGTAAGACCCTGAAATCTGCCCTGACATCACATTGAAGCCAATTAAGTGATTTAAGAACCGGTGTGATGTTATCAAACTTTTTCTTCTTTGCCAGAATACGTGCTGCAGCTATCTAAGCCATTTGAAGACCATGGAAATGATTTTGTGATAGAACTGATAGTGAAGCATGGCAATAATCTATGCTTGATGAAGGGCTGGGCAATAAATCGAAAATGTATCGTTATCGAAATGTCTGACTCTTATCGGGATGATTATTCCCATGTCAATAAATATGATAATAAAAAAATGAAAAGATGTGTGCAGGTTGGCAACGTTCATTTCCCTCATAAAAGAGCAACCAGAGACTCTGAGTCGTTAGAGTATAATCACTGATATGAGCCAACACTGTTAGAGTCCAGCCATGTCTGCCCTAACAACTAATAACTCCACGGTGCATGACCCATGTGACCTTCAGTAGATGCAATTACATCATCATAAAGTTAGCTTAACATGATAAGATTTTTTTTTCTCTGGACAAGAAATAAACTATATGGACCACCTCTAGATGAAATTTAAATAATTTTACATCAATTATAAATGTATAATTAAAAAGTGCCTGTGGGACATTTGATACACCTCTAGCTCTCAACTTTGTGTGTGTGTGTGAGAGTGTGTGTGTGTGTGTGTGTGTGTTAACAGACAGCTGTACCAGTGTTTCTAAAGCTCAAACAGGTAGAGAGGAGGCACTAAGGCTAAAGTTTGACAAGAATGAATCAATACATTTTTATGCAATTAATCTACTGACTTATGTTTATAATCTCTCAGGACAGTTGAAGTGAATTAACTTGTAAATATTTTACAGGGGGAAAATATCGAGATATATATCGTATATCGGAATTCAGTTAAAAGATAGAGATATAAGTTTTGGTCCGTATCGCCCAGCCCCACTTACACATGTAACAGACTTACCTGAATATCAGTAAGCTCTGTGTAGAATCTCTTAGCGAGATCTGGACCGTTCTGCATGGTGGGGATCTGATAAGTCTGAGGGGAGAAACTTCAGGTGTAAGCGCCTCATACATTTGTATTTCACTTACAGCCATTAAAAAAACCAACTCAACTTTGCACACACTGTATTTTACACCCTATATCATCACATATGATATTTCAGCTCTATCAAAAACAATTGTGATTTGTCTGGCTAAGACATAAGAAATATACATGGCTGCCATTCCTTCAAAAATACATCAGTAGTACACATTTTAGTTCTGCGATGAGCCAAGGAAACTAACGGCAGGAACACAGGAATGAAAATAAAATTGAAAATAAGAGCTGAATTATGACTTAAAGGCAAAGTGTGACCTCATACCTTTCCTTTGTAAAGGAGGCTGCCAACAGGACATACAACACAGGCCGTCCCCGCTCCAAACATCTCCAGGACTCTTCCAGCATCCAGCGCATCCAGCAGTTCCTTCATGTTCACCGTACACTCCGTCACTTTAAATTCACCCTGACACAAACAAGCACCAGGAGCAGATCAATATTCTGAGGACAAATGAACTCTTCTTAACGTTTCACACCGATAGGTGAGGATTGTGACAGTGGTTGTCCTTACCCAGGACCTGCTGAGGTCCAGCAGGGACTGTCGTGTTACTCCAGGTAGGATAATCCCATCCAGAGGAGGAGTAACCAACTCTCTCTCTGCAGACATAAATCATTTCACTCATACAGGAAGGAAAAGCTGAAACCTTAAAGACTTTTCTGAGTCTCACCTCCTTTGGTGTTGGTCCAGTAGATGAAGAGGTTCATGGTGCCCACCTCAGTGATCTGCTCTTCCTCTTCATACAGCCAGAGGACCTGCTGACAGCCTCGCTTCTGCGCCTCATTCTGAACAGCTATCGTAGGTCCATAATTCCTGCAGGAGAGACACCAACATACCGTAAATCCTCTAATACAGGCCCGGGCCTGTATTTGACTCAAGCTCATCAATCTCCAGGCCTTTATTGGAAGGAGGACCAGAATTAGAGGCAGGCCTCAATTTCTATTTGAGCAAAATGAACTAATGGTTTGCTGGAGTTTTTGACAATTAAAATTGCGCCCACATTTTCTAAGTTAAACACATTTCTTTTAACAACGGTAGTTTCTGCTTCAGCCCTCTCCCCCCTCCCCCTGCGCAGCGGCCGCAAACTCACTGATGCACCTGCAGCCTCTCGGAGTTCCTGCTGCTCTAAACATTAAAATAATTATTTCATTTTCTGTTCCTCACTTCTGATTACCTTCAATGGTGTCTGTTTGTTGCAACCACCAGGTACAAAAACTAACTTGTTTTTATTTGACTATTTTTCTGTCCTGCCTGTTTATCTTCCTGCATCTCCTCTCAATCCTAAAGAAAAACTGCTACCTGGGTTCATTTATATTCACCTTATGAGTTACCTTTGAACTGCAGTTCTAAAAGAGCTACCGACCGCAAAAACAGCGGAGTGCTTGCCGGCCACATCAGTTAGGTGCGTCACCTAGAGCCCTGCACGGGCCTAAAATCTGAGCCCGTGTCCGGCCCGGCCCGAGGGGGTGGAGCTCCAGCCCGACCCGGTCCTAAAAGGTTTTCAGGATTCTCTGGCCCGGCCCGACTTTTTTTTAACCAACTAAATGAAAACAAAGTGCGTCAATCCTGACCAATGTGTTAAAAGACGAGCAGGATCCGATCAATTTGTTTTTCCCTCGTTTACCGTCACGGAGAAAACGGCGCACTGGCTTTGGTGGTAATTAAGTTAAATTATATCTCTTTGCAACAATTTTCACAAGAAAACAGAACAGTTAAAAGCAGGGCTTGTGTTGACCGGATAGTTCCCGTATTTGACGGTTTATTTTGACGGAGAAAGAATAGAAAGAATTACCCCGATGCATGCAGACGAACTGACACTTTATTCATTAGACACATTGCAGATGTAGCTAAATCACCCAAGAAAAGATTCCCATCTGAACATCTGAGCTGCTCAGCGCAGCTCGCTGTCAGCGCATATGTGCACAGCGAGCTGAAGTTGTGGAGATTGGCTTGGAGCGCGTTGCAGAACCAGAGCACATGCGGGAAGGTTCCTCCCACTGAAGCGAGCGTTTTCCAAACCCTGTCGCTCAGAGAGACTTGTCACTTAGAAAATGTTCCCTGATTATGAAACTTTGGCTGAATAGTGCTTGTTCCTGTCTCCAATGTGGCGACACATCCAGGAGCCGTCTGAGAAGCCCAGAATCTCACATCTTCAGCTCAGAAAGTGCATATGATTACGCACAAGCGTGACCCGTCAACCCGGTCTCACAGTAAGACTGGGTTGGACCTGTTCAGGTTTACGCAGACAATCTTTACATAGAATTGACTTACAGATATAAAATTAATTCAAAATATAAAGCATTTTATTTAAATATCCATTCATTATTTTACAAGCACAGAGAGCCGCATCAGATGGATGGAAGAGCCGCGGGTTGTGACATGTTTTCTCCAGGACTAGAGAGGACGCAAACTCAATACATCTCTTTTATTGTGAGGTTATAATTTCTCCGAGTTTTGCGGTTGCGGGCGGGAGTAGACATGCAGGCTACGGGTGCGGGCGGGAGTGTAACACACACGTTGCAGTTGCAGGCGGTAATGGTCAGAAATTCAGCGGGAGCAGGCAGGAGCCGGATGAAGAAAACAGTCCCGCGCAGGGCTCTACTGCTGCGTTTGTGTTTCAATTTTTTTTTATGAATTCGATTAAAAATAAAGGCGCCCGGCCCGTGTCCGAGGTGATTACACAGTCGTCGGCCCTCGGGCCGGGCCGACCCGAAGGCCTAGGGCTTCAGTGCAGGGCTCTAGCGTCACCGAGGACAAAACAGGTGATGCGCCCTGATCCACAGCAGCGAAAAGCATCAGGCACAAATAAAAGAATAAAAGACAGAAAACATAAAAGGAAATGAGCCGACATGAACGATCGCGTGTTAAATTAGTTTTTGAGGTGGCGACACCTGATTTGATAATGTTACTGTGGTCGTGCTCAGGACGCAGATGTCTGGAGCGCGTCAACAATCAGAGCTTTGCATGCACAAACTGGTTAAGGTTAGGATGGGGGTGAGGGGAATGTTAAATTGCAAGAGGGTAAACGTCACAAATTGGTTAAATGTCCGTTTTAGGGCGGGTGTCAGTACCGACGCTCTGGCACAGCGCGTTGCGTCCCGACGCGCTGGAGCTTGTCACCTGCTGACAGCAGGCTGCTGTCTTTTCCGTGGACTGCATCTTGCCGGTCATTATCACGTGACAGCGACTAGTCGATGACAGGCATAAAAAGTCACTATAGAGCGTAGGGCTGGGCGATATGGCAAAAATAGAATATCACGATTTTTCCAATATTTTATCACGATTTCGATTTTATCACGATTTTTTATCCATGATTAGCATAACTTCAATTGCGTATTAAAGAAGAGAAACATTGAATAAATAAACATTTATTCATATTAGGGATAATCAACACAGTGCTAACACACTTATATTTTAAACTCACACCAGAGATGATAAAAGCCCTGAGAGAAACAATTACAAAAATCGGTTTTTCTCGTTTTTCAAGTAACTTAACATAAATTAAATTCGTAAACATATTTAAAGTGCAAACATGTCAATTGCAAACATATTGTGCAAACATTAACTTGTTCAAAATACTGTGTAGCTCCCAGTTGCTCATGTAGTGGATAGTTAAGCTCAAATACAGCTCTGATGTGCGGCTGGGCCAGAGATCGCTTGTGGTAGCAAAAAACTGCGAATTCTGAATATTTTCTGCAACTCTCACGTTGCATTCAGCGTACATGCGTGGAATGGCGGTGTTCGAAAAATACTTGCGGCTGGAAAACTCATAGCGTGGATCCAATGTTTTTATCATGTTCTTAAATCCCATTCCTTCTACTGTTCGCACGGGACACAAATCTTTAACCAAGTGGTACGTCACTGCATCGGTCACGCTGTTCCATCGTCTGCTGTCTCTGTCGTAAGGAGTGAGTTTTGTGAGTGTTTCAGTTAGCGTTTGCTGCCTGGAAGAAGCACTAGCCGCTGCAGCCGCAGGCTTTTTAGCTTTAGCTGCCAGCTGGCTCTCATTGTATTGTTTGGGATGCCTTCTTTTCAAGTGATTAAACAAGTTTGTGGTGTTGCCATCACTTGCCTTGACGCTCTCCTTGCAAATGACGTTTCGCTGCGCTTTGTCATCTGGTGAAAAACCAAACCAGTTCCATATAATGGACGAGGCGTTCCTCTTCGGAACGAAAACCTCGTTGTCGCTCTCAGCCGCGGCCGAAGCCATGTTTGTTCACACACCGGTGAAAACAAGCGGGGCACTAATATATTACTATGACTCACTCTGATTGGTTAAGGGTCAAACAAAGGCGTGTTTAGGGATGGGTACCTTTGACATTTGAATCGATCCGGTACTAATTCCTGGTACCTACGAATCGATACCGGTACTTAACGGTACCAATTTTCGATACTTTTGAGTGTTTATTATTTTAATTCTCTTTTATAATTAAATATATATTTTTCTCATATAACCATATTTGATAAATATCACGATAAATAACATTCAACTGTTTGTATTTTAACATCGTCCTTGTAGTTTTATAAGCTAATAATTAAACTGAAGCAAACATCTTTACTGTGAACTAAATTTACTGTCTATCTTCATTCCTTTTGCCGTTTTTTTTCATTTGACTTTTTCCTACTGGGAAGTTAGAATTTCCGAGGAGAAAGCGAACGCACCATCAGATGATAACAACGGTGGCAATGGAGGCTAACATATCAAGCTAACGTTATCTTAAACAGTTTATTTAGCTGTTGGAGCAGATTAAAACGATGATGCCTCACACTTAGATCGTTGTCGCTGGTTTCATCTTCACCCAATCACCCGTCGCATTTAGTAAAGTGAAGCCAAACTTTAGAGCGCGTTCATGTTCTTCTAGTCAGAAATTCGGAGTTCCGAGGAGAAAGCGAACGCACCATTAGCGAAACGGAAGCTAACATATCAAGGTAATGTTATCTTAAACATTTTATTTACCTACCGGAGCAGATTAAGATGAGGATGTCTCACTTAGATCGTTGTCTGTCGCTGGTTTCATCATCACCCAGTTACCCATCACATTTAGTGAAGTGGACCCAAGCATTAGCGTGCGTTCTTTCTACCCATGCTGCTCTGTTTACAACTCGCTCGCAGGGACCGACGACATAACGCTCTTGCGCATGCACAGCTGTCTTGGCAAGTTCTCGTTATGAAGGACGGGTACCGAAACGAGGCACCGTTTGAAATGACGTGAATCGGTGCTCGGTCGGTACTATAATAATAATAATAATGCATTGAACTTATATAGCGCTTTTCTAGACACCCAAAGACGCTTTCACACACTCTCACATTCACACACTGCTAGTGATGAAGCTACTTGTAGCCACAGCCGCCCTGGGGAGGTCTGACAGAGGCGAGGCTGCCATTTGGCGCCGTCGGCCCCTCTGACCACCACTAACACAGGCAAGTTGGGTGAAGTGTCTTGCCCAAGGACACAACAGCGGGATACCCCTGGCGGGAGCTGGAATCGAACCCATGACCCTCCGATCATGAGGCAACCCGCTCTACCACCTGAGCTTCTGCTGCCCCTATGGAATTTGGTCGATACCATTCGCCTGAGGTAAGTTCCCTTTTCATTCAGAGGCAGAATTTCAACAGCAGAGCTGTGAATTGTGATAAAAAGGTCTCTCAAAAATGACAGACCGTCAGATGTGTAGATCGTAAAACGGTCTAAAATCGTCATATCGCCCAGCCCTAATAGAGCGGTGAAGTCGACTAGTGACTAGTTCATACAACCCCTGCTACTGCTCCGCAGAGTGTTCTGCAGCATAATCAGCACGTTCTCTTTGAACTTGATATCAAATTTTCGCCTCCTCTTCGTCTCCGCACGGTTAAACTTACCCTCGCGGTCTATCACTGGCAAATCAAAAGTGAGACGGTTGACACAACCGCCCCCCGTACTTGCTTGTTACCACATTCCACCTGGCCACAATAAAAAACCGGCCGTTATACACCTCTGCCGACTCCGACCAAAATATGATACCCGGCAGTTTATTAAATACAGGCTAATATTAGAGGATTTACAGTAAATACATAAACTGATTCAAACAGTTCAGACTAGATTTAATTTGTTTATTTGACTACCTGACATTTTTACTGTGCAAACTATTCAAACAGACCCAAAAAGTTTCCTGAATATCCATCTATCTATCCATTTATCTTCTTTCACTTATCCAGAGTTGAGTCGCAGGAGAAGCAACCTAAGCAGGGAAGCCCAGACTTCCCTCTCCCCAGCTACTTGGACTATCTCTTCCGGGAGGGGGAGACGAGGCGTTTCCTGGCCAGCCGAAAGACACAGTCCCTTCAGCATGTCCTCGGTCTTCCTTTCAATTCAATTCAAAAATACTTTATTAATCCCAGAGAGAAATTGATTGCTGTAGTAGCTCAGAATAATAATAATAATCAAGTCATCAAATAGTTATTGTATATTACAATGGCTGTTGCCATGAAGGATCTCCATTAGCAGTTAGTGTTGCAGCGAAACTGAACAAGCCTCTGACTGAAGACACTTTTCCGTTGTCGGACAGTCTTGTGAAGAGAATGCTCAGGGTTGTCCATAATTTTCTTGATTCTCTGGAGAATACTTCTTTGCATTATCTCCTCCAGTGGTTCCACAGTCGTCCCCAGAACAGAACCAGCCTTTTTTATTAGGCTGTTTAGCCTTTTCAGGTCCCTGCTTCTGATGCTGCTACCCCAACAGACGATGGCTGAAGAGATGACACTCTCAACAGACTTGTAGAAGATCTACTGCATCTTGCTACAGACATTGAAGGACCTAAGCGTCTTCAAGAAGTGCAGTCTGCTGTGTCCCTTCTTGTAAACGGCTTCGCTGTTCTTTCTCCAGTCCAGTCTGTTGTCCAGGTGAACTCCAAGGTATTTGACTCCAAGGTATTTGTACTCCTCAAGCACCTCCACTTCTTCTCCAATGATGGAAACAGTGTTTGACTCCACCGCGTTTCTTCTGAAGTCTAAAATCATCTTCTTTGTTTTGTTCATGTTCAAGGTCAGATGATTATTTCCACACCACGCCACAAAGCGCTCGACCAGCTCTCTGTACCCAGCTTCCTGTCCATCTCTGGATGCTGGGTTTGTTCCTGAACTGAACCCATTGAAGAACTTGTTCAGTTCATTGGCTGTGTCCAGGCTGCCATCTGTGCAATCCTTCCTCTGCTTGAAGCCTGTGATCTTCTTCATCCTTGACCAGACATCTCTGATATTGTTCCTCTGTAGTTTGTTCTCCAGCTTCTTCCTGTATGCCTCCTTGCTGTCTCTGATCTTGATCTTCAGTTGCTTCTGTATATTCCTCAATAATTCCCTGTCTCCCTCCTTGAAGGCTCTTTTTTTCCCCCTCATTTAGCAGATTCTTCAGTTCACTGGTGATCCAGGGTTTGTTATTAGTGAAGCATCTCACTGTTCTGGTGGGTATGATGTTGTCCACACAGAAGTTTATATAGTCAGTGACACATCCAGTCATGGCATTGATGTCCTCTTCATATCCTTGGCAGAGAGTCATCCAATCTGTGGTCTCAAAACAACTCTGCAGGGCTTCTTCAGCATCCTGTGACCATTTTCTCACAGTTCTTCTTGTCACACATTGCCTCTGAACAAGTGGTTTGTATTTTGAGCAAAGAAAAACAAGATTGTGATCTGATTGTCCCAGAGGAGGTTTTGTTTTGGACCTGTATGCATTCTTTACATTTGCATAACATAAATCCAATGTCTTGTTTTCTCTGGTGGAGCAGCTGACCAACTGTTGAAGTGTTGGAAGTGTAGCAGAGAGCGAGGCATGGTTAAAATTACCAGATATAGCCACAAATGCATCGGGGTGCTGGGTTTGTAGCTTATCGACAATGGAACTGATGGCATCACATGTATTTTCAGCAATGGCTGAAGGTGGAATATAAAAGGTTGTCAAGACAACACTGGTGAACTCTCTTGGCAAATAATATGGGTGACAACTAACTGCCAAGAGTTCAACATCTGGGCTGCAGAGGCGACACTTCACTGAAACATGACCTGGATAGCACCATCTGTTGTTGACAAGCACTGCCACTCCACCTTCTTTTCTTTTCCCGCTCCTCTTCAGATCTCTGTCTGCTCGTACAGTCAGGACTCATGGCAGAGAGACGCTGGAATCAGGGATATGGTCCTACAGCCACGTCACTCACTGAAACACATAACACTGCACTGCCGAAACTCTGGCTGAGTCCTTGAAAGGGTTTGGAGTTCCTCCATCTTGTTGGCCAGTGATCTCACATTGCCCATTATGATCGGTGGAAGAGATGGTTTGAATTTCCTCTTTCTCTGTCTCCGTTTTGCTCCCGCTCTGCACCCACACTTCTTGCGTTTTAGCTCATTTGGGATTTGTGGCTTCAGTTGAGGTATTATTTCAGCCTTTTCAATGTTAATCAGCTGCTCCCGATTGTAAACCAACTTGTTGCCATGGTTACGCATCATGACAAATGCTCAAAAAGTGAAAAAAGTTTAAAAAATAGCAGCAAAAATCCTCCAAGCTTCACAGCACCAGAAACAGAAAAGCAAAACATCCAAAAAAATAACACTGTTCCCCTTGAGAAACTAGAAGAAAAAATGTCCAAGAAAAGGCAAAACTTACATATAGTCAACAGAGCTACTCCAACGTGCAGCCACCCAGAGCAGCGCAGTTCCGGAATGGTCTCCTCCAGGTTGGACGTGCCCGGAAAACCTCACCAGGGAGGCCTCCAGGAGGCACCCTGACTAGATGCCCAAGCCACCTCAACTGGCTCCTCTCAATGTGAAGGAACAGCGGGTCTACACCGAGCTCCTCCCGGATGACTGAACTTCTCACCTTATCTTTAAGCGAGAGCCCAGCCACCCTGCAGAGAGAACTCATTTCAGCCGCTTGAATCCACAATTTCGTTCTTTCAGTAACTACCCAAAGCTTGTGACCATAGGTTAGGGTAGAAACGTAGATCGACCAGTAAATCGAGAGCTTTGCCTTCCAGCTCCAGCACACTCTTCATAACAACAGATCGGTAGAATGCCCACATCACTGCATCCAGCTGCGTATCGATCTTGTGCTCCATCTTTTCTTCACTCGTGAACAAGACCCCAAGATACTTAAACTCCTCCACTTGGGGCAGGACCTCATCCCATCCCTGACCTGGAGAAGGCATTCTACCCTTTTCTGACTCAAGACCCTTCTTCCAGCCTTTTCTTGGAGTGTCTTGTAAAAAATAGCCAAAAAAAGTCACCACCTGGATTTAACTAGGCAAATAGGTAGGAGCTATTTATCCTGTTGTTGTTTAACCCCAACTGGTGCAATGAGTTGCTTCTAATTTCTTAAACAAACACGTGGAAAGACAGTGAAAGAGTGGTTCAGCGAGCATGAGACATCATTTTCACACAGATTGGCCACCACAGAGAAGAAGAAGAAAATATCATTTCTATAGCGCCTCTCAAGATAAAAATCACGAGGCGCAGAGTCCAGACCTTAACCCCAATGAGAATCTTTGGGATGGGCTGGAGAAGGCTTTGTGCAGCGGTCAGACTACCATCATCAAGATCTTGGTGAAACATCAATGCAACACTGGAAGAAATTTGAAAATGGTCTAATTTTATTGTTTATGTAATATATGTATGTGTGTGTGTGCTATGGGGGGTAGATGGCCTCAAATCAGTATCACTATAAACTGAGCAGCTCACCTCTATAACGATAAATAGACAATAATAACCTGTACAGCGGCTGTTAGGGGGAACAGCGGTAACTTTAGTGATAGTTCAACAACCATTTGGCAACATTTTGGATTTGGCTGCCATCACTGGCTCCTACTTGCTGTCCCAGCCCACTACAACATTTGAATCATCCTCCATTTTCTCACCGTCTTTCCCTTCTTGTTACAGACCGGAAGGGTTTGGGTCATGTGACTCCACCCTATCCAGCATCTTAAAGGATCATGATCATCAGGACGTTGGTGCTGTGTTGAAAAAACAACTCTGAACTGATTCTTTTACAAATTCCCAAAATCACATTGAATCAATGTGTGAGTTCAAAAATGGATTTAATCGTTTAACGCAGTTTGATTGTTTTACAGCTAAAATGGGAAGGACTAGTCCAGATGACCATTTTAAGGTTTAGGTCTGAAAGGGTTAACGCACTTTTTCCCCCGAAGCACCGTGACTCACCCAAAGCTGCATCATTGAATTACAGGCATATAATTAAGGTAACAGCTAAAGATGTTTTAATGACACTGACTCTTATGAATATCACATTAGAACAGATTGGATTGGATCACGACGGTCGATTCTAACTCGTGACAACTGGAATTGAATCTTGAAATTTGAATAGTTACCCAGCTTTAGACATACCTTACATTTCCAGTATATCGCCCACCTCTACCCTGAATTACTTTACTGTTAAATCAGGCTCTAGGATGACATTTTCTCTACTGTAGGGGGGAGGAGAGCTGACGTTTGTTGGATTAGTGGGTTGACAGGGTGTTCACTGTGATTACGTAATCTTACAGGAGCTGAGCAGGTGCTACATTAGGACAAGCAGAGTCATGTGGAAGCCTGAATGATCGCACACAGAGAGGAATGAGGAAAGATTAGAGAAGAGAAGAAGGGAACCGGTGATGCATAAAGATGAAGAGGCTCAGTGTTTGAAAACAGATCGGTTCCACATTTAAAACTCTTCGCTTCATACAGTAAAAGCTCATATGAATAACAGATCTTCAAGCTCTTGAGCATTCTGTTAAATCAGGATCAAATCTGATTCACAATGAAACCCCTACCCACCCAGAACAGTACTTTAATATCTAATTACATTACTGTCACATGATATCTGATTTAGCTCCAGCACTCCCTGAGATTAGCCGCCCCGCCATGCAGGAACTTTGAGGGAGAAAACGAAGAGCCTCAGGCGTTAAACCTTGAGATTCCAAACTAAATGAACCTTCTGACCTCAGAGCTTCAAAGGTTCTTTGACAACATGTCCACGGGACGTCCCGAAGGCTCAAATGCTCAGGATTCAATGATGATTACTGATTTTACCAAAAGGCTGATTTTGACTTATTTTCTCAGCTCCTTCTTCGCTCCAGTTTTAAAACATTTTTCTGATCCTACCTTTGACAGCAGCCTCAGGTCTGCTAATCTAATGTTAACGGAAACCCCTTAAGCCAGCCAGTCAGCGACTGTAAATAAACTCATGACCTCTTGACTCGTTTCTTTAGGACTAGCTCTTCCTCCTCACTGTTCTGATTCTATTTTATATTATTAAAGCTTTACTTGCATTACAGCTGGTATAAAAAGGTGCATATACTCACCCTCCCATCTTGTACGCCCCAACGCCTCCTTTCCAGGCCCGGACAAACGACGGGTCTGCCAGCAGGGAAACCGGGTTAAAAGACCCAGTGGCAAAGTAGGGTCCCACTGGGCCGACAATCACAAATATCATTGCTTTTCCAGGCCGAGCCACTCCAAGAGAAGGCTGGAGGAAGGGTGAGAGGACGTTACTGCAGCAGTTCAGGAGTATCCACCACATGAGCTTGTGGCTGAAGCTCACCTCAGTTCCTATGAAAGTGGGTCGAATGTAGAGGCTTGCAGTCTGGGAGTAAGGAACCCACTCCTGGTCCACCTCCACCAGCTTCTTGATGCACTCCAGCAGTTCATTCTTATCAAATAGCTAAAAGACATGTCAGGAAACGACAGTTTGTGAATAAAAACACTGAATAATTAAAAATGAACTGGAACATTTTTCCAAAATGAATAAAAAAAATGATGGGATGTTGTTCTTAAAACAAAATCTCAGTCTGGTATTTTCCTTTTTTTACTTTGAACACCATTACAGGGTATCTGCAGGTTAAAGGGAGCCAAATTTAAGACTTTTTAAGACCTTTTTTAAGGCCACTTTGACCAAATTTAAGCTATTTTTAAAATTAAATTTAAGCTATAATTTCCAGCTATTGCCTGGAACCGGTGCTAACCACGTCGCGAACGTGGGATTAGCCATCCAGTTACCATTAAACTTCCCCATGGTGCAAGCTCCCACTAGCTTAACCAGCTAATGCGCTCATCTAAAAATAGCCCCCTTTCACAACCAACTGAATGTGTACGGTTCCGCTTACGCCAATATCACACAAAAAATCCTGAACGCTAACTAGAAATTCACGAAATTTCTATTGAAATAAAAGAATCTTGTTTAGTGGGCATTTGGTAATTTAAGACCCTTGGAAACTGTATTTAAGGATTATTTGTCATTTTTAAGGATTTTTAAGGCCTTAAATTTTGAAAAGCAAATTTAAGACTTTTTAAGACTTTTTAAGGACCCGCAGATACCCTGCATCAAGCACAGATGGAGGATGAACATGTGAACACAACATCATAGGCTAACTTATGTATAAACAGTGATATTGTAGCTGTGTTGTTATTAATGTTATTGGTCCAGATCAGACATTGAATGCACTTTATAGCTACGCCACATTCATAGTGTTTTAGATCTAACAACGTTTTCTTTTCATGTACTTCAAGTTGTTTTGGTACCCATAAAATCTTTCTTAATGTACTTGGCTTTAACTTAAAAAAAATCTAATTTAGCAGATCTGATCACAAAAATGTAAAATAGAGATTTTAGAATTATGGGTCTGAGCGTTTAATGAGGATTATGATAAACTGTAAAGAGCCAAGGTTTTAAAAAGAGGTGAAATGTGTGACAGCCTCTCACAGCTCCTTCCCAGATTATTACCATTGCTTCGCCAGATGACCCAGCGTTTTTCTCTGCCTGCTTGGCAGCCTTTCTTCAGCCCCAGACTGACGAAGCAACATTTTGTTATGCAAAAGCCGCGGTCGGCCTGAACAAGGCTCCATGTGTCCTCTGGGTCTTTCAGGCTTGTTTTTGATCACATTCAGTGTGTTTTCATAAACACCTACTGTACATCAAGCTATGACAATAATCAGGCTTATATGTTAACCAGAGTGGAAGCCTTTTTCCTAGTTTACATATTTGTTAGAAATGTTTATTGAGTGAAGGGTGGTTAACTCCACAACCGCAGGTGGCAACGTGCGCCCGTTTGTGTCGGCATTCCTCCGGTTAACCGTATGGCCTAACACGGAGTAAGCAAATGCTGGCGAGAGTAAAGCAGACAGAGTGACAGCAGGATTTGCACACATATATTAAATGATTGAGAATATTTATTTGTGTTACTGATGGGTTTTTTTGTGATGAGTTGCCTTACATCTGGTTTGGCTGTAAGTGATCTCTGTGGTCCAGAAACTTCCAGAAAGGTTCCCAGGCTGGCCAGTTTGGCTAAGCTGGGATGTTGTGTACATGCAGAGAACTTTTGTTCTCTAACCGCATTATCAGGGTACTAGGGTTGTCACGGTAACCGGTGTAGCGGTAAACCCCGGTAAAAAAGTTGACAATAATAATAACAGTCTTGTTTTTTAAAAAAAACTATATTATCTCGGTGGATTACCGTGGCTGCGGTGTAGGCGCGGTGACCCTTACCAGCCACCGTATCATCTGCTGAAGTTGCCGGCGGCACATGCGCGCTTTGTTGTTTACAACCGAAACTTTCTTGAAGCTAAAGCTGAAATAATGGCCAAAGGAGGAGACGGCAGCACTCAGGAGGACATTTTTTATCCCTCAAAGAAGACAAAGTGGGAAGTACGGGCATCTTTTGGATATCTGAAGAATGCCGAGGGACAGTTGATAGAAGACGGCTATCCTGTTTGCAGCAGTGCAGAAAAAGTGTCTGTGAAAGGCAGCAACGCTTCAAATCTCATGACACATCTGTGTGACCCTCACCCACAACTCTACAGTCAACGCAAGGCAAGCTAACGTTAGCGCTTTAGCTAAAATGCGTGATCCGAGGATTTGGGTTGAGGGAGAAAGCAACGAGTCGCTATATAAAGCAGCCGCAGCGCCGCTACCTGCATATAAACCGTGTCGCGGACACCCCCATGTTGAAATGACGCTATGCATTACGGGGCTCCCAGGGACAGATAAGAGTTGGTCTCTCTCCGAGAATATTTATGAATGTAACAGTGATTACTGCCTGATGACATTTTCCCACATCTGCAAAGCTCACTGGAACACAAACCGAGGACAATATTTTCCTGATATAGGGTTTATTACTCAAGTAAGGGTAAAAAAGTATCTGATTAGAAGGCTACTTGAGTACTGAGTATCATCTGATCTAATATTTTTTAAATGATGACATCAAACAGACATAAAATAAGAAGTTATGGGCAAATATTGTATTTTAAAGACTAAAGGGGAAATATGTAAACAAATAAACAACATAATTACAAAATAACACATTTTAGACTAAATTTAGACACAAACTGAGGACAATATTTCCTGACATACAGGGTTTAGTTGTCTGAAAATGTAACGCGTTTAAAAAAATACCACGATAATACCGAAAACCGTGGTAATTTTGGTCACAATAACCGTGAGGTTACATTTTCACACCGTGACAACCCTACAGGGTACCTTAGCTCGATATGGAGTAGGCCAGTTCGGTTGTACTTGAGCTGATACCCCAGTTTCCTCTTACCCACGGAGTTGAGCACTGTGAAGAAAACAACATGAACTCACGGGAAGGCAGCTCCTCTCTGCACTCCGGTGCATCCTCTCCATGTTCAGCATCGGTCTGAACAAACGAATATGGTTGTCAAATCCCCGGAACGCCTTCATGCCCTCAAACAGCTAAAGAGATGACAGAGACGTACAGAACCTCAACACCAGTTTGGTACGTGTTTATGACATTCTTTCGTACTTGATTAGAAGTAAATGTTGCATTGTTCATTCTTAGAGTACCAATCTTCAGGTGCTTTGTTGTGCTGTACCGTTTTTAGTTGAATTGGGTGAACAGTTTCTGCATCAGACGCCAGTAGACGTGATTTTTACCTCGATGGAGTAGTGCAGGGCTGAGGTTGCAGGATGCAGTGACAAGTTCTGAAAGGGTTTGATCTCCGGAGCCTCCCAGCCGCCCTTCTCCGACCAACTGATGGTCAGCATGTGGTCGGAGAACTGTTTGCCAAACAACAGCGTGGATGGGTCGGGCTTCGGCTTGCATGCTGGGTTGCGTTCTATGGTGAGATCTGCAGCCTGAGGTGAAGTCGGAGCAAAGGAAGAAGACGACAGAAACGCAGAGCAGGCGGCGAGTACAGTGATTGATCTCAAATCAGTTATTGACAGAGTTACACAAAGTCAGGGGAGATGCTGACTCTCCTGGCCAATTAGTCAGGTTCAATTAAAGGTTCAATTAAACTGAATTAATTAATTACAACAAGAAGATAGTGACAAGACGACAGAGGAGGAAAGGCATTTCAAACGTTCTTAGTAAAATTCTTTAAGTACAATAAAAAAAAAAAAGAGTCACATTAGAGAGTAAATCAGTAACGTTAACCCCGGTCTCACCTGCTGAGCAAATAACAAACATTTTCCTCTTTACCTTGAAGGAGCTGGCGAGTCGCAGTGAGCCAAAGGAAAAAGGGAGCGTCTGAACCAGTCGTGCATGGAGGGCCTGCAAATGGAACGTGATGAAATGAAACACCGTACCAGCTTACATAAAAGATGTAAAACTTTTAGCAGACACTTGAAAGGCTCTTTTACTTCAAGGTGATCATTTATCAAGCCCACATACAGATTGACGGTGGGAATGAGAATGTTTGGCTGAGAATCATTTGTTTCGTCTTCGTTTCACAGAACGTTTCCCTTGATAACCGCCTGTAGGACACAGCTGAGGGCGGTACTGTAAACATTTGGGGAATGAAAGTTTGGGAAACTGAATGGAAAAATGAATATAAGTTAAGTTTAGACATGTTTAAGACAAAACACATGACCATTTGTTCATGCCACTGACTTAAGGTAATAGACAAGTTTTCTTTGTTTATAGCATCAAAAATGGTGAGATTTTATGATCGTACTTGTAAATTATATTCCATTAGCATGTACCGTATTTTTCGGACTATAAGCCGCTACTTTTTCCCACGCTTTGAACCGTGCGGCTTATAATGAGGTGCGGCTTTAGTCAACCAGAAAGGATGGATGCTGGAAAGTCTAATGAAGGAATGGTTAAAGGAGTGCTACGGAAAGCGCCCAGGAGGATTTTTTTTATCACAGTAAAACGGCGCTGCTTGTTTTCCCAGCTTCACCCCGGGATGATGACAGCAACACGGAGAGCGACACCGACATCGCCACAGAAAAGGTGTGTGACGAAGTTCTTCTGAGGCTGTTCAACTCCGACACTGACGAAGATGATGACTTCAGTGGTTTCAGTGCGCAGGAGGACGATGAATAAACTAATCAATAACTTTTATGTTTTGTTTGATACTGATCAGTTCAGTTACGTTCAGTAAAACTACGTTTTCAGTTCAGTAGATATCTGCGGCTTTTAGCCCGGTGCAGCTTATACTGAGGTGCGCTCTATAGTCCAGAAATTACGGTATATTTATAATATATCACTGGACTCAGTTTGCGCTCTGCTGAGAAGGTGATTGGCTGCAGCCTTCCATCTCTCCAGGACCTGTACGTCTCCAGAACTCGGGGGCGTGCAGGTCGGATAGCAGCTGACCCTTCGCACCGGGGTCACAGACTTTTTGAGCCGCTCCCCTCAGGCAGGAGGTTACGGTCCATCCGGACCAGAACCTCCCGCCATAAGAACAGCTTCTTTCCATCTGCCGTTAGACTTGTGAATAGATTATAAACACACAACCATGCTGGTCTTCTGTACTCGACACAACGTCACGTTATCGGCCATGTTACCATTACCTGCCATTTTTTATAGCTGAAAGTTTTATTCTAGTTTTTTTAATTATATTTTATTCTATTTTTAATCTTATTATTCATGTTATATGTAGCACATTAGTACCGAAGCAAGTTCCTAGTTTGTGAATTTTTTGTTCACTGACAATGGCAATAAACCTATTCTGATTCTGATTTAGTCATAACATTATGACCAAATGTGGAACATTACTTTGTCATTTGAGTTGAGATTTTGAAGAGAAGGAAATATAATTGACGGTGTGTGGATTTCAGACACTTTCATGACTGTGAGATATACAGCTAGGTTGCATCCTCTGCACAGCTGGAGCTCATTCCAGATGTTTTTAGTTGGCAGCTGCCTGGAGATCCCAAATCTAATCCATGAAAGAAAAAACAACTAAAGCAAAACCAGGTTTATAGATGGTAATGGTTTCTGTGAAAAGAGAAGGTTGTTCTGGTTTATAGGAGCTAACAAAAAGAGCTAAACTAAAAAAAAAAAAAAAAAAAACAGTAACAAGATCTGATAGAAATACAGCACAGCACATTTTAGGTGCTGTGTCCACTGCAATAAGAATCTTAACTACCATAACACGAAAGAATAGAGAGTGACCTGGTCTGAGAAAGGAATTTGAACACTCTGTGCATGTGCATCAGCTATGCTGAAAAGGGTTTCCAGGACAAAATCATGCTCTGACTGCTGATCTACTGAAAAACTTCTGTACTTTTGACCCTTAACTGAACAACTGTGGCTTTATTGAAATGGCATTAGTTGGTGACAGAAACTCTGGCATGCTGCAAACATGTTTTGTAATGGTCTGAAGACCCCAACAAATTCTCCTCCATTTCTCAATACCATAGAGCACATGGGCATGTCGGAGAAGCAGATCACTGGGTCCCAAACTTGTAACTGTTAGGAGTCGATTATGGTTAAATAATGCTGCAGATCTGTAGAGAAGTCCATGTCTGAACAAGGCATGGCTGTTCTGGAAGCAAAAGGGGGTCTACAACAGGTCATAATGTTTTGACTGACTGGGCTATAATAGCATGGCTGTCACATGTCGAACAAGATTACAAATCCATGTAAAATCTGCACACTGATCTCTGTGTGTTACATGGATGATGCAAGTCTTCAGTGCTGTTGCACATAATCCAACTGTGACAAAAACGTGTAGTTTTCGTGAATGACGTGTCACCTTCCAAAGGATCAACACACTGAGAAAACTGGACAACCCAAAGTCAGCGATGCATCGTGTCTGACGTCATTAATATAAACAAACGCGGAAATAAAAACTCATTTGGTGTTAACTGTAGCTAGGTGGGAGACTTGGATGACACATTTAGAACATTTTGTTCACGGCGTAGCCACAAAACAACTCTTCAGTTAAACATGCATCAAAACGACGTGTTTTATATTTAGACACGTTTACAAAAAAAACTAAAAAAAACACCATTAAACAGTTTAATCGTTAGATATGATGTTATAAAATAAATAAATATTCTACATTGCAGGCCAGCCGAATTTTACGCAAACATTTAAATAATGAAAATGTTCCTACAGCGGTCGCGAATGCCAGTTATTTTGACCCCGAACACTAAAATTAATATTTCCAACTCCAGGTTCGGTTCTCCTTTTTCCAGCGAGCGGGATAGACTGCAGGCGCGTAATGCCAGGTGATAAACAGGGAACGTTATCTTATATTGTGGTTGGATACACATTTATCGATGAATCAAATTAATCTTTAACCCAGGTTATCAGTCAAAACAGATAAACCCCAGACAGACATAAGTGAATGAACTCACGGTCCGGAGAGCAGCCATCTCTTCTACGTAGCGCTGATAAAAACGAGATTATCCGTTCGTGTGGAAACAAACAAACTAAACATTAGTTCCGCCCAGCTGCTGTGGTGCCAGAAAACAGCAAGGCACCTCACATAAATACTCATACCAGGTTTATAAACAATATGTTACTGGTACTTGTTTTTATTTTAACTATTTACACCATATGTATAAGAATGCCAGTGGGTAAAAAGGGGGACAAAGTTAATGAGACTGTCAATTTTTAAGGCTTTATTAATGTTGAATGGTCTTAGCTAGGAAGTTAACAGAGGCGTGCCAAATGCATGGCATCTGATTGGGCTAGAGGCAGAGAGGTTACTGTAGGTCAAATATGTTTAATACTGATTGGTCTAGCATTGGAGGGTGGTGCAGGTCTAGTTACAATTGGCCTGGATGCCAACATAACCCTAACCCATAAACTCAACCAGGCAGATAAAATAAAGGGACACTTAATTTTTTTGCATCACCAACCTCCCTGTTTTATGAGCCATTACTGTTGATTTTAGTATGTAAACAGGTGATTTTTCAGTTTGAAAATAATTTCCAGCTGCTCAAAAGCCACACGATGCTGTAGAGGTCAGAAAGATCAGGACAGGATCTGACTCTTAAAGCCGTAGTTGAGTTCTGCCCCTCCGCTGAGCAGCAGGTCGATCCCGGTGCAGAAAGTGGCATCTGCAGCCAGATACAAGGCAGCAAGTCCACACTCAGCCTCTGTTCCCATACGACCCATCAGCTGTTGGGAGGAGAAAGCACATGTGACTGGTTGTACCAGGCAGTTTCTTCTGCCATCAACAGCTGTTCACACAGCTACTGCTGTTAAACAAGGAAAATTGGTACAAATTTGATATCAAGAAACATTCTGTTCCTCTATTCTGTCTTGTACAGCTGTTTGTTACATTAACACAAGGCAACTTCTGCTGCATCAGCAAAAATCATCTGCTACATGCTCTTGACACAAAAACTGTACCTAATGAAAAGCTTTTGCTACTTTCCTGAGCTAACCTGAGCATTTTCTCCCACTCTGATGGCCTCTGCAGCATCTGGCGTCTGTGCTGCAAGTTCTTCCCAAAGCGGCGTCATCACGTTACCTGGAGAGATGCTGAAACAAATCAGCTGTAAGCCATAATCATCACAGTTATAACAACTAAAGGCTTGAAATGTCTGGCTTTGCATGCACTGAGTCTATATCTCATTTTAGTTTCACCTTTTAAGTTGAATTACTAGCAGAAAAGAATTTTGCACATTAACTTATTTTTTTCTAATTTCACATGTAGTTTGAGAATCACGATTACTGAAACCGTTGCTAATTATTCCTCAAGCAGCAAGGAAATCACAAAAAGCCATAAATCTAAAAATAATGTAAAATTTCACTGTTTGGCTTCTTTAGCAAATAACATTATTACCCTATTGGATATTTAACTGGTGACATCAAAGAGAGGTTTGCCTCACCAGTTCACTCTCACATTGCATCGACTCTCATCCACAGCCATGGCCTTGGTCATGGCGATGATCGCTCCCTTGTGGAGGAAACGTTACATTACAGAGCAGCTCTGCTGGTTTTTAAAATATTCTTCTAGCATCTATTAACTCACTTTAGTGGCAACATAGGGTGCAGCATCTTTCTGACCAATTGTGCCCACAAGACTGGAAACATTAATAATGTTTCCCTGATGCTGGCGCAGGTAGGGTAATGCAATCTGCAGAGAGAGCCAGAGCTTTCACAAACACACACACACACACACACAAGCATGATGGGAAGGTCTTTGCAACAACGCAGGAGTATAAAAACTATATTATTACACAAATGTTACAAATCTAAGCTGTTATTGGGGGTAGGTTTTATTTATAAAATAAAAATGAGAAAAACGTAATTTCACATATGTGTCAAATTCTTTTTCTCATGATTTTTTGTAAGTTTGAGGTTTGAATAAACTTTATTAATAATTCAAGTTCTGGAGATGACACATTCCCTTTATCAAGTTGTAGTTTTGTTATTTTTATGTAATTTTGTTTTCCCAAATTTCATGAATCAGATTTTAAACTCCAATATCATTTCAAGCCTTCTATTTAAAACAAACGTCTCCATTATCAGACAGTTTGACCTTAAATCGTACATTTTTTAAAATGAAATTCCCACAAAGTTTTAGGACGTGACCAAATAAACTATTCACTTGAGATGTTTTGTATTTTTTAACTTTTCCCCCTTTCTCTTGCTCTCAACTCTGATATATTTTCTAAGGAAAAATAAATAATATTTTTACACTATTTTCCTATTCATAGGTAAAAAAAATTCCTGCTAAATTATTTGTTGACGCACGTATAAAACTTTACTTTAGAAGCCAGGAAGTAACTGATGAGGTTGAGATTCAGCAGCTCTCTGAACTCCTCTGCTGTTGTTTCATCGGTGGCTTTGTGAGGAGGGTCTGAGGATGAAGATGATCTAAAAATTAATCTGCAGCTTCATTCTCAAATACGTCTGCAAGAATCAAGAGGGCGACTCACGCCAGCCAGCGTTGTTGACCAGGCAATCAATGTGTCCATAAAGCTGCACAGTGACTGAGATCAACATCTGAAGAGACAAATAAGGACAAACTAATATGAATAACAACTAAAAGTTCACATTAAACAATTTCCTGTTAAACCATGGGGCCCACTGTTGCTGCAGCTCTTAAGGTTGGTTTATGCTTGACGCATCCGCGAGGTCCGTACGGCTCCGTGCGGAAAAGTTGCGTCATTTTGCGTCATTTTAACAACCACGCCCCTCCACACGGCCCAAAATTTCCGCAACGCGCACCTAGGAAATTTTCTAACCACGCAGACGGTCGGACGCAGAAAAACATGGCGGACCGGCAAGAACTAGTATGGCAGAGGTTCGTAAATACAGACATTTGTATGATTCAGCTCTCAGAGATCACCGTGATCAACATGTTGTTAATAATTCTTGGAGAGAAATAGCTCGCACTGTCGGAAAAGACGAGGACGCTGTTAAAAATGCTGGAATGCCGTGTTGTAAACAGTCATTGTTACTTCTACTATGGTGTAGTGTTGGATGCATGCCGTAGAGCTCCATGCTGCCCCCTACAGTTTGGGAGAATATTGGCTCACCGCAGAGACGAGCCGCACGAACCATAAACGCTGCGAGTTGTGAAGCGCGTTCCATCTGCGAGCCGCATCACCGCGCGGAAAGTGAATGTGTCAAGCATAAACCAAGCTTTATGATCGCATTAGAGACTTCATGCAGATGTGGACATGTTAACTTCATTAAACAACCAAAGAGACACGCATAAAGCTGTAATTCAAGGTGATCTGTGAAACACAAAGTGAGGGTCTTAAGGAGATCGCTAGCCTAGTGAACTAGACCAAATGCGTGCTTTGCAAAGTTTGGTCTAGCAGCGCTCCACTGGAACCTCTGCAGCCCCAACAGCATTCTGGCTGGCCAATCACAGCTCTCTAGAGGGGTTTCAAACACATAAAGAGCTGTGATTGGTCCATAATGGTGGGCCAATCATAGTGCTCTATCTGCTTAGTGAACAAATCACAGAGCTTTATCCGCTTTGTGGGCCAATCAGGGCACTCTATATGCCTGGTGGGTGGGATGATGCAACAGAGTGAAACAAGAGTATGTCACATTCATTGTCCAGTGGAATGCGGAGATCATTTGAAAGACAACGGTAGAACCCGCCCCACAACCGAGAGCCGTCAATGGAGCATTGCCAGACTAAATAATACATTAATTTAGTCTGGCTTGCCAAGCGGAGATCGCTACATGTGAAGCTAAATTACAAAATTGCATGACTAGAATTTGTTATCACATTCATATATACAAAATAACATCTTCATTCATAACTTTTAACGTTTCTAAATAGTTTTTTGAGTGTTAAGGCAGTTTTATGTTGTTTTGTTCTTATTGAACTGTATTTTTAGAGCTATTTAAAAACTCAAACCAGATACAGATGTTATTTTATGGGTCAGAAGCTCAAACATCTGGGATCTCCAACTTCAATCAATCAATCAATCAATCAATCAATCAACTTTTAATTATATAGCATCCTACAATACATGCAACTCAAAGTGCTTAACAAATTAAAAAGGCCTCGCTTACCCACATTCCCTCCCATCCCCAGAATTTTAAAAACAGTCTGACAATAAAAACCCCTTCACGACACTCATCCTCTGGCACACACGCACACATACACGCCCCCTTCCCCATGGTAAAAAAAATACGATTGACTGAGATCAGATGAGCCAGACCAGCTAAGACAAGGATAAGGAAACGCCATCAGGGGAGCCATCCGCCCCGGCAGCAGCAGCCGAGGCACCGACACAGGGCGCCCAGGGCAGGGAGGGCAGAGACCCCCACCTCCACCTAGGCACACCTGGAAAGCATCCAGGCCACCACAGCCGACCACCGCCGCCGGGGCAGAGGGCTCCCACAGAGGAAGCAATGGTAAAAGGTTAAATTAGGGTTAAAATATAAAATCAAAAGAGCTAAAATGAGAATTATAATATAAAAAGTTATATAGATATTAAAATAATGTTGATCATAAATCATGGTAAAAACTGTTTAAAAAGCACAAATAAAGAAAGAATACATTAAATAAATTAAAAAAATAAATAAATAACCTAAGTAATTAAATAGTTTCAAAAGTGATAGTATTCAGTTAAAAGCTAAGCTAAAAAGATGAGTCTTGAGCCTGTTTCTAAAAACATGAACGTTCCCAGCAGCTCTGAGGTCCCCTGCTTCACCCCAACTAGCTTCTCATAGATGCATAATTTCTGTCAGTTCACCCATATTAGATTTATTTTTACTTCTTGCATACATACATAATATGAACATCTTTATAATATATTGTGCCTGTTATTGAGAGTTTAGTAACCTAGCTGAATGTGGAGGATGAGGCATTTGGATTTTTCTAAAGCATTTTCCTTACCTTTCACAAAGGCTGTAGCAAAAATCTGGATTGGCCGCATGGTTACCTGTTTTTAGAACTGGATGCTTTGTTGCAAGATGTCTGCAGAGCTCTTGTTTCCCAATGATAACACATTTTACAAGGTGTGGTAAAATGTCCACAAATGTTATCTCGCCTCAAAATGTAATAATACAACCTCCATTTGGTCTGTTTTTATTGGTGGAAGCTGAGGGTCAGCATGCTTTATTAAAACTAAATTTACCTTAATCTCTTCTTCCTTGGACATGTCACATTTGATAAATTTGCATGAGCCCGGTCCTGCTGAGTTGAGTTCCTCTTCCAGAGCTTCACCTGCAGGACCTAAAACACATGCTTGACTTTCATTAAATACTCTGGATTTGCTTTTGCAGACAGAAAAGCAGTTAGTCACATTAAGGAAACTGACCTCCTCTCGCACAAAACACCACTTTGGCTCCATTTTCCACTGTAGAAAAACAAAAGCACATTAAAGCTGTTAACGCGCCCACTTACTGCTGAAATCACAACAAACGCACTGCGCAAACACGAGTGACTGGCATACCAAAGGCTCTGACGATCCCTCTGCCGATCCCTTTGGATCCTCCGGTGACAATAACAACTTTGTTGTGGTATCGGAGGGACATTTCTGCCAGCGGCTGAGCAGAAAGCCCGAAATGTTTCACTACTAAACACCAAAAAGGCTCCCACTTCCTACCGCAGGCCACTTCCACCCAGTCAGCTGACCGCCGAGTCACCGACTGTTTTGGTTTGTAAAGTGCAAAGTTCCGCAAAAAAAGAGTTTTACTATGATGCGTCCAAGTGCTGACTCAACAATCGGAAATCTGAAATTCAGCAACACAGAGATGAATACTGTTGTAAAAATGTTAATAAAATATAATTTAGTTGCATTATTTTGTGATATTTTTTCACTTTTACATTGGATATTTTCTGAGAAAGAAAAGTTTTTAAATATAAGGCACGAGATGTGGTGCAACAAAGCTGTACTATGAACACATAAAAGTCAAGGTTTTCAAGAGAGAAGAAGCACAAAGGTTATTTGACCTGTAGATGTTTAAAAAGAGGACTTGAGTTTATTAGGTAGAAAATGGGCAGCAGGATAAAGACTGCAGCAGGATCCTTGAGCTGTTTGGTTCTGATTTGAGCATCTCCATTAGTGCACAGCACCTTTCCACACATAGCATTTGTGAAACATAGTACATTTTTATGATTATTATAAATTAAATGTATGTAAAGCAAACACTAGTATAAAGTAAGTACTAGTATAAGTACTAGTTTAAAGTAAGAACTAATATAAAGTAAATAATAGTATAAAGTAATTACTAGCTTAAACTTATGGGCCATTCCCATCTGTACCTGGTCGGCCCGGCCCGGATAGCATAGCTTGCTTACATATCTTGGTGGCCTGCCTTTTTTCAGGGTGCAACGAGACTATTTTTCAGCCCTCTTTCTGAGGTGGTCTGCTTCAGGCTGACCAGGGCCAACACACCCACTGCTGACTGATAAACCAGCTTATCAGTCAGCAAATTCACACCTTCCATTAGAGCAAGCCTCTGATTGGTGGGTAGAATCAGCCCACATGGGCTTAAGTCATGCTCAATTCATTATCATTCATTATCATGCTGATTACCTAGAAGCTGAAAATGTCTCTGACTGCATTCCTTGCATAGCTAAGCTAGGATGTGTGGAACACATAGCAGTGGAAATCCACTGCTATTTGTCAGTGGATTTCCAGCTTCCTGACAAATAGGAGCCAGCATGTGCGGTTGAACAATGTTACGTCTGGCACAAGGTTGATCAGCACCGGTACACCACAGGGGTGCGTCCTTTCTCCACTGCTCTTTTCATTGTACACCAATGACTGCACCTCTAATGACTCAGCTGTAAAAATCCTGAAATTTGCAGATGACACCACTGTCATTGGGCTCATCCAGGATGGTGATGAGTCTGCTTATCAGCGAGAAGTTGAGAGGCTGGTGGTCTGGTGTAGTCAGCACAATCTTGAGCTTAACACCCTTAAGACTGTGGAGATGGTCGTGGATTTTAGGAAGCTTCCCACAGTGCTGCCCCCCCTCACAATATCCAACAGCCCAGTGTCAATGGTGGACTCATTCAAGTTCTTGGGAACTATCATTTACAGGGATCTGAAGTGGGAAACAAACATCAACTCCATCATCAAAAAGGCTCAGCAGAGGATGTATTTCTTACGGCAACTAAGGAAGTACGGCCTACCACAAGAGCTGCTGATCATCTTCTACACTGCTGCAGTCGAATCCATACTTTGCTCATCCATCACTGTCTGGTTTGGGTCAGCCACAAAAATGGACAAATGCAGACTACAGCGTATTATTAAAACAGCAGGAAAAATCATTGGTGCCCAACTGCCCTCTGTCCAGGAACTGTACATCAGCAGGACCAGGAAAAAGGCAGTGAATATTGTCCAAGATGCCACACATCCTGCATCTACTCTCTTCCATCTCCTCCCATCTGGCAGACGCTATAGATCGCTGTACACAAAAACTACCAGACACAAGAACAGTTTCTTTCCTTCAGCCATTTCTCTCCTGAATCTGTAGATTATTTTACCATCCTTTTATCATAGGTTTTAATACTTATTCAGTATGCTTATGGATATGTGTGTGTGTGTGTGTGTGTGTGTATGTGTGTGTGTAAATGAACATGTGTGTGGGTATACATGTTCTTATGTGTTTTTAGGTATTTTTATTCTCATTTATTTTGGTTGTTGTATGTTTTAGAGAGCGAACATCTACCGAAGACAAATTCCATGTAAATGTACTTTTACTTGGCCAATAAATCTGAAATCTGAAATCTGAATTAACCGGGCCAGTCTGGGGCCGACTGGAGCTATCTGGGCAGGGCCGACCAGGTACAGATGAGAATGGCCCATGAGTACTAGTGTAAAGTAAATACAAGTTTAAAGTAAAGACACATATAAAGTACTAGTATAAAGTGGACTAGTATAAAGTAAATGATAGTTTAAAGTAAGTATTAGTAGAAAATTAGGACTGGTATAATGTATGGACTAGTGTAAGGTAAATACTAGTATAAAGTAAGTACAGTATTAAGTAACTGGTAACTCAAACATCCCCAAAACATCAGGAAACTCCACCTCCATTTCACAGTAGGAATATTGCACTTTTCACTTGTTGACTCCTCTCCAAACTTAACGTTTATGGTTTGGTCAAAAAACTCAATTTTGGTGTTATCACTCCAAACGATTTTGTTTCAGAAATGTTGAGGCTTGTCGCTGTGCTGTATGGCACATTGTAAGCAAGACACTTATGGCATTTGCATAGTTATGGCTTTCTTCTGTCAACTCTGCCTTGTAGCCTATTTTTCTTCAAGTGCATCCTTTTGTGCCACTTGGAACAGCCATGCCACTTTCTTTGAGGGAGTCCTGAATGTCAGCAGAAGTTTTTGAGGGGTTTTCCGTAGGTTGTTGTAGAAATCTTTGTTGGTCTACCTCACCGTGGTTTAGTTTAAACAGAATCCCTAAGTTTCCACTTCAGTGAATATGTTCTTATAGTCCTGTCTTGTTTTAAAGAATTCAATCACCTTTTCTTGTAGATCTTGTGACAAGTTTTTTGCTTTCTCCATGACTCAGGAACTGGAAACATCAGTACCGCTCTGGATGGAAGATGCGAGGGTTTGCACAAAAACTCACTAACTTTTATAATCACAGACTGACTGTAAGGAAACATCACAGATGAGGATGGTAAGCAGCCATTCAAACCCATTTCTGTCAAGTTGTGTACATTTTTCAGGCCAAAATTATTGGGGTGTGTAAACTTTTCCACAGGGTCACTTTGGTATTTTATTTTGTTATGGTGATTTGAAATGAGCTGTGGTGGACTGCCAATCTGTCCAGGTGTACCCTGCCTGTTTGTCCGAAGACTGCTGGAGATAGGCTCCAGCTCCCCGCTACCTGCGTGGATAAGCGGGTACAGACAATGGATGGATTTGAAATGAGTTCAGTTTTTTTTTCACAAATAAATGGCTTCAAAACATCATTGACCATTGGTGAAAACAAAAAGGATTTTGTATTTTCAATAATATTCTTTTAGAAATGTAAAAAAAAAAAAAATCTATAAATCCATGTGTTAATTTATTGGCCCTACTCTATTTAACATCTGCAGTCTTCAACTTTTCATCACTTTTCATGCAAAACATATTTTTTTAACATTAACACTGTTGAATGTATGAAGTTGGCTTATCAGCCTGGTGAGCTTAAACTCATTTAATCTACAATGAGTTACTTACTCAGAAAAATACTTCAAAAATGGCCAAAATCTCCATTTCAACAGTATTGTCATGACACTATTTTTGCAAACATGCCTGTGACTTTAGTTTATTGTATTGCAAAGAGGAAAGAGACAGAAATTGTTTAAACTACCTATTTGAGCAGGGCCGCTGTTGATACTGCCACCCCATCCTGATTTATCATAGTAGGGTGGGGCCCCGATGTCAGTGCAGTGGCTCTGCCCCAAACTATTATTGTAAATAATAAAATGAAAGCAAATGAAAAAGTCATAAAAACTTTTTTTTAACTATATTAATGTAAAAAATGAGACAAAGCGTTTTGCAACATAAAGACGGAGATGTGTGTTTTGAGACATGTGCTTTGAAAGTAGAATTTTTTGGTAAGTCTGCAATTTACAAAACAAATGTTTCATACTACAAAATGAAAGATACATGTTATAAAATGAGAATGATAGTAGTTATAAAACATGATACAAGTCATGTGACAGAAAGAAAAGATAAACCTGGGCAGCTGAAAATAAGAAGAAAATATGATTTTCATTACGCAGATGAAGAAACAGTCAATTACAAGAGCTACAGTAAAACAAGCAACATGCATTTCATAAAATAACTTAGACCAATGCAAGATCAGTAAAATTCAATTAAAATAAATCAGCAATAATAACAGCACATTTAAAAATAAAAGGAATATTATAGTAAGTGAAGTTTACTTATATAGCACTTATCACAGAAAGAAAAATCACAAAAAAAAACACCAAAATAAATCATAAAGTCATAAAACAAAATGAAAAAGTAAATAATAAAATATCATAAAATGGTGAAAGGTAATTAAAGGGACTTTACGGACTTTTGAATTTTTATGCTTGCGATTGCCCCCTCAGGCCAAAAGCGTAATGGCAGCTTCAATAGTAGGCTCGTGCACAAGGCGCGCATGCTGTACGTGCACACTCCTTAACGAAAATAACAGCTGAGACAGTCCCGTGTGTGTGGCCTGGAGGACAGAGGACAGGAGAACGCGCAGCTAATTAATTAAATAATTTGGTTCTGTACCTTTCTCTTCAGCACAGCGACAAAGGTTTATGATGGGTCAGTCCTCCTGCATGCTCAGATCAGTCCCTTCCCTTGCTTGAAAAATTGTTCCAAAATGAAAGTTGAACCCACATCTTTTTTATCTGTGAATTCAATGCCGTTCGGCGAGTCTCAATTAAAAATTTGGACATCTTACTGTAAAAATATATACCATTAATGTAAAAAAGAAACTCTAAATAAACTATGTTCACACCCAGAATCAAACCCAGGTCTTCTACTTGAGAGTCAGACGTCTTACAAGGTGAGCTACACTCTACTAGCAATCACAGTATCTGTAACTTATTTCCTTGATGACACCTGAAACAACGTCAAACCAAAGAACGGTTCAGAGCGAAAATGGCTATTTCGTTGTTAATTTGCAGGAAATATCTAGAAGAAAGTTCTACATAAAGTAGCTAAAGGTCCTCAGGAATGTAGCTAGGTTCATCACTAGGCGTTAGGAACAGCGGCAATGTCGCTGAGTTGGCACTGCCTCTCTCTCTGCTGCTAAAGCTACTGATAGCAAATGCTACGGGCTATGCCTGAGCGTGAACGCGCATGAAGCTGCCTGCTCGACCCGAGCATCTCTCTTTTTCTGTGATTTTACAGAAAAACAGGCAATCACAGTAAAAATGCCAGGGCTCATTCTACAGGACCAGGGCATTGCAGGAGAATATATGAAGAAGAAATTTATTATTTCTATACATGTTTTGGCTGTCGAACTTCCATAATGCCCCTTTAAAATCAGAAAACACAAAATATTTAGACATTTAACTCATTCACTGCCAGCCGTTTCCTGATCGCTAAAGGCCTTCGCTGCCAGCGTTTCTCGCTGTTTTTACAGTTTTTTTAAGAGTCACAGAACGTTGCGAGCAAGGATGATGTTGACACCAAAACAACCAAAACAAAGAGTAGACTCACTTCTTACATCAGGAAGAATCAGCGTGTTTCGAGCGTTATCCGTTCTTTCATAATCCGTTGTCGATTTGTGATCGGCAGACGCTTTTCCAGTTTGCGCCTCACTTTATTTTACAGCAGCGGCCCAAAATGATCTCCTAACACATGGATGTTCTGCTTCCTGATCATGTGACGTGTGACGTATGCGGATGAAGATCAGCTTCAGAGCTGAGATGTTTGTTCTCTCGGCGCAGGGGCTCTTTATGATGCCCGAACAATAAAAAAATGCAAATGACGACTTTATTTGTCATTGGCAGTGAGCGGTTGGATTTAAAATGACTACTTTAATCGTCAATGGCAGTGAATGAGTTAAATAAAGTTACATAAAAATAACACAATTATTAAAATGATCATAATAAAACTACAAAAACATCAAAACAGCAGAAAGTTAATTAAAAAGTCATTTTACAGGTGAACCCCCCCCCACTAAATATTAATATATTATATAATTATGAAGTCATATAAATAATGAACTGTTCTGCGTAAAGAAATGTGTTTATAAACTAAAACTGTAAAAAAAGATGTGAATGAACAAAATAGTTTATGCTATTGAATACAAATAATCATCAAACTGAAGACTGAGACTGAATTTAAGGGATTAAATTAATTAGAGATGAACAAAAAGCAAAATTTCATGAATTTTCACCAATTTATAAATATAACATAATTTACTTTGCAGTATATAATCTATGAGACACAAAATGGCAACATTTACTTCTGGAATTTATATTTTCTGTGCACTTATTAATACTTTTATTAACTATTTATTATTATTATTATTATTATTATTATTCAAGTACGCTGATTAGGTTACATGTAGTAAAATATGTACAGTATGTTTAGGGGTGTGTGGGGTGGGGGTAAGAATTCTTGGACAAGGAAGGGTCGTTGGGGCGGCGGGGGGGTGGGGGGGGGTGGTGAAAGAAGAAGCTGCAGCGCTTTTGGAGCAGGGTCAAAGATTAAATTTCAACCCTGCAGCATTCCCCTCAGCGCTCTGTAACAGAGCGACAAGCCTAACTTCTCCACGGGCAGCAGATTAACACCACAGCGGTCCCTGACGGAGACACATGGCTCCCCTCTGCCTCCTCCTCGTAGATCATGAAGGAGGGACAATTGGGAGGTCTTTTCTGGACATCAAGAAGACGAGGGAACCGATGCAGAAACTGTTGCAGAAAGAGGGAAGGGTCAGCAGGCACCTGGAGGTGGAAGTACAACAGCAGGGTCATGGCCACTGTCTGTAGGTGTGATTAGCGGGAGCAGGTGGACACGCAGGTAAAGACGGAGACTTTTGTCACTAGAGGCTAAAGTTTATAGAAAAGTTTCAGAATAATTAAACATGTTTTGCAGGTTTAATTACATTATTTCCTAAACCGTATGGCTCATAAGTGATAAGTAATTTCTGTAAACACAAAAATGATGTGCCAATAATTTTTTATTGCAGCTTCCACTAATCCTCTTCTGTTCAGCTGCGTCTTTGCAGCAGGTTTAACCTTGATTCTTCCTTCTTTCAGCACAAAGACTCAACAAAATTTACAAGCAAATAAAGCCTCCAAGGCTGAGAAATGGATAATCAAGACAAGCAGAGAGTCTCAGACAAAGAAGGGGAAAAGTCGAAGGCTGAGGAGGTCAGTGATGAACAAAAACAAAGCAAAGACAAACACAACAAACTGGAGAAGGAGAGCAGTGAGAAGGAGGTGAGGGGGGAGAACCGTCGCCCCTGGAGGAGTAACTGGGCACTGGCTGAACGTCTGGCCATCAACGTTTCTGGGATGCGTTATGAGACCCAGCTCCGTACCCTTGCCCAGTTTCCAGACTCCCTGCTGGGTGACCCCCAGAGGCGCCTTCGCTACTACGACCCCATGCGTAATGAACTATTCTTGGACAGGAACCGCATCTGCTTTGATGCCATCCTCTACTTCTACCAGTCAGGGGGAAGGCTGCGGAGGCCCGCTAACATCCCCCTGGACATGTTCCTGGAGGAACTGCACTTCTACGAGCTTGGGGAGGAGATAATCGACCGCTTCAAAGAGGATGAAGGCTTCCATAAAGAGGAGGAGAGACCATTACCCCCCAAAAAGTGGCAGCAGGACATCTGGATGCTGTTTGAGTATCCAGAGTCTTCTGGTGGAGCTCGAATCATTGCCATCATCAGTGTTATGGTCATTATCATCTCCATTCTCATCTTCTGCTTAGAGACTCTGCCGGAGTTCAGACATGAGAAGGAACGAAGGGAGGTGAGGAGGAAGTGGAGGTTGTTAAAACAGATGAATGAAAACAAGTCACTGAGAACAGTTAGAAAAGAAAAGAGGGCTAGAAACTCATCTGGTCCTACAAGTTTGTCTCCGTCAACAGTATTAAACAGAGGCTAACAGCAGAGAAGAGCTTAGTATGAAGGCTGAATGTAAAGCTAAATTCACTGTAAGAAATCATCTTTAGAAAAACAGCTCTAACTCAATGCCATGGCATTTTTCATTCGGTAAACAGATATTTGCATTTCTGCTGACGTAGATTTTATTTTAATAACTAAACACACAATTAAACAACAAAAATGTCCCTCAAGTATGTAGTCCTACTTTCTTAGAGGTTTAGTTTATAGCCTAGAGAGAAAGGAAGAGCATTTATTTTCTGAGATTTTTATTAAGGCTGAATGAGATGAAGTTTATGAACAGTCAGTGTCTTACCTGCAGTAGACAGCTGTCAGCAAAATCTTAGTCTGGGGAACCAGGGAGACATTGTTTACTTGATCAGTACGCTAGCTAAACACATTTATGTTGCCTCTTGTAATTATGTGGTTCGAAGCTGCTTATCCTGTCGTTGGTTAGAAATGAGTTGTTATTCCACTGGTCTTGTGCCAGACAACACACAGAGAAGCTGAGTTGCTGTGAATACAAAGACAACTTACTTTGCTTGAGAAAAATTAGATGAAACAACACCATTGTTTAGAAAATATAAAATTCTGATGAACTTCGTTTATTTATGGCTAACTGAGCAGCAGGAGTGCACGCTGCTAGCACAGCGTGCTAACAGAAAAACAGAAAGCAAACAACTGTTTCAAAGAGATGAACTGTAAAAACATTTAACCCAACATTCATTCAAACATCTAGAAAACCTTATTTAGAGCTATTTTGCATGGTAGGACTTCATCCATAAATTGGTTTCGCTCTAGCTGTCAGACATGACCTCTTTCTACAAACGGTAGGAAACTGATCACTACACCCTGCTAGACAAAAACAATGCAATAAAAGCCCATGCACCATCTCCATGGAGCAGTTGTTTACATTCATAATACTCGATGCTCTGAACGTCTGTGGTTAGATGCTGTGGTTCCATTACGAAGGGCGTAATGAAAACTGAGTTTTCACTTCATAATAAACTTTATTTTAACTACCATTTTGAACAATATTAATAAATATAAAAATATGATATTAAAATATGTTTTTTTCCTACTCAAGGCCTAAACTTAATGCCTGGTGACCTACACCCCAATTTTGGGAACTGGCGCCGTACAGCATCGATGGAAAAAGCATGGATCTCATGAAATGTACTGTAAAAATGTAGGTTATTATTGTTGCTATAAATCAAAAGTCAAAAGGAAAGAGAGCGTTTTGCTGTTGGGGGTGGGCCATGCAGACGACATGCGATGTCTCATACACCTGCCGGAGCCATTTGGATGAAGTGGATACTTTAAAAATAGTTAGAAGTGAGAGTGAATGAAAGGACTTAGAAGTAGAAGCAAGTGTGAATGCGGAGAACGAGAGCTTGTCTCACATTACTGCTTGGAGACCTACAGAGCTATTCATAGACGGACAACCCTTAGAGTGCATCAACACATAAACTAATGTCCATATTAATAAAGGCTGTGACTCACAGGCGTGGAAGAGACGGTGACAGGTCAGTTTTTCTGATGACGACTGCAGAATGAAATTAGCTGGTGGATGCTTGTGTGGCCAAGAGACAAGACGGATTCTGGGTTAAAGGAGCAGAAACGATATGTACCGGCACCCAATGAGTTTCTGCTTCATCGTTTGTTGATACAAATCACACTGTAGGAGATCTGAGCTAATCTGGGCTCCATCCAAACCTGCATACACAGCTGTTCCAACCCAATCAGATGTCCACCAGCTGGAACATCTTAAAACAATCAGTTGGTTTTCTTAGATCTTGACAAATGATTGCTATTGCTTTTTTTATTTGACACATAATTGATTAGAATTATGTTAGCAACAAACCAATCAAGCCGTGTTGTTCAAGGAACTTTGGTCCAGAGCCAGACGTCCAGGTACTCAAAAATGTGTTTTTTTAAGATAACAGGAAAAAAATAAGGACTGCCCTGCACAGTCATATCCATGGAATCATTTTTTAACTTTTATTGTAAAATTGAGAAACTGCTGGACAGCAACTGGGAAACAAGGCTGGAGAGAAACTAAAAAAGTAAATGGCTCGGTTTGCAGTTTATTGGGTTGATCCAGCTGAAACTCATTTAATGAAATACCTCAGACCTGCATGAAATCCTCCTATCATCAAGGCTATAATGTACACCAATGGCTTAGGAGAGGGATGTTTATTCAGCTGTGCGGTTAACTTGGACTGCGTAATGCCTGTATCTGAAGTAAATGACAAAACCACCTATCTGAAAAGTTAAATGAGGCGTGTAAAAACCTCAATCACCTCTTTCGAAATGGTCACTGGGTTGATCGACCCAACTAGGTCATTAGATCAACTCTCAGTGAAGAACAGTTTCACTGCAAAATGTTCAAACACTTTGAGTAACTGTATCTAACTTATTAAAAGACACTGATGCTCAGTCATCTGTCCCTGATAAAAACAAACGGCTGCGTTAAACGAAGTGCCAGATGACTGTAACACAAGCCGTAGTCACTTGAACTTAAGGTTTATTTGTGTATTTAAATATAGATAAAGTGATTTATATAAAAGTCTCTGGAAAAAAAATGAACGCTGGGAGGGTGAAAAAGGAGAGGAGTGAAAAAGTTAGCACGGTATCACGGTATCCTGATGACCCAAATGTTTTCTCTCCAGTAAACACCGTCTCCATGGAGCTACTTACTACCAGTCTACTCTTTTATTCTCACCTTTCTGTCTCCAGGTCATGTTTGATAAGCATAAAATGAAAGGAAATTATTTAATCAGAGTCTGATCACTTGTGTTTGCCTTACAGCAATTCACCACCACGCCTCATCCCACCATCCCCAACGAAACCATCTTGATCCCACCAAAGTTCACTGCCTTCCACGACCCCTTCTTCATAGTAGAGACTGTCTGCATCTTCTGGTTCTCCTTTGAACTCATCATGCGCTTCATCAGTGCTCCAAACAAGATACGCTTCTTCAAAGACATCATGAACATCATCGACTTTTTGGCCATTTTGCCCTTTTTCGTTACACTGGGCACAGAGCTCGCCAAGGACAAAGGCACACAACCCTCCGTGTCCCTGGCCCTCATCCGGATCATTAGACTGGTGAGGGTCTTCAGGATTTTCAAGCTTTCTCGTCACTCCAAAGGCCTCCAGATCTTGGGTCAGACACTGAAGGCTAGCTTGCGAGAGCTTGCCCTACTGATTTTCTTCCTTTTTATTGGGGTCATCCTCTTTTCAAGTGCTGTTTACTTTGCTGAGGTGGACAGTATTGGCACATCATTCACCAGCATACCCGAGGCTTTCTGGTGGGCGGTGGTTACTATGACAACAGTGGGCTATGGGGACATGAGCCCGGGGACGGTTGGGGGAAAGCTGGTGGGCTCTATGTGTGCTATTGCTGGTGTGCTCACCATCTCTTTGCCAGTTCCTGTCATCGTGTCCAACTTCAGCTACTTCTACCACCGAGAGATGGAGTGTGAGGACAACAGGGTGTACAGCCACGTTCCCACATCACTCTGGGAAAAGGACGGGGAGAATGAAGACGAAGGTGAAGAGGAGGATGGATTGGATGAAGGTCCGGAGTACATGGGGGATTATGCACTCCTGTCACAGCAGAACAGGGCCACGAGCCCTCCTCTCAATGGGCGTCTACTAGGTGGACTTTGTACAGAACCGGTTGCAGGTGATCGGCAAGGGATTACGTTTAGTCTCAAAGAACCTATGGTCACCCAAGTTTGACGGACAAGAGACAGATTGGACACAACAAAGAAAAAAATGCAAGTCTGGTGTAAAATATTGATCAAAGACGCAGCTGGGTGTAAGAGAAAGAATAAAAAGGAAGATGGACACAAACCAGGTTCGTGACTATAGTTGAGGCTTTGTGTGATTTTGTTGAACATACTTATGAAATAAGCTGTTTGCCCCAAAAATAAACACAACTCTTTGTAACTTGTGTGTCCAGATCTCTCTGCACAATAAGATCAGCTTTAACCTTTATAGTTATTTAGTTTCATGTCAGGTTGAAGTTCATTCATTTCATTTTGTTTTATCTAAACATTATTTAACCACAAAGTCCGTTCAGAGCAGCATTGCTTTCCAAAGAAAACCTGATCAAGATGGCACACATCATTAAAAGCTATGTGCACAACAAAAACATTAATATAACAAGTGAAAACCAACCAATGTCTTACAAGTGGTGCATTTTAAGAGTAGCATCTGCAACCTCTCGGTTATACTTCAGAAGTCTTTGAGATCTTAAGCAACAAATCAACAAGTCATGTGGACAAATCAAATAGGACAAGTGAAATAAATAAACGGGGGTTAAATACTTGATTAAAGAAGTATGTTTTTAAAATTTTATTTATTTCTGGAGTGAGTCTGAAGCACAGATATGTTGGGGCAGAAAGTTGCATATGGCGGGAGCTGGCATAGCAAAGGTTCTGTCCCTAAAAAAGAAAAATATCTCAGAAAACGTTCACGAGTATGGACGAATCCCTTCCTGGTTTCCTCAACAACATGAACGCCAGAGCTTGGTTTCTAACATTTTTTGTTTTGTTTTGTTTACTCTTTTCCAAATTGCAGTCAAGGAAATATCGCAAAAGCTGCATATTTTTGGTAGAAAGCTAAATCTAAAAAAGAAACTAAAAAGTCCTTGCAAAGCATTTAGAAAATAAATAATTAACGTACATTTTTAGGTCTGAAAAAATTAAAACTTTAGATTTTAACCCTTTGATGCATGAATTATGAAATCTTCAACCATGATTTTTTTTAACAATTTTTTTCATTCATCTTTAGGTGTGAATGAAACAAATTTCATATTTACATATTTTTTGTAAAATGTAATTTACAAATAATTTATTACATGTCCACCTCAGTGGACAGTGTGCAATCTGAACATGAAATATGTTGGCTTGACTTACTAAAGTACAAATGGGGGGTTCAAATGCAATAAAGTCTTCAACAGCTGTGCTTAATAGCAAAAATAAATAAATAACAATTTTAAGAACCTGTCCACTGTAGTGACCATTATGCATCAAAGGGTTAATGCTGTAAAAATTGACCTAAAATCAAAACATCAACAAAAAAGGCACCAATAAGTGTTTTTATCGGATTTACAGTCAGATTTAAAACTAATTTTTTAAGAAATTGGACAATTTTATCCTTGAAGTTTGTTGTCAGAACAGTCATGTGCAATATTTACCAAGGAGTCATGTGAAGGTTTAAGGTTTGGGATTCATCTTTAACTTTAAAATTGATTGAACTGCATTTTTGTGCAAAACACAGGTTTCATTCCAGATGGATTAAAATATCTGGGGGGTTTAAATGAGTTTTGAATAAGTTCAAACTTTAGCTTTAAAGCTTCCTTCTAGAAAAATATAACTGATTTCAGATTGCTTTTGTATGTTATGTGGAAGTTGTCGTCGTCTTCCTCCGCTTATCCGGGTCCGGGTCGTGGGGGCAGCATCCCAACTAGGGAGCTCCAGACCGTCCTCTCCCCTACCACCTCCACCAGCTCCTCCGGCAGGACCCCAAGGCGTTTCCGGACCAGATTGGAGATGTAACCTCTCCAACGTGTCCTGGGTGGACCCGGGGCCTCCTGCTGGCAGGACATGCCCAAATCACCTCCCCAGGGAGGCGTCCAGGAGGCATCCTGTCCAAACCACCTCAACTGACTCCTCTTGATCCGGAGGAGCAGCGGTTCTACTCCGAGTCCCTCCTGAATGTCCGAGCTCCTCACCCTATCTAAGGCTGAGCCCGGCCACCCTACGGAGGAAACTCATTTCGGCCGCTTGTATCCGCGATCTCGTTCTTTCGGTCACTACCCAAAGCTCATGACCATAGGTGAGGATTGGGACGTAGATCGACCGGTAAATCGAGAGCCTGGCTTTCTGGCTCAGCTCCCTCTTCACCACGACAGATTATGTGGTTATGTGGAAGTTCTATAACTAAATGTCATCATTTTGTGACACGCTCTGCTGCTCTCAGCATGCTGCGGGCGCTGCAGGTGTCGACGTTGTGCGCATTACAGTTACGGCAGAGATGTGGCCCTCTAATCTCATTCCGACGAGGACAACAAAGAGATCAGTCATCCACTGGTGGAAGTGCACACACGGTTAACCGTCACACATTTACGCAGTGTAACTGATACAACTTAGACATTAGCAAATGCTGATCTCAGGTCAGGGCCAGCTGACACTGCTGTCACAAGGCTGAGGTCTTATCTACTGCAGGATGAGGCAACCACCATGATCTATGGCTCAGTAAGTTGTACTACAACTGAATTTTACAGAATGAATTGAGATTTTTACTTTTAAAGTGTTTTGATAATCAATTATTCATAATTGACCACAATATTTTCAGTGACCATCCTGACTTTTGGTGGAATAATATTTATTATAAAGACAACCAATTAAATCAAGCAGACCTCCACTTAGGCAACGCTGAATATTGCATACCTCTCTGGCAAAGTCAGCAAGTTCAAGGAAAGCGTATAAAAATAGATGGATCAGCATTTCTTCACCTGCTTTTACTTTAAAATGTTAATCTTAAAACCTTAAAATGGAAAATGAAAAAGATATAGCTATTCAAATAAGCCCTCACATTTTTGAAAATGTTGTTATGCAGTCTCGCGCAATACAGGAAAACCTTGTGTCATGTTAGCTTGGAGTATGTGCCGTGGATGTCTCTCAGCTCCTTCCACATTCAGTCTTAGGAGAAAATCTGTTGCATTTACAGCGTTATAGGATTTTTTTGTGTTTTTAAAATCTGATTCACTGTGGAGGTGATCCTAAATCATGTTGAACTCAGAGGTCAACAGCTGTAGGTGTTCATCCAACGAAGGCTGGGAGTTTCATCGAAATCCATCCAGTCGTTTATAAAATGTTATGCTGTCAAACACACACACACACACACACACACACACACACACACACACACACACACACACACACACACACACACACACACACACACACACACACACACACACACAGCACAGTGGCAGAAAAGAATTACAAACTCCAGTTCTGTCTGAATTTATTTTAACAACTAAGATATTGTTTCTGCTTTAATTTAATGACCCTAAATTAGTTTTACCGCCTAACCCAACACATTGGACAAAGGTTGAGCCTGCCTCAGAGTCTCAGCTGATGCCTCTATTTTTAGGTACTTCTATCCTCCAAAATAAAATGGTGTATTTATAGAAAGTGGCAAAAATATTTGTTGTTTACCAAAGTGTTTTTATATTCGTCAATAATTTATTAAATTTAAGATGCCCACATCGATTTAAGTCCATAAAATGAAATTTTGGTTTCATAAAAAGAAAAGTGACGCTAAAATAAATATGTATGATTTGTTTGACAGTGTGGACAAAGTGTGGCCTGCATACTGTGCACAGATGTGGCTGTGTGTGTGTGTGTAAACGTCTTTCTTTACCTAATAAAAATCACGTTTTACCTCTCACTTTCGGGATTTCTGCATTCCTTCCACATGACTCAGTCAGGGGTGGCTCTCAGAGGATGTGAAGATGAAGATGAAGATGTGAGCTCAAACCTAAACCTCGAACACTCTAGGTTTTTGATCCTTGTAGTCTTCTGGTGTTAAATGTTGTGAAATCTCAGGATTTATTTTGACTTACAGCTGTCTGGTGGTAACCTGTGTCCGATGCACCCTGCTGCTGCATGTGATGAGGGATTTGACCTCTAGATGTCACACTGAGTTATAAAACAGCAGCAGCAGCACATAAAACATGACGCCTCCCACTTTCATGCTGCTAGTGAGCTGGACTTATGGCTTTGTGACTTACTTATTACTGAAATAAAACATCTGTTATTTAGAAATAATGCTGCTCAGTTACAACTAAAGACAAAGGAGATTGATATAAAGATATAAAACCTCTACAAGCAGTCCAAAAGGATTTAGATTCTGGGCCATGGAAGAACACGTGTGAGACATAATGTAAAGCTGAAATACTTCTTTAAGTCGTGGTGATTTCCAGATGTTTTGCTTTTGCTCTGTAAACCTCAACACAGCTGGAAAACAATAGTACAAGTATTTTCATGGAAACAGTTGGGAAATCAAAAGGCTGCATCCCACTTACAGACATTTCTGGTTTTGCACATGTTCAACTTAGTTTGCACAGAGTCAGAAATGGAATGCGGCCCTCATTAATATCTCTGGTTACATTAGAGCTAAATAAAAGTAAGACATTTGAAACAATTTAAAGTTAAAAAAGAAAACAAAAGACCTGTAGGGATTATCCCAATTTCTTTTTATTACTAGACATATTTTTGTTTGAATATTTTTATGGTAATAGTTTAATTGCCTTTTTACAGTTCTTACATTTTTCCATTATTAAATACACTTTTATTCAGTTCCTTATGTTCATTTTACTACTGTTTTTACCATTTTTTATTTTAATTTCTATTTCAGTCTGTTTTCCTTTCTGTTGCTGTTGTTTGTCTTCAGTCACTGAAGTAAAAGAAATGCTAAGAACAGTTTTGGTCTGTATTTAGATTATAGGTAGAGATCAGTTCAGGGTCGGTAACACCAGAAAAAAAATACCCTCAATGTTTGAGATATTTTAAGCTTCTACAGGCTTAAAAGCAAAAACTAGAGCAGCATTTCTTACAAATATACTTAAACTTGGTGTAACTCCACATTTTAGACACCCACACAAGTGTGTACATTAATTTATTGGTTAATAAATGTGTTCAATCCTTGTGCATTACCAGATTTACATATGTCTGTGTCATTTACAGTATGCTGCATAGTGCTGGAACCCAATTTTCATTTTTTACTTGTGGGCATTAAAGTTGTCGAAGGTTACAATACTAGCGTACCGCCTATGTGCATAAGTACCTTTGTTGTTATTTTATCTTCACGTTATTCTCTAAGTGTATGTGCTGCTGTAACAAGTGAATTTCCCCACTGTGGGATTAATAGTCTGTTCTATTCTATTCTATGAATGTATGTAATGGTATAATTTTTTTAATTTTGACTATGTAAGCTTTTTTTCCAACATTCACAGGAACAATGAAAAGAGTGAACATGCTGAGATCCAAATGTAAGAAAGGTGAACAGCTAGTTTTCCAGTTTTTAGTGCTCAAAATGCTTTATTGTTCTATTAAAACATTAAAGCTGCAATAGCAAATTTAGATGGGAAATGTAGTCAGAATGTCTGTTGTAACAAATTAGCTTAAAACATTTTTCATGCCTCCTAACAATGTTCTAAAGCAGGGCTGTTCAGCTCTGGGCCTCGAGGGCCGGCATCCAGCAGGTTTTAGTGGTTTCTCTGCTCCAAAACACCTGATTCAGTGATTTAATCACCTGTGCGGCAGCTCATTAGACTCTGCAGAAGCCTGTTAATTACCTTCTGATTAAAAGCAGGTGTGTTAGCAGGGTTAAAACCAAAACGTGCTGGATACCAGCCCTCGAGGCCTGGAATGGCCCTGTTCTAAAGTATAGCTATACACTTATTGTGGAGATAAAAGAATAAAATGAATAAAGTGGTTCTCTTGCAACTATTGGACTCTTCGGTTGTCGGTTTCACCGAGCCGTTGCGCTTCCAAACTTCACTGGGTCCTCCACTCATAACGCACTCACGCATTTAGCCACAGAGCACCACTGGTGAGAGGTTCTCTGCTCAACAACATCAGACAAGGAGAAACAGCCGGCTGCTACCACTTCAACTTTAGGACAAACTACTAGAGTCCCAAAAAGAAAAACGCCATTGGAAGTCACGGACAACAAAAGATGTTTGGACCTAGGAAATGGCGACTGGTGTTTAGCACTCTCTTGTTTCCTCTGGCCACACACGTTTCTGGGTAGAAACATCTCAGGGAAGATACCCGAGGGGAGGGGTGAGCCTTCTGTGACCATGTTTGTACGTTTGCCATAACAGCTTTAAACAAACAGCAAGATTTCACAAAAACACACAGATGCTTGAACCTCAGGCATATCTACCAATATACCTACATATAACACACACACACACACACACACACACACACACACACACACACACACACACACACACACACACACACACACACACACACACACACATACACACACACACACACACACGTCCCTCTCAGAGATGATTGCTGCAGTGATTAAATTCCTGACCCCCTGTTGCCTCAGATATCCTCATGTCAGTTGTTGTAGAAGCAGCACTTTTCTGTGCCGTGGAGCAGATTAGTGTTTTAATCATAAACCATCGGTCCAACAAAACACCAAAGATTTCTATTTCCTAAACGATGACATAAGTTCAGAGACACAGGTAGCTGCTGAGCTCCAGCCTTCAGCACCTCCACCTTCTTGAATCTCTGACACAGCGACCCGAAGCTAACGGCATCCCTGCTTACAATCACCCACAATGCCCTTATGCTGTCTGGGAAGAATGAAAACCATTGACGTCTTTCACGCCATCTGCCGCCCCACCATTCCTCTCCCATCCGTCACTGCCTTGCCCAACTCTGACTCTTCTTTGAGAGGATTACGAGCATTGGTATCCCTGCGTGTCTTTGTCTCATCAACTGTAAGGGCAGCCTCGTGTGTAATTTGTGCATTTGGTCTGAATGTCTGTTGCATCCTCTCCATTCACTAATATCCTTGCCCAAGGGATTTTTTCCCCAGTTTTAGTCAGCACACACTGACGCACGACCTGTTTTTGACAGCAAATCTACTGATGGTACAAGCTACCTAAGCAACATGAAAACAAGACAACAAATCATAAAGCAAAACAAATCTCCAAGATTTCATCATATGTGAATCTAAATGAATAATTAAAGATGTATGGGGAGGGGGCAGTTGATAAACTTTATTTTGAAATGAAAGGCAGTTCATTGGGAAAAGGACATCAGTTCAGCTGTTTCACAGCGATCAGAAATGAAAATAACAAAAAACTAGCTATAAACAGGCAACAAAATAATAACAACGTGCTTAGTATCCATCATTTCACACATACCAGAGAACCACAACAATCTTACATATTATAGACAATATTAACAAGAACAGTGAGTGTTGTCTGAGGGAGATGAGGAAGAGCACCAAGGATGAAAATAATGGGGGAAGAAGTTCAGAGAAGAGTATAAAAATAACTTCAGAGAGCGGTTTCCTTAATTTACCCTTAAATTTAATCACGTTTTAGCCAAAAGGTTTTGAAAAAAGCTCTCATAGGAATGTTATTATTGAGCAGCTAACTGGGTTAGCATGCTTAGGGGGAGCTGATAATTAATCGGTTAGTAGATCTACAAAATAAATGTTTGGTGTATTAAAGCCAAATCTTAGCTGGGACCAAAAACTAAGCAACCACAATTAAAGTTTAGGTTATAAATCTGTGGCAGTAAAATCAGATACCAGGAGTGTTGAGAACCATGCCAGGTTTGTTTAGCACAGGACAGCTGGGGGAGACGAGGAAATGAAGCGTCTTCAGCTAGCTTCTTCGTTTCGTTTCAAAGTAAAGATTGTCACCGCTCAGGAACGTTTCACGGCAATGTTTCAGATTTGTCCACATTAAATCTTTTGTGAATTTACAAATAAGTCAGAAAATAACCGTGCAACCAGCTTGAAATCCTTCTCGGGGCTGTGCTGGAATGTTAGCGCTCAGTGAAGCAGACCGGAATAATCTGCTGTAAAATAAACACACACTGATTAAAGCCTTTTTCCTGGTTAAATACAGTTATGGCAGATCAGCAAGTGGGATGGCGCATCTCCGGTCGTAAGCGGTGTCATCACTCTCCTCACCATCACTCACTTCACTCAGAACCCTATCTCGGTCCTCCTCCTCCTCTGTTTCACTTTCTCGCCTCAGTCGCTCCCGTTCCCTGTCCCGGTCTCGTTCTCTGTCCCGGTGCCGGTCTCGTTCCGGGTCTCGTTCCCTGTCCCGGTGCCGGTCTCGTTCCCTGTCTCGCTCTCTGTGGGAGCGTGGAAGTGTGGAGACCTGAGTGCAAAGAGAAAGGTGTAAGATTCTGCAGCTTGCATTCAGTGTGCACCTGCTGGAACCTTCCCAAAGGTATTGTATGTTTTTATTAAACTGAGCTGTCTAAATCAGTTTTTAGTAACCAGTGTCTTGCCTGCAGTAGACGGTACAATCTCAGTAGGATTTCAGTATGAATAAAATACTAAGAAGTAAACAACTGTCTAACGGGCTAGGACCCCGACAAAAACTTGGATCGAGGGCTGACTTTCAATGGATCGCAGCGAGGTAGCTGCTCTGCCACGCACGAAACCCTGACCCAGAATCAGGTCGTCTGCAAGTCATTTAGCACCACGTCCTCCACAAACGTGCAGTGCACAATTGGAGAGGGGCGGCCATCATCTGGCCGCACCCCAGCCCAGTCACGAACGGCTCTCCGCACCGGCCCGAGGGCCAGCTATCCGGGACCAACCGAAGATTCGCGGCGCTACGGTATCATTACGTCTAGGCGGGATTCTGACTTAGAGGCGTTCAGTCATAATCCCACAGATGGTAGCTTCGCCCCATTGGCTCCTCAGCCAAGCACATACACCAAATGTCTGAACCTGCGGTTCCTCTCGTACTGAGCAGGATTACTATTGCAACAACACATCATCAGTAGGGTAAAACTAACCTGTCTAACCTGTCCTGGTTGTAAAAACAAAACATCTCCTCAAGCTGCTCAGACAACTTCAACTAAAGTTGTTTCAAATTGTGGGATTTTGGTCCCTGTTCCGTGGAGCTGTTAGCTTATCCTCTGCTCGAGAAAGTCTCCCTGATTCTCTGAGATTGTACTGATGGTTTTCTTTGCAAGTTATTTGGAAATATAAAAAGCCACATTAATAAGCTGAACTATCTTGTAATTAAAAAATACAGAAACATTTAACACAAATAAATCAGTCTAAACAGAAAATAACACCAAAAGTATGCTTTAGCTGTTATTGTTTTATAAGGAGAAAAGGGTCTGCTTTAATTTCTAATAAATGAAAGAAAAAGAAGCAGCCGTGTGGGTTGAATACCTGGTTATCGTGGCTGGGAAGAGGGCAATAGCCCGGCTCCGTTCTATGGAGGAGACGTGGAGAGTGAGTACGGAAAGGTCGGGGGGAATGGGAGCATACGGAACGTGGAGAGGGAGAGCGGACAGAGTGTGGTGATGGAGACCGGATTGAACAGGAAGGTGAGTGAGTGATGGACTGGGATTGGGAGAAAACATGGCTGTGATGGTTTAGTTTGGGTGGACGAGGAGATCGAGGAGGCAGCTCGGGCGGTTTGAAAGGGTCAATCAGGTCCATTTCTGTAAGGATTGGTGGTGGAGGGATGAAATCCAGCTCCTCCTCTGTCGGGAGCTTTTCCACTGCATCAAATTCTGCAAGTTCTGCCTTTGACAAGTGATCCACGATACCGGCACCGAACGAGTCACCCACGACGTTGATGGAGGTGCGCATTCTGTCACTGAGCGGACAAACAGAGAGTCAGGAAGTAAAATGATATCTCCACACAGCCATATTTTCACAGCCCATCAGAGGCGTTTAGGCTGCGACAGTCACTGCCCTAACATAAACCGCACAGCAGTGATTTATTCCCCCCCGCTATTCAGACACCTGACTCACAGCAGCCAGTCGACAGCGATCAGGAGACTGATGTCCTGAGTGGGCAGGCCAACAGCTGTCAGGATTAGCAGCATGGTCACCAGTCCGGCACTGGGAATACTGGCAGCTCCAACACTGGCCAGGGTGGCAGTCATACTGGAGAGAAGAATGTGTGTTTTATCTAATGTAAATACAGATGTTTAGTTTCAAAGTCAAGCGTTACGAACCTAACCTAACTTGCCTTACAGAATTGGCTCCAGCTGAGAAAGAAACATTTCTTCACAATGACCTTTTGCTGCTCTGACTACTTTGTTTTTCCTCTGTCTTCACCAGCATCCATACATGTGGTGTAGTTCTTAGATCAAATGCATCAGTGACAGGGAGGGTTATTAAAACACATTTAAATTACTCTTAACTTTCATAAGAAGATAATTCATTACCAAGAGTGAAAAAGTTTAAAAATGTTTAAAAACTACTGTTTTATTTTATTTTATTTTTTGAAAATTACTGAAGCAAAGTACCCCATAACACATTTCCCTTTGGTCTCTAATAGCGATAAAACTGAAGAGAAAACTCTTCATTATCAACGATAACATCAGATACGTTTGAAAGGTTACAGTCAGTCAGAGAGAGAACAGCAACACAAGAGATGAGTCCAGATTAGCAGGGAACAGTGATACAGAAAGAAAAAAAAACTCTTCTGTAAAACAGAAAGGACCCATTTACACATTTATTTTGTTTTTATATTGTAGTTTTTTCTAAACATAAATATTGCAGATCTGCAAACATTTTAATATCGGAGTAGTTTTCACTCGATGGTTTCTATCCACACCGATCTGATCCTGTGTAAATATCTCACTCCATCATGAATGGGTCAAAGGTCAGACATTCTCCTTCAGAGGTTGCTGCTAAAACAGTTAATGGTTCCATCAACAGCTAGTGAACCAGGTCAGAAGCCGTACAGCGGCCCCGGACCATCACACACTGGTGGTATCTATTTACAACGCAGTGTTAGTTTTCCTCCAGATATAATGGCACACACCTTCCAAAAAGCTCCACTTTTGTCTCGTCAGTTCACAGAATATTTGTCAAAAGCCTTGTAAACCATTAAAGTATATTTCGACACATACAAGGGTTTTGGCCTCAAAACTCTTTCATGTATGCCTTGTTCAGTATACCGTTAGGAGAGTAAAAGAATACAGCATCTCTAGTATTAACTAGAAAGACCCTTTTATTTAGGGTTAGGGTTAATAAAAATACAGAGGATGACAGAAGCATCCTTAACACCATCTGGAAATGTAAAGTGAACATTTCCATCGCTCTCAGAAATGGAGAAACGACAGAAGAATATTTTTGTATCTATAGGTACATATTTTAAAAATGTTGCCCCAAAGTTAAATATTGGTCTTTGGAAGGCCAGAAATGCCCCTTTAACACTAGAGCTCCCAAGGCAATGGTTCTGACGGTTGTCCTGACTTTTCGTATTTTTATGTTATAATTTCCACAAAATAATGTATCAAAAAAGAAATATAGCTGTTTTTGTCTATGTCTCTCACAAGCAGTCAGTCTGACAGCTCTATTGCTTACATGGATGATGGACAGCGTTGCTAAGCAACCAACTTTGTAGCCCACACTCGCTCACTCTCCGTTCAAACTCCGTGTGGAATTGCTGCTAATGCAACTTTTAGAAGATTGTTCTCAGTGAAACAAGCATGAGGATGGATGCCACTTCAGGCAGAGAGGGATGAAAACTGGTCAGAAGGAGGAGGCAGAGACTCTGACAGCAACGCGGAAGATGATCTCCAAGCCCTTCCATGGAAAGGAGCAGTGTCGGTCACCCAGCGAACGATAAAAAGGTATGGATTAAAATATTTTCTTACTATTTTATTAGGTTCACACATCAGTAATGAGTTACTTATTAGTGCACATCGTCAGACCTGCACTTAATGGTCAAAATGACAGACGTCAAACTGACGGTTACAGAAAATTTTAGTGTTTTGGGTTCAGTTTGATATAAATTACACATTTGAACCATTTTAACCTGTTGCACCTGCAAGCCTAGCTTAGTCTGGTAAATTTCCATTCTAATAAGTTTCATTCATAATTTTAAAATGTTTTAAATGTTGTTTTGGCCTTTAAAAGCATGACATCCTTTGACTGCAGGGGCGGATTTAGGACTGAAGAAGATCCGGGGCTTAACACACACGCGCGCGCGAACACACGTGGCACGCACTAGTCAACATCATATATGTCTTGCACCACATAATTTTTAATCTGAAGCTACATATTAAGCATTTTCTGGGCAGAGTATTGTTCCTGTTAGTGTTTAGTGTGAGATGATAGTAAATATTCCCTTTCTTTCTCCAACAACTTTACCTGATGGGAAGCTAACTTTAGGCAAACCAGCAGCACAACAAATATTTTCAAATAAGACTCACAAACCTGAGTCAGCACCAGTCTCATCAAAGCTGGGGTTCTGTCGTTGCACTTTTGGTCTAAAAAACGTCCTTATGTCCATCTTCACTCATGCGTTTCAGGCAGAGAGTGTAGAAGAAGCCGGCTGCTGAAGGGCTTCTTCTTCAGTGGTGGAGGCTCAGGCAGGCTGTATACAAACTACTGCCAGCTGCTCCCTCTCTGTTGGACTTTGGTACTGCACGTTACTTCCGCGATTTAGATCTGGGGCTTTTCATGAAACATCCGGGGCTTCAGCCCAAGTAACCGGGCCTAACGCCGCCCCTGTTTGACTGTCGTGTCAGGTCATTAACTTTTTCGCTTTTACAACACCCTAGAATTCATTATGAGGTTTCTATGGAGTTTGCAACATTAAGTTTAACCAAGTTCTACTAAAGTCACAATGTCGAGCAGCTTTTTATTTTACGATAAATTGATTTTGCAAATTACCAAGTTATATAGTCCCACAAGACAGCAAAGCGGTTTCTAAACAACCGTGCATTAAGCCAAGGGTCCCGAAAGAATGAAGAACAAAAAAATGAATGCAAGTCAACGGGGCTAAAAGAGCCATTTCCTAATCCGCTTTGTCTTACACCCTGGATCACACATATGTTGTACTTCAATTTAAATGAAAAGTGATGATGGGTGTTTCGACCACACCAGTCACATACTTTGCGATTCATCGGCTTGTAAATTTTTGTAATTAGCATGACTACACATCAGACATTGGTACGTTGTGTATATGACATCACCACATAATCTCCTCTCTCCTAGCATAGCTGCTACTTACCAAATGGCCAGAATGATGGTGTTTTTTTCCTCCTGAACAAACGATTTGAAGTTTGCTGAACTTACAGCCATTTTTCCTCTGTTTTTCTCCGTGTCTAGTTCAATGACGTCAATTTAATGAAGACTGTGTGCCTGAGGTATTGTTTCGATGCTTTGATGTGATTTTTTTCAATGAAAATAAACAGTCAGACACCAAATGTTGTGGACAATTGGGGTACATTTTTGGTCTCTTTTAAGTACGAAATAGGTTATCACTGGGGGGGGGGGGGGGGGGGGGGGAATACCCTTCAGTACCCCCCCCAATTCAAATGTCAAAGGTTGGGTACCTTTGACATTTGAATTGATACGGGACCAATTCCCGGTACCTACGAATCGATACCGGTACTTAACGGTACCAATTTTTGATATTTTTGAGTGTTTAATAATTACATAAATCAGTTATTTAATTAAATATATATTATTTCCACAATATATAACCATATTTGATAAATATCATGATAAATAACATACAACTGTTTGTATTTTGTCATCGTAGTGTTGTACAAAATTCTTCTATATGAAAACCTTTGACAACAACTGTTTCTAAATGACGCAAAAACAAACCCAGCTCCACATACTCCTATTCCTCTTCTACGCCCTCTGGAATAACTCTGATGAGGAGACCATGTATTATAAACTACAAATGAAACTAAAGCAAACTTCCACACCATACAACAGTTTGTATTTTAACGTTGTGGTGTTTCACAAACTAAACCCAGCCCCATGTACTCCTTTTCCTCTCCTTTCTCCTCTGGACAAACTGTGTGATGGTGGGTCCTTGTAGTTTTATAAACTGCAAATTACACTGAAGCAAACACCTTTGCTGTGAACCAAGTTTACTGTGTATCTTCATTCCTTTTACCGTTCATTTTCAAACTGTTTATTTTTCCTACTCGGAAGTTGGAATTTCCGAGGAGAATACAAACGCACCATTAGCTATGTAAAAAAAACAAAGCTGTCAAGCTAACGCTATCTTAAACATTTTATTCTGCTGCTGGAGCAGATTAAAAAGCCTCATACTCAGATTGGTGTCGCTGATTTCATCATCACCCAATAGCCCATCGCATTTAGTGAAGGAAACCCAAATTTTAGAGCGCGTTTGCTTTCTTCTAGTTGGATTTTTGGTGTTCTGAGGAGAAAGTGAATGCACCATTACCATAACGGTGGCTAACATATCAAGCTAACGTTATCTTAAACATTTTATTTACCTACCAGAGCAGATTAAGATGACGATGCCTCACTTAGATCTTTGTCGCTGGTTTCATCATCACCCAGTTACCCATCCCACTTAGTGAAGTGGACCCAAACATCAGAACGCTTCATCTCTGCCACGCTGCTTTGTTTACAGCTCGCCTACAATGACTGACGACAGTACGCTCCTGCCGGCACACGGCACCAGTACCGAAACAAGGCACCGTTTCATATGAAGTTAATCGGTACTCAGTCGGTACTGTGGAATTCGGTCGGTGCCTTAGAAAGTACTGAATTCAGTACCCTTCCCTACTTATAAGTACTGGATCGTACCATTTTCAAGGGATTATTTTGTCTTAAAGGTTACATGATTGTACTTCAAATGGTACAACTTCATGAGGTACAAAAATGGACCAGGACTAAAGGGTACAAAAATGTCTGATAAAAGGAACACCCCCAGTGACAAGCATTAGTACCATTTTAGTTAAAATGTGGTACCCCTACTTCTGAGAGTGATCAGTGGATTCTTGAACCAGCTGAAAGGAATGCTGCAAAACCTCATTTAATTATGGGATCCCTTATTTAATACAGCCAATAAGAATTCAGTGTTGATTTGGTGTATTTTATCAGTTAAATATCCTAAAATCCAGGATTCAAAATCAGTGACAGGTCATAGAGTACCAACAACATGGCCTTGTGTTGGTTTCACCCTTCATGCAACAAAGAGGAAGTGGTTCTCCTTTTGTTCCCAACAAAACCCATGGGAATGCTTGTTCTCATGACCTGTCTGCAATTAAGGAAATGAGCCGTTCCTGTCAATCGTTGAATCCTGTTCTTACCCATGAGCTGTTCCTTTAATCTCAGGGCTCCGTGTCACATCTTAATTCCCTTTTTTTTTGACAGTCTGCAGCTCTAATAATTGACCACCGTGACTAGAAGGGTTAAAAGATTTCCTCTCCACATATAGATCATATTTAAGTAACAGATTTACTTCAGACGATAAAATAGCCATACAGCACATTTTCAGAGTTAGATTTAGGAATTTGGGTGGTAAACAGACATTGCTGAAAGGCACACAATGAACTATTTCAAAGAGCTGAGCATTATTTGTAACCCACAGCCGTAACAGACCCAGTCTCATCCAAGCAGACTGGTTCCAGTTAGACTTAATGTTAAGCTAAAACCATCAACATGGGAATAAAAGTATCTGATTACTTCTTTACAGCATAGACTTTGAAGCTGCTATTCATTTATATGTATCATAACAATCTGCTGCGGGTCCTGTTTTAGTTATATTCAACATTAGAAGGTAATGCTTTACTCACTCACAAATTTAAGCTAGAAGCATTATATCAATTAGTGACCTAGTTAAAATATTTAGGAAAAAGCAGCAGCTTAGAAATTTAATTAGACATAACTGTTGTGAAAAATGTTGTGTTAAACTTGATCTAAGTTCCCTCTGGAGTGTGGGACAGACCTCTTCCCAGGGTTGTGAAGCATTTCAGGGGAGGTTAGTGAACGGTGGTGAGGAAATATTACAGTGATTATTAACAGAGTGGCATAAATGGTCTCTTCTGAGGTATTTATTTGTTTTTAATCATGGAAAAAACTGTCAAATTCCCTCAGAAGAACAGTTTCTCATCAACCACAACAATATTTAAACATTTAGTCCAGCAGCTCATTTTTCTATGAGGTTAAATCGTGGTTTTATGGTTGTTGAGGAGTTTGGCAAAACAAAGCAAAAACATGGAGTTTGGGGTTTTGTTTAAAGTTATTTTTAGTTAGTTTCCTTTTAGATGGTTTGGGGTTGTTTTTAAACTCAGATTTTTAACCAGAACAAAGAGAACTTTTCTCACCAGTAACTGCAAAGCTTACACGTCAGGTTACACACAGGGCTTCCACGCTAGTGTTGGCTCTACTCCGCCTGGACTGGGTAGAGTGTTCACATCTGGGTAAGCTAGAATTTTCTGCACACCACCGGTCGTTTTTTTAAGCGCTTTTCCCAAGGCGGTCTATTTTGGGCTGAACTGGTCCAACACACCCACTGCCGACTGATTCGTCAGCTCAAATTCACACTACCATTAGGGGGAGCCTCTGATTGGCGGATAGAATCAGCCAGCGTGCGTGATTAATTATCAGTCTGGTTACCGAGGAGGAAAGGTTCCTCTGACTGAAGCCGTCTCTGTCTGAGGAGCATGCACACACAAACACAGACAGCGTCTAGCTGCACCAGGACAGACACAGCAGTCTGGATGCAATATTAGAGTCAGAATCTCAAAAAGCAACACTGCTCTTGGTCACCTTTGCACAGTTTAAAGGAGACATCGCAGACTTCTTTGCGCATCATTTGCCCCACCCACCGCCCATTTGCTCAGTCACGTCTGCATTCCCAAGGGTGTGTGTGTGTGTCATCAACCCAGCCAAGCTGGGGCGGGATGGGCAGAGTGGAGAGGAGTGGAGCCAGCACTAGTGTGGAAGGGGCTTAACAGAGTTGGTCCAGGATTTGTTCGTGCCAGGAGGTAAAGATTTTCACCAAGCAGAGGTTATTTCGGGTGTCGCATCACATCTTAAATACACCAGCTGATCAATCAGCTATTTCCTCGTATTGCATTTAGTAGGTAAACCTCACAGAGCCGTTGTTTATCATTTGCCTCTTTGCGGCCCACCACCAGCCCTGCTCCCCCCTTTTGAAAGCCATGCCTAACTTAATCTGGTCCTGTCTGTTATCACTGATGCTGATCTGTTCTGTTCTGTGGCCAGCCTTTGCTGCTGCTGGCCTCTGCCTCAAGCATTTTACGTGTGAGGGTTGAGTATAAACTAATGCAAATTGCCTCTGAAATTGCACATGGGTTGATTTTATTTATTTATTCACTAAAGCAGTTCTGACAGCATTAATAGTGTCGTTAAACTGCAGCAGCTGTAGAAAATGGGGTGAGATATTTAAACGAAGAAATAATGGTGATCGTTTTTGTTCCATTTTGGAAGGCATTTATACAGTTGCACTTTGTGGTTGAGAAATAAAACCCCTCGCTTTAAACCCTGGCTCCCTGTTTGCTTCAGTCCAGCTGGCCACAACGTGGTGTTTAGTGGGTGTAAAAGTTGGAATGTTTATTTCTACAGAAACTGTAAGAGCCTTCAAATATTCTTACTTGGGATGATGTGGAAGCTGCACACTTAAAGAGCACGTCACCCCCAAATCAACATTTATTTTTTGCTGATAAATTATATAAATGAGTGTCTGATCACCCTGTAGACACGTGCAGTCAATAATTTGGCACTTTGGTGCATCTTAGTTAAAATTTAAATATTCTGTCTAAAACTGTCAGTGTTGTGCCCTCCTCAGGTAAAAACTCGGCAATGCATTTGAATTTAAATCTGCCATTGCTAATGGCTAAGAAGTATTATATGATATCAGCTGGTACCATATGTGTGTATTTGTTAGCAGCTCCGCCCTCTCGGTCTGCTAGGCAACAGCATTTGTTGCATTTTTCAAACATTAAGTGGGAGTGGAGTAAAGCCTGATTTATGCTTCTCCGTCTGCGTCAGTGCGGAGACACGCAACGCCATTATCCGTCCTTGCGTAGGGCTCCGGCAGGCACGCAAGTACGTACGGAGTCGAGCCCACTTTTTTAAACATCCGTCGAACGAGACGGATTACGCAAGCTTGTGATTGGTCAGGACGCCGCTGTTGTTTACAGCGCCGCCATTGCAAAGAGAGCCGAGTTTAACTAGCGGCAGACACGGAGACGCTTGAAGAATGCCTCACGAAAAAACTCTAAAAATATGAACGTTTAATTCTCCCGTGACTGGAGGAGTGAAAAGATGCGCAGCAAGCGTTTTATTTGTGGACGGAAATGACAGGAAACGTGGGTTTAGAGGTGGGGAGCGCATGAAGCGGTGGGAGAATGAGAGACAAATATGTCCGTGTTAAAAGTCTCTTATATACACAAAAAACACAATATAAACACACGATCTTGGACCGATACATGACAGGATACCACAGAACAGCACTACGCCCTCTGTGGTCCTGCCGGGCAATTGCTTTGCAACACTCTCCAGGAGACGGAGAAGTATGAGAGCAAAACGCTTCCGTCAATCCGTGCGTGTCTGTCCCTTGCGGAGCTGACGGAGAAGCATAAACCAGGCTTAAGATTCTGGTAGGGGGTGACTTGCTCTTTAACGTTTCAAAACAGGAATATTGATAAGAAAAGGAACAGACAGGACTGGGCTGTTAATAAAAAATATAACTATCTGACCTGGCCTTTTATAATAGAAAATCATAATAATGAGTGATTAATGTTCCATTTTATTATTGTTCTGTTCTCAATCTGATTATATAGCCACACTCAGTCAAGTGTTATGTTATTTTTCCCCTGCAGCTGTAACCCGAGTATGGAGACATCTCCAATGACATCATGTGCTTTCCCAATTATACACACATACCTGACTGTGATGATCTGACCAGCGTCCAGCGCGATGTCATTCATCTGGGCGATGAAGATGGCTGCCACAGCCTCATAGAGGGCGGTGCCATCCATGTTGATGGTGGCACCGATGGGCAGCACGAAGCGAGTCACACGTTTATCGATCTTCAGGTTTTCCTCCAAACAGCGGAAGGTGACAGGCAGCGTCCCTGCACTGGAAAAACAGGAAGCGCCATGAAAACAGCCCGTTGAAACAGCCACGTGTCTGTTTGGGGACATAAAATATGCAAACAGGTGGTGGGAGACAGACGAGCAGAGGTGGGGAAGAAGGTGAAGGGGTAACAGGGAGTGTAAATACAAGGCTGCAGACATTTGAGTCGGTCCACAGCCTCATCCTGACAGCTGGTGTAAGGCCACTGTTTCAATCCCTCAATATGTGAATTAGAGGAATTTGATTCCTGGTCCCGTTAAACTCGGGTCATAATATAATTAGAGAAAATGTTGATAGGATTATCCATTTTCACTAAAGCCTCACCGATTTGCCAAAATGACAGTTGGTCTCAGCAGAATCCCAGGCAGGCCGAGCCAAGCGGGGCAGGATACGGTGGGGCCGGTTTGTCTAGTGACAACTAATCCATAGGCTTAGACGTTTACAACATGGGATCTGTCTGACATGGACTTGTCTACGATAGCCTGGACTCACACACATTTGGCTCTGCTGTCCTCAACTGCCACTGCAGTTGTGTAAACAGAATGTAGCCATTAGGCCTCTCAGGTTAAACCCAGATCAGCAAGCAGAAAACAACTAAAGCAGCTGCACCTGGAACATTCTGCTGTATGTTGTGTTGGACGTTGGAACGACACTTATACCTGCTGGCAGTTCCCAAAGCTGTGATCCAGGCCTGGAAGATGCCAGAGTAGAATATGATAGGGCTCTTTCTGGTGATGGCAAAGAATATAGCCGGTAGGATCAAGCCGCCGTGGATCACCAGACCAACGATGACAGTCACCATGTACATGCCCAGCTGCCTGGCCACCACCTCCAAGTCTCCGATGGCGGCAATCTTCCCTGCAATCAGAGAGGCGATGCCAACAGGGGAGTACCTGTGCACGGAGTTAGGAGTAAAAAATAGACTATTACTGAAACTGGGTTAAATTCAGGACAGTCTTCATCTGGTCTTTGATGTGCCTAAGAGAAAACAACAAAACAGTTCATGACAATCAGGAAAATAAATCTAAACTAAATCTAAAGCTTTTGGCCATGCAGATGCCTACAACTACTGTTTAAACAAGGCGTTAACATGTAAAAATGATTATTTATTATTAGCAGAAAGATGTCACATCATCTAATTAGTCTTCTCAATGGAGTTTTTCGGACAGGACACATTCTTGGATCTCTGGTTTCCTGCGTCGCAGCACAGTTGTTCCATTCATAAATTCTGGCGTCTCTTTAGTGAAATCAGAATTAAAGCTGTGCTCTCCTGTAAGCCCCGCCCCCTCACAGGTCTCCCCATGACAAGCAGCCAGCTTCCTCCAGGTCAGCTGTGTGCTGCTGAAACCTGAGACTGGCATTCGCTGACAGTTGTTCAGCGGAGGAAGCAATGTATACAATTCAATGGATGATACATTTTTCTGTATACACTGAACTCTGTGTTTGGCTCGCTGCTCAGACCCCTGACTAACATGTTTATACTGATTGAGTGATGTGAACAGGACACGATTCCTTTGGTGTCCAGTTGCACACATAGTCTTTCTACACTCATGGTACTAAACAGCTTTTTGTGACAGTCGAGGACCCTGCAAAGCCTCAGTTTGTGCACACTCCTCTCTGAAAGCACACTTCCACGTCTCTTCTGCCTGCGTCTGCTTTTTGCTCCTCCGCCCGTCTGTGTTACATTTTGGAGATCTTCCAGTTCAACTCTCCTGGGAGCCTATAGCTCCTGCTACTCCCCAACATACCACAGACTGCAGCATGTCCCAGGAAAACTCAGTCTTAGTCCATCTGTCTGTGTCTTACACCAAAACACGTCTCTCTCCATTCTCTCTGTGAACAATGCTCACTGTGGTACTCCTGCATCATTTCCTTCACCGCTGCAAACCTTGCAGAGAAAAGCAAACACATATCTGGCATGACACACCAAACACTGACCACATAATCATGGAGACCATAGTCATGATGATTTCATTGAGGATGTTGAAGAAGTCACACATGATCCTCCCACGCTCGCCCATCCTGCCCAGACAGATCCCAAAGGTGATGAAGAATCCAATCAAGCCTTGATGAAGACACGAAGCAGCATGTCAGGGGAAAGTCAAACAAGCAAAAACATCAACAGGTGTGCAGAAATGAACAAAGATCGACTTACCAAGAACATTCATGCCCCATTTGTATTCCAGTTTTTTTCTGTTCACTAATAAGGGCTCGCTTTGGTTCGATGCTGCGACTGGCACCTGCTTCAGGACCGTCTGGACCTAGAAGAGGATCACAAAGTCAAGTTAAAGGGGCAATGTGTAGTTTTAATCGTTAATCTGGAAATATCCACAAAAACGTTGATGAAATGGAATTAACTCATTCACTGCCATTGACGACTAAAGTCGTCATTTGCATTTTTTTACTGTTTGAGCATCGGAACGAGCCCCCGCGCTGATAGAACAAACATCTCAGCCCTGAAGCCGATCTTCATCTGCATACGTCACAGATCACATGATCAGGAAGCAACACATCCATGTGTTTGGAGATCGTTTTGGGCCGTTCCTGTAAAAAAAGTGAGGCACGAACCAGAAAAGCGTCTGCCGATCACAATTCGACAACGGATTATGAAAGAACGGATAAAGCTCGAAACACGCGACTTCTTCCTGATGTAAGAGGTGAGTCTCCTCTTTGTTTTGGTTGTTTTGGCATCGACATCATGCTAGCGCGCAACGTTCTGGGACTCTTAAAAAAACAGTAAAAACGGTGAGAAACGCTGGCAGCGAAGGCCGTTAGTGATCAGGAAACAGCTGGCAGTGAATGAGTTAACTGATGCCCAGTTGTTGAAAACTATTGACGGCTTCGTAACATACAACCATAAAAATCTGGTCGTAGATACTTGGGAGCGGGTCTAAGTCTCTGGGCAACGCAATTTTAGATCCTGTTTCCTTCTACGGGAGCCCATGAGGACAAAATGCATTTACTGATTTGAAACAAATGATTACAAAACTTTCTTCATTCTAAAATGTTGTTGTTTTACACAATTACCTCTTCACTCATTGCCAGTGCAGTGTGTCCTCTAGACATTGTTCCAGCTGTGGTGCGGACCATTTCACTGCCGTGTGTTGTCCATGAGAGCGTGTGTGTGTGTGTGTGTGTGTGTGTGTGTGTGTGTGTGCAAATGCAGACTGTTTCAATACCGTGGGTTGTCCCTGAGGGCGGTTGTGCTCGAAGTGTTTCCCTTCTGTGCATCTGTGTGTGTGTGTGTGTGTGTGTGTGTGTGTGTGTGTGTGTGTGTGTGTGTGTGTGTTGGGGGGGTTGATCTCGTGGCGCTGCACCACGGCTAAAGTTCCAGTGCCACACCTGAGCTTATCACTGCAGTGATGAAAAGGAGTTCTGATGTGTTTGTCATTTTGCTGAAGTTTGAACTCTCTAGGCCTTTTTGAGCCTAATGGGCATCCATTGGTAAAGTCTTACTCCAACACAAAAACACAGTTTGCTTGCAACGATTTAGGTATCTACTGCCCCCTAATCGCCAGGAAAAATACACAATGTCACTTTAAGACTCACTTTTACTTTGTAAGTTTGTTTTCATGCAAGCAAACACAGTCTTGGCAGCTGGAAAATTACTTTTGATTTCAAAGCCAAAAAACAAATAAAGTTAACAAAGGGACAGAAAAATAGATGAAAAGGGGTGAAAGGGAAAGGATGGCTCTTTCCTGTTCAGCAGCATAGCTTTTCATGACTAATGAATCCCTGATGGAAACAAACAATAGAAGCAGTGAAACAGAAATGTGAGCAGAGCTACAGAGAAATAGGAGAATGGAGTCTTTAAAGTAATCAGAGAAGAGTAATAAACAAACCACTAGTCTCTGCTCATCACTCTAAAATGAAAACTCAGAGGGATTCATTTGTTCTACTGTAAAACTAGATGAAGTGGTTAATGGAGGAGTGGGATTAAAAACCTAACTCTGCTCGTATTGCGAGAAAAAAAACCCTAAAACTTGTCGGAAATTAGATTCCTAATTTAAATTCTGTAAAACCCTTACATCACATAAGGCATTTGTCAACATCTGTCTGAGCCTTCACTACTTCAAACTACTCCTAGACCTAGAGACAGGAAAAATATCCAACTGTAAATTAAAACACAAAAAAAGTGATCAGAAATGTCAACTCAAGATGCATTTGAGATCCATCGAGCAGATTTACACCTGAGGTGGTCAACTCTTTTTAATCATTTAAAAATATCTTGCCCTGTGACCTGAATCCTTTAAATCAGAATTATGCACACAATAACATCAGAAAACGCCATCCTGAATATCTGCAAATGCACACACACACACACACACACACACACACACACACACACACACACACACACACACACACACAAACTCATAAACACGCACGCATGCATGCACATACACAGGTACGCACACAAACTCATGCACGTACGCACACACACACACACACACACACACACACACACACACACACACACACATACACACAAACTCATAAACACGCACGCATGCATGCACATACACAGGTACGCACACAAACTCATGCACGTACGCGCGCACACACACACACACACACACACACACACACAAACTCACAAACACGCACGCATGCACGCACATACACACACACACAGAGTAAAAGCAAGTAAACAGCTTGGAACAAAAGAAGAGTAGAGAGTTTCTGAAAAGCTGAACAGCTGTTTTCAAAAAGACAAAAACCCCTGAAATCTTAAAACTTTGTCTTTAAGGTAAATGACCTAGTGGACTCCAGTAGAAGAGCATTTACGTAAACATGCAGAAACACAACCTACAGGGATGCTTTAAAAGCAAAAATCAAGGTAAACAGGTTTAAAAGCTCCAGCGCCTTGTTCGTAATGAATTCATAGTTTAAATTAGCAAATCATCTTTAACACAGCATGATGGCCACTTTGTAAAGTAATGCTCACATGATAAAAAGAAGAGTCTAAGACAACAAAAACGGTTCCAGAGGTCTGGTACTGGTGTGTTGAGTACCTGTTGGAAGCAAGCCTGCATCAAGTTCTCAGGGAAAAGGTTACGGATCAGATCCAGGAAGGCATCCAGGCTGCTGACCTCCTGGTTCTTTGGACCCGTGGAGGTTGTTCTGCCCCTCAGTTTGGGGTTACCTGGGTGGATTCCCAGCACCAGGATGACCCCCAGAATGGCAGCAATTACAGTGGTGGACATGTAGTACACCATGGCTCTGCTACCCATCCTGCCACTGGAACGAGCGTCAAGACCAGCGAGCCCTGGTGGACATGGAGTTAAATAATTAATTATGGACATTTATGCTTCAAGGGGCTTTTGCTAAATGTTCCCCAGTTCTACAATTAAAATCATCTGGCCTCATATTGTCTGAGCAGTACACCGTCTAAAATTAAATACCATTACAGCTTTTGTTATCTGACCTAATTTTTAATAACACCTGCAATTATTTTGGTTTAATCAGTAATTGTCAGGGATTTCTTATGAATTTTTACTTTTACAGACTCTTGAATGTGTGTCACAACCTTCCCGCCCTGCTATTTTTATTTCTGTCAGACAGTTTGAATCTGAATGCACACATACCCACCCTCTGAAAAGTAATTTGAGCAAGGCCTAGATTTCCTATATTAAATCTTCAGCAAGCTACTGACATCTGTGTGGCCTCCAGCATCCCAGAATGCAAATGGCCATTTGTTTCGGACCTCCAGGTCTGATTCCATTCACACTGGAAAGGAACAAGCTCTGGAGTTTGTTAGGAACTGTGCAGAAAGCATCTCCTCCAAAGTGTTTTGGCACAGTGGTTTTGTTGTGACAGGGAGGCGTCCAGGAGGCATCCTAAGCAGATGCTTGAGCCACCTCAACTGGCTCCTCTCATTGTGGAGGAGCAGCGGGTCTACTGTGAGCCCCTCCCAGATCGACTTTCTCACCCTATCTCTAAGGGAGAGCCCAGAGAAGACAAATTTTGGCCGCTCGTATCCACAATTCTGTTTTTTCAGTCACTACCCAAAGCGTGTGCCATAGATGAGGGCTGGAACGTAGATTGACCAGTACAGGAGGGACCGGTCGCGCCTCTGTACAGCAGGCTCGCCTCTGTCAGTAAGCCCCAGAGCAGCTGTGGCCACAATGTAGCTCATCACCACCAGGGTGTGAAAGTGTGTGAATGGTTGAATTGATGGTGTTGTAAGGTGCCTTGGGGGGTTTCCAGGACTCTACTTGCTACGAGGCAACATTTAATGTCAGTCTTTTTTAAAGGTGCATTTATTCCAATAAAGCAGATATCTTGCAATAACAAAGATTGTCTATAGTCTGCACTAACAAGGATTACAAGCTGCACTAATAGTTTGACAAGGTAAACACTTTCAGCTTCCCCGCTGGGTGTGGCTGGAGTTCTCACCGCATTGTGTGAGGGGATAAAAGTATATTTGGGTGTATGTTGTGTTTAAACAACAGAAGTATATTGTATCCAGCTTAACATTGTATTACACAGTCTTTACCAGGAGTGTCTGCATTGTCAGGTGGTGAAAGAGCATGCAGCTAAGTGAGGCAAAGGTCTTCTTTTTCCTTAATTATTCTGGAAATATAACATTTAAAAAATGTGTCAAATGTTGCTTTAGCGGTTTTCATTCACAAACAGCTCCAATCCCCCAAAAAGTCACCGCCCGCATTTAACTAAGCAAATAAGTAGGAGACGGAGTCTCCTCTTGGATAGTTACTGCATGGGCATTTCTCTTTCAGCTGGCAACGAGTTTTTAACCCCAACTGGTGCAATGAGCTGCTTCTCATTTCTCAAACAACCATATCTAAAGATACATCTGGTGGTTGTGGAAAAGATGTTAGTCTGTTTGAGAAGGGTCAGCTCACTGGCGTGCATCAAGGAGAGAGAACATCTAAGGAGATAGCATAAACGACCAAAACTGGGTTAAGATCAAGGGGCAGCCTTTGTCTGAATTTTGTGCAGCCAACCCTGAAGTGACCAAAACTGCAGTTCCCCCCAATCTGCTATGGGGCTGGCACCAGACAGGAGCAAGTTACCATTAACTCCCGTGTTAAAAACGCCAAAGAATATAGGTAGTTTATACAACAGTGATGTAAAACAGACTACGCAAAACTGTCCATTTAAAGAAAGCGTTTAAAGTTCATGTTCCCTCATATTTTTAGTATATTTGCAGTGGTCTATAGCAGGAATGAAAACCTGGTAAGTCATTCTCTGGGGATAAAAACAGATGCTTCTGTTTGAAGACGTGGAAGTCAGCCAGAGTAGAAAGTGGCTGCAGAAGGCAGGATTTGCAGTCTCATCTCCTGATATTCGGACATCTCGCCTCCGATTGGCTAACAGCAAGGCGATTACCTCTGGTAGGGGTAAAGTAGGGGTGGAAGACTGTTTTCACAATCAGTCTGCATGTTAAACTCTGAGTGACTGATATTTTAAAAGAATAATAAGTAAATAATGGTTTCTCAGTGAACTAGCTCTTTGAATCTTTGGTGAGCTTTGTTTCATCCACTGGAATACATATTTTCAGTTCTGCCTAAAAAGTGTAAAAAATGACTTGCAGTGGTAAACCTATTCAAAGTATTGATGAGCTCTGATTGGGTAAACATGGCTGACCTGTAATAAGGCTGGATATGATTAGAGGCAGGATGAGCATCTTCAGCATCCTCATGAGGATGTCTCCAGGAAAGGAAACCATGGTGAGGGCAGCATTGTCCTTCACCATCATGTACCGCAGCAGCATCCCAAACACTGCTCCCATGACAACACCTGAAGAGCAAACACATGGCCCAAATAATTCAGTTTTTGCTTCAAATGCAAGGAAAATAGAAACAAAATGTTCATCTAGTTCATTTTATGTCTTCACATCATTTTTCTTTTTCTTTCATCTTGGAGAAAAAAGTCCTGTGAAGTACCTATTTCTAAAATCTCAGAACAAAACACTTTTTGCACTCTTGTTTTGCTGAAAAAATGCAATTTTTGACGCTGATTAATGAGAGCCATCTACTGTAACATAAACAGCTTCATATCTGAGTTTAAATCTTGGTGATGAATTACAGACAAAACATAAAACACTTCTCAAACTTGCTGGGCCTTTTTTTTAAGAACACAGTCATGGTGAAATATACAAAAGTGTTTACAGAAGCAGACTCAAGACAACAACAAGTCTACCATGTCTTGTGGGAACACGAACATGCAGTGTGGAAATGTCAGTTTGCATTCAGTCATTTGCTGCAGAACACATACATCTGATCCTAAACGCAGTTCTCTTCAACTAGTACAGTAGAAGTCTGCTTCTTAAACACAAATACAGATTTTAGGGACATCGTGGGCCTAATGGATACCGAGCACAGTGAGTCCCAGCAGCAAGTTGTGGGTATTGCGGCTGCAGTGGCCAGCATCTTTGAATGCAAGCTCTGTGTTGTCGTCTCGTAGGGTTTCTTCTTTCTCCTTCTGCTTTTTTGCGTTGGATTGATTGTCTGTCGACTGGTTTGTCATCCTGCCTGTAGAGAAAGTGGAAAAAAGGGTTTTAAAGGTGTTGAACGATTGTTTAATCATTACATTTGCAGTGGTCTCTAGTAGGAATGAATGCTATGTAAGTCATACTCAGGGGAAAACGCACATATACACTTGTATCAGGAAGCACAAGTTAGCTGGAAGAGAGAGTATACAGACGGAAAGTTTTGGAGTCTTATTTCCTGATATTTGGACATCTCGCTTCGGATTGGACAACAGCATTGTGACTCTACCACTGACTGTTTGAGTCACAACATTGATGTTTTATCTCCACAATGGAGTACAGCAGTAGCTCAGGAGGTAGAGTGTAGAGCCCTGCACTGAAGCCCTAGGCCCTCGGGTCGACCCGGCCCGACGGCCCTTGGGCCGGGCTTCGGGCCAACGACTGTGTAATTACCTCGCACACGGGCACCTTTATTTTTAATTGAATTCATTAAAAAAATTGAAACACTTAAACCAGGGGTCGGCAACCTGTTCCCATCAAAGAGCCATTATTACCCGTTTCCCACAGTAAAGAAAACACTGGGAGCCACAGCAGCCGTGGTGGCGTTGTGGGCGGGGCCTACCGTCAGACAGCAGAGAGCTGCTCACAACAGGTGACAGCAGCCAGTACCGGTCGCTCGTGTACGTCAAAGTTATCTTTCATAAGACGATAATCAATAAAACGATTTATATAAAATGGATCCAGAAGTTGTAGCCCGTCTCTGCCTACAATATTTTGATATTTTTCACCCTGTTGGTGGTTTTACTGAGCAGGTGCCAATTTGTCAAACGTTTCTTTTTAAAACATGTTTAGACTGTTCAGAATACAAATCCAGGCTCTGTCATGTTTGACTGTTGTAATTAAACTTTGTAGGTGGGGGAGGTCAGAAAAGAATCTGATCATTTTGTTTTTCCCTCATTTACAGTGACGGAGATAACGGCGCAGTGCGCCTGGCTCTGGTGGTAATCAAGTTAAATTATATCTCTTTGCAACAATTTTCTCAAGAAAACAGAACAGTTAAAAGCAGGGCTTGTGTTGACCGGACAGTTCCCGTATTTGACCGTTTATTTTGACGGAGAAAGAATAGAAAGAATTACCCCGACACATGCAGACGAACTGACATTTTATTCTACGCACATTGCAGATGTAGCTAAATCACTCAAGAAAAGATTCCCATCTGAACATCTGAGCTGGACACTGCTCAGTGCAGCTCACTGTCAGCGTGTACTACATAAGGTCCACAGCGAGATGTGGAGAGGGACTTGGAGCGCGTCGCAGAACCAGAGCGCATGCGGGAAGATTCCTCCGACTGAATTCAGTCGGAGGAATCTTCCCGCTGATCTGAATCTGATGCGGCTCTCTGTGCTTGTAAAATAATGAATGGATATTTAAATAAAATGCTTTATATTTTACTGAATTAATTTTATATCTGTAAGTCAATTCTATGTAAAGATTGTCTGCGTAAACCTGAACAGGCCCAACCCGGTCTTACTGTGAGACCGGGTTGACAGGTCACGCTTGTGCGTAATCATATGCACTTTCTGAGCTGAAGAGGATGTGAGATTCTGGGATTCTCCTCAGACGGCTCCTGGATGTGTCGCCACATTGGAGACAGGAACAAGCGCTATTCAGCCAAAGTTTCATAATTAGGGAACATTTTCTAAGTGACAAGTCTCTCTGAGAGACAGGGTTTGGAAAACACTCGCTTCAGTGGGAAGAACCTTCCCGCATGCGCTCTGGTTCTGCAACGCGCTCCAAGCCAATCTCCACAACTTCAGCTCGCTGTGCACATATGCGCTGACAGCGAGCTGCGCTGAGCAGTGTCCAGCTCAGATGTTCAGATGGGAATCTTTTCTTGAGTGATTTAGCTACATCTGCAATGTGTCTAACGAATAAAGTGTCAGTTCGTCTGCATGCGTCGGGGTAATTCTTTCTATTCTTTCTCTGTCAAAATAAACGGTCAAATACGGGAACTATCCGGTCAACACAACACAAGCCCTGCTTTTGACTGTTTTGTTTTCTTGTGAAAATTGTTGGAAAGAGATATAATTTAACTTGATTACCACCAGAGCCAGTGTGCCGTTATCTCCGTGACGGTAAATGAGGGAAAAACAAATTGATCGGATCCTGCACGTCTTTAAACACATTGGTCAGGATTGACGCACTTTGTTTTCATTTAGTTGGTTAAAAAAAAGTCGGGCTCAGACTTGGGTTGGGCCAGAGAATCCTGAAAACCTTTTCGGACCGGGTCGGGCTGGGGCTCCACCTCCTCGGGCCGGGCCGGACATGGGCTCAGATTTTAGGCCCGTGCAGGGCTCTAGTAGAGTGGGTTGTCCAGCAACAGGAAGGTTACAGGTTCAATAAGGCAAGGCAGCTTTATTTATATAGCACATTTCATACACAAAGGCAATTCAATGTACTTTCCATTAGCAGGAATATCAAAAACATTAAAAACAACGTGTTAGAAAAAAATGAAAAAGAAAGAAAGTTAAAACGTAAGCAAACACAGTGCAGAAGGTGCAGCATAAGAACATTTATTCAAAGGCTGATGAAAACATGAAGATTTTCAATTTTGTTTTAGAAGTTTCTTGAGTAGGGCCACATTAGAGGTCATGAGGAAGCTGATTCCATCTGTGTGCTGCAAAGTAGCTAAAAGCAGCTTCACCCTGTTTGGTTCTGACCCGAGGTTGTACCAGCTGACCGCTTCCTAAAGATCTCAGAGCCCTGCTGGGCATATATACAGAAAGGAGATCTGACCCCATGCCACTGAGTGATTCATGAACTAGTAGAAGTACTTTGAAATAGATTCTGTAGTTTACTGGTAACCAGTGTAGAGATTTAAAGAGCAAGTCACCCCCTACCAGAGTATTACTCCGCTCCCACTTCCTGTTTGATAAATGCAACAAATGCTGTTGCCTAGCAGACCGAGAGGGCGGAGCTGCTAACAAATAGACACACACACACACACACACACACACACACACACACACACACACACACACACACACACACACACACACACACACACACACACACACACACACACACACACAGGCTCACAATGACAATGTGACATCATATGGTACCAGCTAACATTTTAGGGCACCTCTTAGCCAATAGCGATGGCAGATTTAAATTCAAATGCAGTGCAGACTTTTTACTTGACAACGCAACACATTCTCACTCCCAGTGCGTCAAAAACAAACACTTGGTCAGCCACCCTCCGCCTCAGACCCCTGACGCCAAAAGTGCCCTTTTTCGTTACTTATGTGCAAAAAGGGGTTTTTCCCTTTTCTAACTGCAGATCCCAATGCAGCGTAAAACTGACGTGATGGGATATCTGCTGATGCGGCACCGAACCAGCTCATTTAACCGTACCTAAACCTTAACGTAATCTTCCCCTCTCCCTAATCCTAACCTTAACCCTCATTAAACCGCACCTAAACCTTAACGTTTTGTTATTTATAACCTTCCCCTCACCCTATTCCTAACCTTAACTCTCTTTCTACCTAAAACGTTACTCTCACTGTGATCAAGTGTCTGTTTCCCATGCATTCTGACTGTGAATTTTCGTATATGCCGCCCAAGGGGAACGTTAGAATAAACCATCTGGCGAGGGGGAGGTTACAAATACCCTCTACTTTTAACCTCCACCTTGGTAGCTGAAACCTCCCCCTCGCGTTGCCTCGGTCCAAACCCGACCAATGACGAGGCGGCTCCCGCCTTTCACTTCATAGAGCTGGCTTTTAGAGCGACCGACACATCACTAACGTGTTCACTAGCAAGATGGTTAAGGTTAGGATAGGGGTGAGGTGAAGGTTAAATAAGAGGATAAGGTTAGGATGAGGTACAATAAGCTTGTTTGGTGCCCTGGCTGCGGACATCCCATCGCGTCAGTGTAACGCTGCATTGGGATCTGCAGTCAGAAAAGGGAAAAACCCCTTTTTGCACATAAGTCAGGGGTCTGAGGCGGAGGGTGGCTGACTAAGCGTTTGTTTTTGATGCGCTGGGAGTGAGAATGTGTTGGACAACGGCACAACACTGACAGTTTTAGGCAGAAAATTTAAATTTAGACTAAAATGCACTAAAGTACTAAACTATTGACTACACGTCTGCAGCACGATTAGACACACATTTATATAGTTTATCAGAATAAAAAGTAGATTTGGGGTGACTTGCTCTTTAAGAACAGGAGTGATGTGCTCGGTTCTCTTGGTTTTTGTTAAGATTCTAGCAGCAGCATTCTGAATAAGCTGCAGTTGCTTCGCAGCTTTTTTTTTGGGAAGACCAGTCAAAAGACCATTGCAAGAATCCAGCCTGCTGTAGATGAACGCGTGAATGACTTTCTCAAGGTCTTGTCTGGACATGAGACCCCTGAGATAACTGCTCTGACCAGAGAATGTTGCTGGTGTGTCCTTAGGCAAAATACTTAACCCACCTTGCCTACTGGTGGTGGTCGGAGGGACTGGTGGCGCCAGTGTTTGGCAGGCCTCACCTCTGTCAGTGTGCCCCAGGGCAGCTGTAGCTACATTGTAGCTCATTCCCACCAGCATGTGAATGGGTGCATGACTGATTGTGCTGTGAAGTGCCTTGGGGGGTGGTAGAACCCTAAGAAGGCAGTATGGAAATACAGGTCATTTACCATTCCACCAACAATACACTCCAGCCGGAGGTCTGCTGTGAAGTTGCTAATGCTAACAGTTAGCTTCTACTAGCCAAGACGTTCTCTGCGGTTTCCTGGACGCCAAACCAACAACAGGCTTCCCTGTTGTGAGTAAAGATGGGTGAGTCCATGAATGTTAAGTGACAGTGTGACGTAGATCTGTCAAAATTGTCAAATCCTAAAGTTTCCCCATCTATTTTCTATCTGAAACTAATGCAGGAGATGGGTGTAGGAGACTATTCTCCTGTTACACCTGCATGAAAAACTCAGAGAGACTGACTATAATCAGGAATAATCATTAAAAAAATGGTTTTCAGTTATCCACACCTTTAATGTTGCTTCATAGCTCAGAATCGTGCAGACCTGGATGAACTCTTGATTTGTAAAATAAACGTTTGCAGTTGATTTGTTTTGAACATTAATGAACGAGTAGGAACAATAATGATGTCCTTGAGTGTTTGGCTCCTGAGGGGGATACATATGCATGACTGCTTAAACACAACAGGCACAGGCTATACTGGACATGAAGAAACTAATCCAGAAACGTAAAATGTGCATTATAAATATAAATGAAAAATGGAAAAACTGCCAGAAGCTAGAAGTTCCTGGAAGACTTTAGCCAAGTACAGTGAGGACGAGCCAGCAATGAGACACTTGGTTTTGTAAGAAAGGCCTCCTGGAGGAACCTTGAATACCAACGACTCATCCAAACAGAAAAGATTATTATGTTGGCTCAGTTTTTGTAAATGATTTACAGTTAAAATGTTGTCAATGTCCAGAGTGCTAAATGCTTTGACCAGGATACTCATAATGGTCATGATAATCCTGGATCCTTACCAACTTAAATGGTCCCCATCCTGGTTACAGATTTGCTTGAATCTCAACCAAAGACTAATGGGAAAAATGACCTCACCATAACAATTTAAATTATGCAATTACATTTTTTAAAAAACCAGAGATAAATAATGCTTCATTTGGCACATTTTATGTTTATTTTAAACCAGTTTGTTGCAGATTTATGACATCAAGCCTACAATTATGTGTTGATTATTGAGGCAATGTTCAGCTATTACAGACCGCAAACAGATACTTGTCTTCTCTTCTGTTTTGTTTTAAATACATCCTGTGGTCATGCATCCAGGTTAAGAGCTTGTAACATCAGATGAGAAAAATACCAACTAACACTATATACCGTAAATCCTCTAATACAGGCCCGGGCCTGTATTTGACTCAAGCTCATCAAGCTCCAGGCCTTTATTGGAAGGAGGGCCATTATTAGAGGCAGGCCTCTATTTCTATTTGAGCAAAATGAACTAATGGTTCGCTGGAGTTTTTGACAATTAAAATTGCGCCCACATTTTCAAAGTTAAACACATTTCTTTTAACAACGGTAGTTTCTGCTTCAGCCCTCTCCCCCCTCCCCCTGCTTCAGCCCTCTCCCCCCTCCCCCTGCGCAGCGGCCGCAAACTCACTGATGCGCCTGCAGCCTCTCAGAGTTCCTGCTGCTCTAAACATTAAAATAATTATTTCATTTTCTGTTCCTCACTTCTGATGACCTTCAATGGTGTCTGTTTGCTGCAACCACCAGGTACAAAAACTAACTTGTTTTTATTTGACTATTTTTCTGTCCTGCCTGTTTATCTTCCTGCATCTCCTCTCAATCCTAAAGAGAAACTGCTACCTGGGTTCATATATATATTTACCTCATGAGTTACCTTTGAACTGCAGTTCTAAAAGATCTACCGACCGCAAAAACAGCGGAGCGCTCGATGTTTGGCGGCCGTATCAGTGATCAGTGCGTCGGAGGACAAGGTGATGCGCGCACCGCCCCGCTCCACAGCATGCAGCAAACGCATCAGGCGCAAATAAAAGACAGAAAACATTAAAGGAAATGAACTGACATGAACGATCGCGTGTTAAATTAGTTTTTGAGGTGGCGACACCTGATTGTTACTGTGGCCGTGCTCAGGAGGCAGATCTACCGACCGCGAAAACAGCGGAGCGCTCCCTGCTTGCCGGCCGCATCAGTGATCTGTGCGTCGGAGGACAAGGTGAAGCGCCCCGCTCCACAACAGCGATACACATCAGGCGCAAATAAAAGACAGAAAACATTAAAGGAAATGAACCGACATGAACGATCGCGTGTCAGTACCTACGGTCTGGCACAGCGCAGGAGCTTGTCACCTGCTGATAGCAGGCTGCTGTCTTTTCCGAGGGCTGCATCTTGCCGGTCATTATCACGTGACAGCGACTAGTCGACGACAGGCATAAAAAGTCACTATAGTGAAGTTGACTAGTTCATACACCCCATACTGCTGCTCTCCAGAGTGTTCTGCAGCATAATCAGCACGTTCTCTTTGAACTTGATAGTGTAATGACCTGGCTGGGGTTGTAAGCCAGGTGCATTCTGGGTATTGTGTTATATGTGTTTCCTATTGTTCTGCTAGTTCCTATGTGCTGATTTGCGTGTTGTGTGAGTGTTATGTAAGCCACAGGGAAGGTGATGTGTGTTCTGTGGAACGGGTTGAATTAGCATGGTTAACTGACACCGTGACTCTGTGTGGAAGGAGCATGATAGAGGATCGTGCCTGTAGCGTTACAAAGCGTAGAAGAAAAAGCCTAATAAAGGTCTGAACCTCTCCTGCCTCCTGCTGGTTGATTTGGGGACAATAACCCTGCCGCTGAGACGCTCATACTTGCTTGTTACCACATTCCACCCGGCCACAATAAGAGACCGGCCATTATTTACCTCTGCTGACTCCGACACCGGCCAAAATTGGAGACCCGGCCTTTAATTGAATACCGGCCTGTATTAGAGGATTTACGGTACATTTTATGTATTAAAAGCTACATATCATTTAGGCTGATGATCATAAGTTGAGACAGCTCTATCTTCTTGTTTTTTATGCTCTACAGAAAAATGGTTGTAGAACTACTTGGAAAGGCTCTAAAGCCTCTTTTAGAAAACAATGTTGGCAATTTGTCGCAATGAGCCTGCACCAGGGAACCTTGGCATGGCGATAATATGGCACAATTGTGTCCTTTTTACAAAAGATTACACTAAGGTGGATATAAGGGGTTATGGGGAGGTCTCGGCGCTGCCACAGACTTCAGTTTAACTTGAACATAACTTGCTTTTCACTGCGATCATCATCAAGTTTTTGTAACAAGCCGCTTAAAGATGTCTGTAACTCACAGTCCCCGTGAACGGTCAGGTGGAGCTATGCATTACTCCATTTTACTGTATTAGCTGGTTCTCACTTACGGCCCATGTTTACTTTCATTTTCAATATTGTCGCTGGCCAGAGCTTGGCGGTCAATGGGATCATGACACCACCCTCTGTTGTGCCAAGGTGTAATATGCATTCACTAGTCCAGTGTTGCAGCAATAGCATGGCGCCACAAATGCTGCAAAAATCCCACATTGTCAGGGTGCCACGGCGCGTTCAGAAGACACACCCTGGCAGCAGTATTGCGCTGATTAACCAGCATGGTGTGTCTTATAAAATTGGCTTAAAAATTATTTGAAACTTTGGGCTGACAATGGCCCAGGATAATTGGACAAATACAACACCATTCCAGCCAGGACATGAAAATAAAACTAGTTGCTTGCTGATTGGCTGATTTTCCTCGACCGCTCTGAATGTCGGACGGCTCCACCCTAACCCATCTGCTATGAAGAAGAAACAATCTTTGATATAGCACCTCTCAAGATAAAAATCACGAGGCACTTCACAAAAAGAAACATTAAAATATAAAGTAAAATAAAAAGTAACAATAATTAAAAATATCATACAATTGGGAAAAGTGAAAAATTGTGATTAGAACAAATAACATGAACAAAGGGAAAGAGAACGTGAATAAGTAAGATCAGTGGATAGAATGGCAGAATTGGTATAGGGGGATCTGAATAAGGAGAGGGTGGTGATGAAGAATGAACCGAAGGTCACAGCAAAACCAGCCTGAACAAGTGAGTTTTCAGCTGCTTTTTAAAGGAGTCCACTGAGTCCACTGATCTCAGGCTCAGGGGGAGAGAGTTCCAGAGTCTGGGGGCCACAGCAGCAAATGATCTGTCACCTTTGGTCTTTAGCCTGGTGCTACACAACCAGTAGGCTTTGGTCACTGGACCTCAGGGACCTGCTGGGGGTGTAGGGACTAAGAAGATCACCAATGTAAGATGGTGCTTGTCCATGTAAGGCCCTATAGACCAGAACCAGGATCTTGAAATGAACCCTGAAGTTGACTGGCAGCCAGTGAAGCTGGAGGAGAAGCGGGGTGATGTGGGTGTGTTTGGAGGACTTGGTCAGAAGCCGAGCACAGGCATTCTGAACCACCTGTAGACGGTTCAGGGAGGTTCTGCTCAGACACGTGAAAAGAGAGTTATAGTCTAAGCATGAGGAGATGAAGGAGTGGATAACTGTCTCAAGTTCAGAGCAAGACAGAATGGGACTCAGCTTAGCAATGTTCCTGAGATGGAAGAAGGAAGAGCGAACAAGAGAACTGACATGAGAATCCAGGGTGAGAGCTGGGTCAAAGGTCACGCCAAGATTCCTGACGGAAGGTTTAGTGTGGGAAGCAAGCTGACCAAGAGAGTCTCTGACTTTGGGAACCAGCTTGTCTGGGGCACAGATGAGGATATCAGTCTTATCTTCATTCAGCTGAAGAAAGCTCCCAGCCATCCAGGTTTTGATAGAGTCTAAGCAGGTGTATAGCAGCTGCAGCTTAGACATCTCATGGGGCTTAAAGGAGATGTACAGTTGGATGTCATCTGCATAAAGATTGTAAGAGATTCCTTTGAAGGAGCTCAGGATGTGCTGAAGAGGAAGCAGATAGAGGAGGAAGAGCAGAGGCCCCAGCACAGAACCTTGTGGGACACCATGGGTAAGAGAGGTGGTGGAGGACCTAAACTTGGAGACGGCCACAGAAAAGGAGCGCTCAGAGAGATAAGAGGAGAACCACTCCAGAGCAGATCCTGATAGGCCTACCCAGTCTCTGAGCCTCTCCAGTAGCAGGTGATGGTCAACACTGTCAAAGGCTGCAGTCAGGTCCAGCAGGACCAGAAGAGAACAGTCCCCTGCATCACTGTGAGCCAGAAGGTCATTAGAGACCCTAAGAAGAGTTGTTTCAGTAGAATGAGCTCTACGAAAACCTGACTGGAAGCTATCATAGATGTTATGTTCATCAAGAGCAGCTGTGAGTTTTTTAGCCACAGCCTTTTCCAAGATCTTTGAGATGAACAGAAGTTTAGAGATGGGTCTGAAGCTGCTATGGAGAGAGGGGTCGAGACTCGGTTTTTTAAGAAGTGGGTGGATTACAGCGTTCTTAAAGTAAGCAGGGACCTGACCAGAAACCGGAGAAGCATTAATTATAGAGAGCACACTGGGACCGATTGACTGAAAAGTACTTTTAAACAAAGATGAGGGTAAGATGTCGAGGGGGCATGCAGAGGTCTTCATAGAGTTAACTAGTTTGGTTAACTCAGGCAAAGAAACAGGAGCAAAGCTATCTAGGATGATGGGCCTGGTTGGAGTCGGGAGAGGCAGCGATAAGGCTGAAGGAGAGATGCTAGATCTAACCTTATTGACTTTGTCCACAAAGAAAGACAGAAAGTTTTCACAGTCTGTAACCGAGTGGATGGAGGCTGTAGGAGTGGCAGGAGAGACGATGCTGCTGATGGTGTTAAACAGCACCTTGGGGTTCCCTTTGCTCTGGGACACCAGGTTGGAGAAATAGGAAACCCTGGTGTCTCTGACTGCAGAGTTAAAGGATGACAGAAGATCCTTTAGGTGTAGCAGATGGACGTGGAGATGGGTTTTCTTCCACAAACGCTCAATTTTTCTGCATTGGCGCTTCAGGCTGTGAAGGCTGTCATTAAACCAGGGAGTAGGGTTCACTGCAGGAACTGATCTGGTTCTGACAGGACAGATGTTGTCCAGAATGGAGAGGCAGTGCTCGTTAAACTGAGAAGTTAAAGGGACTTTACGGAGTTTTGAATTTTTATGCTCGTGATTGCCCCCTCAGGCCAAAAGCATCACGGCAGCTTCAATAGTAGGCTCGTGCACGAGGCGCGCATGCTGTAGTGCACACTCCTTAACGAAAATAACAGCTGAGACAGTCAGCTCCGTGTGTGTGGCCCCGAGGACAGAGGACAGGAGAACGCGCAGCTAATTAATTAAATAATTTGGTTATGTACCTTTCTCTTCAGCACAGCCGACATAAGTTTAAGATGGGTCAGTCCTCCTGCATGCTCAGATCATTCCATTCCCTTGCTTGAAAAATTGTTCCAAAATGAAAGTTGAACCCACAATTTTTAATCTATGAATTAAATGCCGTTCGGCGAGTCTCAAATAAAAATTTGGGCATCTTACTGTAAAAAAATATACTGTTAATGTAAAATAGAAACTCTAAATGAACTATGTTCACATCCAGAATCAAACCCAAGGTGAGCTACAAGGTGAGCTACACTCTACTAGCAATCACAGTATCTGTAACTTATATCCTTGATGACAGCTGAAACAATGTCAAACCAAAGAATAGTTTGGAGCGAAAATGGCTATTTTGTTGCTAATTTGTAGGAAATATCTAGAAGAAAGTAGCTAAGGGTCCTCAGAAATGTAGCTAGGTTCATCACTAGGTGTTAGGAACAGCGACAAAGTCGCTGAGTTGGCACTACCTCACTCTCTGCTGCTAAAGCTACTGATAGCAAACGCTACGGGCTATGCCTGTGTGTGAACGCACATGAAGCAGCCTGCTCGACCCGAGCATCTCTCCTTTTCTGTGATTTTACAGAAAAACAGGCAATCACAGTAAAAAGGCCAGGGCTCATTCTACAGGACCAGGGCATTGCAGGAGAATGTATGAAGAATAAATGTATTATTTCTATACATGTTTTGGCTGTCAAACTTCCATAATGCCCCTTTAAGGAATCTGGGTCGTTATCAGAAGAACAGGGTGGATCAAAAGCAGCAGAAAAATTGCTAGCTGTGCTCTCATTAAGAAAACGAGAACTAACCATACGGCGAGCAGGAGGTGGGGACGCAGAAACTGACAAGTTAAAGAAAATGAAATGGTGATCTGAAATATAAATGTCCTCAGGACAAACACTGTCAGCGTTTAGACCCATGGTAAAAACAAGGTCCAGAGTGAGCCCTCAGATGTGTGTGGGGCCAGAAACATGCTGGGTAAAGCCGAAGGAATCCATAAAGCTGGAGAAATTCATGGCAAAGAGATCGGAGGGATCATCAACGTGGATGTTAAAGTCACCAACAATCACCAGTCTGGACAGCTTCACAGTGGAGGATAGAAAGTCACTAAACTCCTGAAGGAAAGAACTGTTTGGACCAGGTGGACGATAAACCACAGCACAGTAGAACGGGTCCTTATGCCCGACTTTAATCAGCTGCAGTTCAAAGGAAGCAAAGTGACCAGAGGTCGTAGAGCTACATGGAAGATGGTCTCTGAAAACAACAGCTAGGCCTCCACCATGACCAGAACCCCGGGGCTGGCTAAGAAAAGAATAACCACTCGGGCAGAGTTCAATCAGACCAGAATAATCAGAAGTTTGCTGCCAAACTTCAGTCAGAAACAGATAATCCAGGTTTTTAGAGAGAATTAAATCATTGAGCAGGAAGGACTTATTGTTAACAGAGCAGGTATTTAATAGAGCCATGCTGAGTGAGGTGGAGGAATCAGAAACTACAGAAACAGCTGGAGTTAGTGGACGTAAATTAGCAGGGTTAGATCCACGGTGTTTATAAAAACCACTTATGGAGGGAACAGGAGGAGAAACCACTGAGGAATGAGGATAAACCGACCTTAAAAAACTTGGACGGATGAACCGCGCTGCAATGCTGCCTGGCAGGAATGCAGAAGTGGCGCTCAGGTCACCAAACAAAGGACAAGAAGCTAGAAGATCGCGCCGATGTTTACTCGATAAACCACGCTTTAAGAGAAGTCTCATTCTCATCTGGATTCCTGCTCGTTTACCTCTTTTCCTCCGACGTTTTCCCAGGACCGGACAAACATAGCCGGAGGCGGGCAGCTCGGGACCGTCGTTTGCCTCCAGGCCAGTGCGCCACTCAGGTAAACAAACAGGATGGTATGTCCTCGGTGCATCTTGGGCGATCGTGAACGAACGGAAGGACAAAAGAGTCTGGCGATCATAGGAGATGGTAGCAGGGACACTACTGAAGAGGATTGCAAACAAGAGCAAGGTGGAAAAGAGGAGGTTAGTGGAGGAAAGTTTGAAAAAGTGGCCGGTGACGGCGGCTAAGCCAAGCACAGGCGCCATCTTGTTGCCGACCGGAAGCGGAAATCCAAGAAGATTACCAATGTATGATGGTGCTTGTCCATGTAATTCCCTAAAGACTAGAACCAGGATCTTGAAATGAACCCTGAAGTTGACTAGCAGCCAGTGAAGCTGGAGGAGATGCGGTGTGATTTGGGTGTACTCTGACGACTAGATGAGAAGCTGAGCACAGGCATTTTGAACCACCTGTAAACGATCCAGGTTGCAGTTGTCTTAGCGTGAGGAGATAAAGGTGTGGATAACAACCTCAAATTCAGAGCATGACTACCTGAAGCTGCATGCAGCTTTATCTAGATAACTTAATAGGCAAGCTATGAATACATCTGGATACTACAAAGTGAGTAACTGGTAAATATATATATATATATATATATATATATATATATATATATATATATATATATATGGCCTAGTGGTAGAGTGTCCGCCCTGAGACTGGGAGATCAGGGTTCAATTCCTGGTCGGGTCATACCACAGACTTGGATAAAAATGGGATCCAATGCCTCCCTGCTTGACACTCAGCATTACGGGGTTGGATTGGGGGGTTAAACCACCAAATGGTTCCCGAGCGCGGCTGTGTCTGCAGCTCACCGCTCCCCCATTGTGGGTAATGTTCTCTTGCGTTTGTGAGGGTTTTGTCTCCCTTTAAGTTTCATTAGAAACAATGCTGAATTTTGGTTTGTGTTAACTGGATATTTTCTGTATTTGACCAGTTTTTTTTTAACGGCAACAGAAAAATCTGAAGGCGCCACTCACGAGTTACAACAAGGCCAAACATCCAAACTTATTTTAATATTGACAAAAAAAAACACAGCTAAGCATCATTTTACCTGCAGTTATTTACTAGTGAAGAAAAACTTTACTTTCATGAGCAAAAAATAAAAAAAACAAAACAAAAAAAAATAAACAACCAAAAGAACCCCTAAAAATCATTTAAAGAATCAGGAAAGAAGGAAGTAATAGTTCTGAATTTACATATGGAATTTTGTGTTTTCATCAAATTTAGCTTGTATTATATTTAAAATGTCTTCAGCTTTATTTATTTTATGAGAAGTTTTTTTGTTTCATTGATTGGAAAAAAAAGTCATAACACAACATAATTACTAAAAATGTTTTCTATTAATGTCCTTCAAAGAACATTAAACTTAAAACTAAAGTGGAATAGAAGAGAAAATGCATTTATTGTCCCTCAACAGAGAAATGTTGTTGTAAAAGCAGCAAAGTAGATTCAGCAAATGAGACTGTCTACATGGATAAGAAGTTGTAAGTCTCCTTTCTGCAAACCATTTTCCTTGACTTACTCTGTTTACTCTTCAATTAAAAAAAAACAGGGTTCTTTGTGCATCTCCAACAAACACTTGAAATAATTTTAGTGTGCAAAACAATTTTTCACTAATTAGCTCATAAAATAGGTGGACTGTTTAAGGTATAAATTTCATGATGAATAGGACCAACATATCTGCACTAAATTTCATATGTACACCTGATATTTATAAAATCATCCAAGCTACAATTCCTTGTAATACTGAAAATATTTAGTTAGAAAACAAATAAAGGTTGATTGGTCATGACATCTGTGGTTTAATCCATGGACATCATGGATCTCTGCTCCAGATTTTACTGAATTGTGGTTGAGATATTTCACAAATAACAGGATTATCGTACAGGTGTTAGATGAAATTCTGGGCAAGGAGGCGCCATCAACTGTAAACCTTAGACGTGATTATCTGTCCACAAGTGGCAGACTGACACGACTGACGCTGATTCTAAAACGGATTAGCTGTACATCCCAGAATACTCTGTGTAAATGCTGATAAACTGTGTGATTAAGATGCTGACTGCAAAAACATGGAGCCCTTAACCAACACAAACTCCTCTTAGTTTAACATCTGTAGACTAAAAAGTCTCACAACCTTTATCTAATGAGCAGAATACAGGAACTGTTATGAAATCAATAGAAAATAAAAATAATATGAACTTTGGTTAAAAAAAACACAACAAAACACTTCTGTTTTCCAACAACTAAACATGTCTTCATCTCAGAGAGATTTCAGTCCATTCCGCACCTGTAAACATGAATCATATGTAAACACATCTGGGGAGCTACGCTGTTATGCCAAATACTCATTTCTACTATGGATGTCACGTCCTAACAGTTTGACTCACAATCAGACGTAGTTATAATCCATCATCTAAGTGGATGGCATTGTGTGAAGCAGAAGCACATCCAGGTAAAGCACAGAGCAATAAAAGCTCACCTACTGGTTTATCTCCCGTTATGGTTTCATCTCATCTTCTGCATTCTGCAGCCATATCTCTACTCTCCACATGACAAAAGAGTTGCTGGTCCGAGCACATAAAGCTGGAATGCCAGTGTGGTCAGAAACTACGTATATTAGGGACGGAGAACATCCTGCCAAGTTTCAGTCGCAGAAACGTAATCCTCGGTGAATGGAGTTACGAGGAGAGGAGGGGGAGGAGGGGCAGTCGGAGGACCCACTGTTAAATTCATCACAAATCCTCTTTCCAATCTTTACATCATTCTCAGCATGAACAATGTTCGGTGATGTCATTTGGCCACATGGTTATATTTACACAAATCTGAGCAGGATAAGAAGGGAGAAGTCTGTTACCATGAAAATAACCTTCAGATGAGAGAAGCCAGATTGGACAAATACAATCTGAGCAAATATACAAAAGGTGATAACACCAGAGAGGTTGTTCTCGCAAAAACGAACACTACAGAACAAGAATAATCCACAAAGAACGTCAGTAACAGCTAAAAACGAAACCTTTGTTTAACAATAAGGGTCCTGATATAATAAAGTTATAGCACGCATCCCGCAGAAGGGTCTTCCTTCCCCAACAGACAGATTATTTTGTGTTAGAGCTGCCTCAAGACACTCAGAGAATACATTGCTTGTCCTGTTGCTCTACTTAAAGGTGCAACACTATTTGACTTATTGAGATTTTTCATTTTACAAGAAAAATCCCAAACAAGAAGAGCAAAGGAACAGATCAGAGAAAAGACATACCCAACAGCCTAATAAAAAAGGCTGGTTCTGTTCTGGGGACGACTGTGGAACCGCTGGAGGAGATGATGCAGAGAAGGATTCTCCAGAGAATCAAGAAAATGATGGACAACCCTGAGCATTCTCTTCACAAGACTGTCCGACAACGGAAGAGTGTCTTCAGTCAGAGGCTTGTTCAGCTTTGCTGCAACACTGACCGCTACTGGAGATCCTTCCTGCCAACAGCCATTGTAATATACAACAACTCTTTGATGACTTGATTATTATTATTATTCTGAACTACTACAGCAATCAATTTCCCTCTGGGATTAATAAAGTATTTTTGAATTTCATTGAATTGAATTGAATGAAATTCATAATTACTATAATTAGGTTTAGAATTTTGTCCTAAGATTAGACTAATTTTACAATTGACAAAGAGGATGCTTTTACTTTGAAAGGAAAGAAGGATTGACTCCCTGTGTGAGCTTTTAGAAAAAGGATGAAAGCTGTGAAACAAGGGTATGCAAAATAAAAATAAAATGTTTCAAATGGGCTGAAAGGAAATGAACTGTCGGCTTTGCTGGGTGAAGCGTGGTGGGAGACAAGGATGATGGTGTATAGCGCCTTTCAGAGTCATAGGACTCCAAAGCACTTTATGGGCCATTCCCATTTGTACCTGGTCGGCCCGGCCCGGATAGCATAGCTTGTTTACATATCTGGGTGGCCTGGTATTTTTCCGGGTGCACCAAGGCTCATTCTCAGCCCTCTTCTCGAGGGGTCTGCTTCAGGCCGACCAGGCCCAACACGCCCTTGTCTCCACCGATTGGTCAAGTGATGCGTTACCCTCCCCTTAAATCGAATCTTCTGATTGGCCTTGCAGTGTTTACATTTAGTATGAGTAGTGATGTCACAGAATCGCGACAAACTCAGTCTTCAGCATCGCCATTTCTTGCTTGTGTTCTCCAGCATCGACATGTCTTCTCCCTGCTTGCAGACCTCAGCTTCGAATCCCTGGAGCAATAAGGAGGTTAAAATCTTCCTCTCTTTGCTCGCTGATGACAGAATCCAGCGCAAACTGGACGGTTCTGTGCGAAACGAAAAGGACTTTCAGGGACTTGCACAAGCAATGTCCACCAATGGCTACGAACGCACCTCCAAGCAGTGCCCTGAAAAATTAAAAAAAACTTAAAGCTGAGTACAGGTCCGTCAAGGACCACAACAGCAGGAGTGGGGCAGACCGGCGGCACTGGAAATGGTTTGCCGACATGGATGCCATTTATGGTGAGAGGCCTGTGAGCCACTCCAGCTTACACTGGCCCTCAGGACAATGGTGAGTGAGCACTTATCATAATAATTAATAATATGACCTCCCGTTTGTGCTACACAGTACTATAGTGCGGACAAAATGGTAGCGCTGATATGCGAACAAAAGGCTAGGCTAACTCCAGGCTAGTTGTGGTATGCCTACTTGTGGCCTAGCTTGCCCATTAACGTCTTCGGTTAGTTATTTAACCCAATTTGTGTTTGTGCATATTAAGTTATTTATTGTTTTCTCTTTGTAAAAGAGATAACTCTGGAACTGTGCGCCGATGAGAGCCAGGACGTGCCCGACACTGGGGACATGCACGCTGGGCCCTCATCTGGCGACTGCGGCCGTAGCTGCAGCCCAAGCGTCTCAGCGTCATCGATGGACAACAAACCACGTTACGGTGAGTTCATTTGCAACAACAACATCAAAATATGACAAGCACGTGTAATTACATTTACATCGTTTTGGCGTTCATTCAGGAAAAAGGAGGAGGGGGAGTAGCATCGCATCACCGTTGTTGGAGACGCTGGTGGAGAGTGACGTAGGGTTCCTTTCCTTGAGACTGCGAGGAAGATGAACTGTTTAATGGAGCAGCACACTGAGTCAGAGATGGAAGACAGATGCCTGCAGAAGGATGAGAGACTTGAGGGATGAGAGACAAGAGGAGAGGATAGAACAGCGGGAATTCAACCAAGCTTTCTTGGATGTGCTGCGTAGTTTGGTGTCTGCGGTCGAAAAATCTACTAAATAAATGACCTGAATGTTTTTTGTTTGTTTTTTTAAAATAGAGGTGCAATAAAGTGTTTGATAATGCAACGTGTAATGATATCACTGTGTCCATTTCACAGAATGTGAAGTGGAAGGGTCCAATTATAGTTTCAATATAAAAATATATGTGCTAAAATAACATAAACCAGCCTTTGATATTTGCTTTATTCAACTTTGAGATTTATATAGGAATAAATACCAGGTAGGTGTCATTGTAGACAAGATTAGGTTATATGTCAGCAGGAGGGTAGAGAAGGATCAGAAGCTCAAATGTGCACTCCACACTTGGCTAATAAGAACTTTTGTCAGTCAGGCATCAATGTAAACAAGAGTCCAAATATTTATTTGCACTTGCCTTAATAACCAGACTTGAGACATATGGCGAAGCCTTGGATGTGCATAAAAACAATTTCTCAAGTCAACTTTATCTAGCTGATCTGCATTAATTTGGACATGATGTCCATATAATTTATTTGGATTTAAAAGATGGTAGTTTTATTTTTTTATTCTTTTTGTCAGCAGGCGTGTTTAGAAGGATCAGAAGCTCAAATGTGTACAGTCCACACTTGACTTAAAACAAACTCATGAAATATATTTGCTCATGTTTACAATTTTTAGGTGGTGGTGCATAAAAGAAAGTTCAAAGGTCAAACATTTTCTGAGTGGATAAAACTTTATTTGAGCAAAACATAAAGTCGGATGTACTCCAATCACTACTGCCCCAGCAGGTGCATCATCAAAGCATCACACTTTGCTGTCCCTCCCACATCTCCTGTGTTTTGTGGCGGTGGTGGTGCAGCCACAGGTTCAGGGTATTCCATTTCAGTTGTCCACACATTGTCATAATTCTCCCCATGGCTCTCACACAGATTCTGCAGGGCACAGCAGGTCAGAATCATGGAACGCACCAGACTGACATCACAGTCATTCCTTTTAAGTAGGCAGCGCCACCTTCCCTTCAGCCTACCAAAGGCATTTTCAACCACCACACGTGCCCGGCTGAACTTCTTGTTAAAAAGAAGTTGCTGCTCTGTCAGTCGCCCAGTTTCTGTGAATGGTTTCAGAAGCCAGTCACATCGGGTAAGCAGAGTCACCCAGGATGCAGTATCCAAAGTCAACGTCAGCAATTTGGATTGAATGGTCAGGGAAGAGATTTCCACGGCTTGCCAAATCCCAGATGGAGGAAAGTGGCAGTTCCCTCGCATCATGCATGCTCCCTGTAAGCCCTGCAAAAATTTTCCAAAACAGCCCCTTTCCATCAGCCACAGCTTGCCACCCTTTCCGGTTGAAATAATCTGTGTGAAAGTTTCTGGGTGCTAAGATGGGGATGTGTGAGCCATCAATAGCACCCACACACTGTGGCAACCCCCACCTGCTCTCAAAATAGGATGCTATCTCCCGAAATTTACTCTCATTGGGTAAATGAATCAGTTCTGGCAACTCGGAATTGTGTGTACTGAAACTCTAATTTCCCTCTGGGATTAATAAAGTATCTTTGAATTGAATTGAACAACAATGCTTCTGCAGCAGCACAAAAGTCCTTGACACACTTGGCAACAGTTGAGATGCCAACACCAAACAAAACACAGATGGGTCTGTAATCTGAACCTTTAGCAAATTTCCATAACGCAATAGCCACAATCTTCCTCAGAGGCACACACTCACGGAAGAAAGTGTCTTTTCGCTGCAATGCTGGCCGTGGTTTGTTGCACAAGAAAATTAACATCTCCTCGGACATTCTGAAGTGCTTCAACCACTGCCCTTCCGTATAACGATGCACATATTTATCCCACCAGTCAGAGGATTGGCTGAGTGACCAGACTGCGCGTCTGCAGCTGGAGCCTTCCAAAATAGCCATCTAAAACAAATGAAACGTATTTTATTAATTTGAAGTGTATTAAACACGCACCGTGCGTGACGCTCGTTAGAATTTGAATTTTAGCAATTACCAGGATGCATCGTCTGCGTTGTCGTAATCGCAGCAATGTGTTGTACTGCTTCAGAATGGCTTCCAGCATGACTCGGCATCGCTTTGCAGATTTAACCCTCCTCTCATCCCTCCTCAGCTGGCGAAGCCGACGCCTTTCGGCCAGTCTAGCGCGGAGTCTGGCCCCCAAAAAGAGCCACAAGCGCAGATCCATGAAAAATAACACCACAAAATTCTCCATTGTTTACAACCCTACACACATATAAACACAGGGCGGCTCAAATGGTCGCTGATATACGACATCACTGACATGTTCGCGCCAACTTCTCCCGCCAATTTCTGGGGACCGCCCGCATGCTCAGTCACGTCCGCATTCCAGAGCAAGGACGTGAGGAAAGTGAGGAATCACTCAGGCCGGGCTGGGGCTGGCTGGGGATGCCCGGACCATGCGGAGCAGGTACACATGGGAATGGCCCATTACACTACAGTGTATCATTCATCCATTCACACACACATTCACACACTGGTGGTGATGAGCTACGCTGTAGCCACAGCTGCCCTGGGGCACACTGACACAGGCAAGGCTGACAAGCACAGGCGCCAACGGTCCCTCCGACCACCACCAGCAGGCAAGGTGGGTTAAGTGTCTTGCCCATGGACACAACAGCGGAATTCTCTGTAGAGAGCAGCCGCCCAGTCCTCGGTATGCCCGGTTAGGAGGGAGGTCAGCAGAGCCACCCTGGGAACAGCTAAGGTATACAGGTGCTGGCCAGTAAATTAGAATATCATCAAAAGGTTGAAAATATTTCAGTAATTCCATTCAAAACGTGAAACTTGTACATTATATTCATGCAATGCACACAGACCAATGTATTTCTGATGTTTATTACGTTTAATTTTGATATTTATAGGTGACAACCAATGAAAACATCAAATCTGGTATCTCAGAAAATTAGAATATTCTAAAGGCCAATGAAAAAATGTTTGTTTCTCTAATGTTGGCCAACTGAAAAGAATGAACATGAAAAGAATGTGCATGTATAGCACTCAATACTTAGTCGGGGCTCCTTTTGCCTCAATAACTGCAGTAATGCGGCGTGGCATGGACTCGATCAGTCTGTGGCACTGCTCAGGTGTTATGAGAGCCCAGGCTGCTCTGATAGTCGTCTTCAGCTCCTCTGCATTGTTGGGTCTAGCGTATTGCATCCTCCGCTTCACAATACCCCATAGATTTTCTATGGGGTTAAGGTCAGGCGAGTTTGCTGGCCAATCAAGGACAGGGATACCATGGTCCTTGAACCAGGTGCTGGTGGTTTTGGCACTGTGTGCAGGTGCCAAGTCCTGTTGAAAGGTGAAGTCTGCATCCCCATAAAGTTGGTCAGCAGCAGGAAGCATGAAGTGCTCTAAAACTTCCTGGTAGACGGCTGCATTGACCCTGGACCTCAGGAAACAGAGTGGGCCAACACCGGCAGATGACATGGCACCCCACACCATCACTGACGGTGGAAACTTTACACTGGACCTCATGCAACGTGGATTCTGTGCTTCTCCGCTCTTCCTCCAGACTCTGGGTCCTTGATTTCCAAAGGAAATGCAGAACTTGCTTTCATCAGAAAACATAACTTTGGACCACTCAGCATCAGTCCAGTCCTTTTTGTCCTTGGCCCAGGCGAGACGCTTCTTGCGCTGTTTCATGTTCAAGAGTGGCTTGACACACGGAATGCGACACCTGAATCCCATGTCTTTCATGAGTCTCCTCGTGGTGGTTCTTGAAGCGCTGACTCCAGCTGCAGTCCACTCTTTGTGGATCTCCCCCACATTTTTGAATGGGTTTGTCGTCACAATTCTCTGCAGGGTGCGGTTATCCCTAGAGCTTGTACACTTTTTTCTACCACATTTTTTCCGTCCCTTCGCCTGTCTGTTAATGTGCTTGGACACAGAGCTCTGCGAACAGCCAGCTTCTTTAGCAATCACCTTTTGTGTCTTGCCCTCCTTGTGCAAGGTGTCAATGATTGTCTTTTGGACAGCTGTTAAGTCAGAAGTCTTCCCCATGATTGTGGTGCCTTCAAAACAAGACTGAGGGACCTTTTAAAGGCCTTTGCAGGTGTTTTGAGTAAATCAGCTGATTAGAGTGGCAGCAGGTGTCTTCTATATTCAGCCTTTTCAGAATATTCTAATTTTTTGAGATACCAAATTTGGAGTTTTCATTAGTTGTCACTTATGAATATCAAATTTAAATGTAATGAACATTGGAAATACATTGGTCTGTGTGCATTGCATGAATATAATGTACAAGTTTCACGTTTTGAATGGAATTACTGAAATATTTTCAACCTTTTGATGATATTCTAATTTACTGGCCAGCACCTGTATGTAGCGGGGTGGCATTCAAATATCATATCCAGGGTGGCAAACACACCACCAGGTTTTCCGTCCAGCCCATCCCATTTGTCAAGTAGAGAGATTCTGGCTCCTGGGGTGGAGGCAGGGCGTAGCTGGAGGCTATGGACTAGATTGGCCTGTCTGATGTGGGCCTCCGAGATTGCCTCATACTTAGGTTTGACCTGGTTGACCACTGTTTGGAGACGGACCACTTTCGTTCTGAGGGATGCTATCTTGCTCGCATGTTGCTGGTTGAGCCTGATGGGTTCCTGATAGGAACACACCAACGCTTGCCAGAGATGAGTGATGATAAAAGTCTAAATGCAAACCAGGGCCGGAGTGGGACACATTTTCAGCCCTGGAGTTTCAGACCCCAGACCGGCCCACTTAACGAATTATTATTAAAATCATGTTAGAACTTTATATGTATAGTCTACAAAAGCACACTACTCGGTAAAGCCTTGTAATTCAGTGCAATAAAGAGTTGCTTTACAATGTAGGTTTATTTGAACATCAGTGCACATCTCCAACATTGTTCTTTACAACACATTCTCTAACAATATAACAATCTACCTTCTGTTCAAACAGCTGTTCTGAGATTTTCAAACCTTTAAAATGAAATGACTCAGCACTCCCTTTCACACTTTTTCCAGTTTCCCTATACTCACCTGCACACAATTAAAATAATCATCTGTAAAGCTTTAGCACATTTGATATGGAAAACACATTTTTTGTAACCAATTAAAATATTTTCTATGGCAAAATATGCAGGCTTATTTCATTTTACTTTCATTCTAATAGCGATCTGTTGTGGGCTTTGTGCATTTACTAATAAAAATACATCAGGTCACTACTATTATTTGGACATTAAAATTATTATAATGAAACTGATGTTTGCGCATGAGTTGGCTCACCTTCTATCCCAACAGGAGCAATACCCTCACTGCTGGCTCCTGGCTCTTCTGACACTACATTGTGTGAAAATTGTCACAATTCAGCATTCATTTTCCTTTTTTACACGCTTTCTGATCAATGCTGAATCATCTAGCATTTTAGAACACTTTCATATAGAGCCAGGATAGTTTTCATCATATAAATTTTAATAATATTCAGTTCACTGACTCAATAAGTAATCCTACCTGTACATGCCCGCTCTGGAATTGTGGGCTTCTGCCTGGTGCTTATTAGGCCTACTGGATCTTGTGGGCTACAAGACAGTTTGGTGGCATCAGTCACATCATACTGTTAACTATATTACATAACGTTATGTCTTGACGCCATATAATTCATTATTGATGCTTAATTAACTAGAATGGTGATTTGCAGCCGGTAAAGTTTAACATCTTGACTTGCCTTACCCGTTTTATCTTCATTTGAAGTTAAAGACCGCAAGCTTGTTTGAGAAAAAAAGGTGCTCATTTTTGCACATTTAGCTGCATCTGTTTCCAGCGCTTTCCTCTTTTTAATTCTTGCCTTCTCCGCGCCACCCTTGCTCTTTCTACTTTCCATATTTCCGTCAACTGCGTGGTCACGTGGTGCGCACAGGCGCATATAGGGGAAAAAGAAAAAAAAACGAGCTGCAGCCTGCAGGTAGAGACAGCCGGGAGGAGCGTAGGAGATCAGCCCGGCGGCCTCAGTGCCATGACTGAACACCGGCACCAAAAAATAAAAATAAAATGATAAAAAACAAAAACGAGAGCACCGGCCCATGCGGCCCAAACATCGCGCGGCCCACCGGGAATTATCCAGACCCTCCCGATTAGCCACTCCGGGCCTGATGCAAACACAACATCAAACGTCTACAACAAGAATTTATAAAGTACAAGGAACATTAATCTGAACTCCTTCAGATGTGTAATACCTTTACAATGCATGACATTCCAAACAATTTGTCACCATACGGCCATGTCCTTAAGACACATCTTAATATCACCAGTTTCCAGGACGACTGCTGCAGTAAAAGTATGGGTTAATCTCCCAGAAGAGCTAGCTTTGATCATTGTAAGTGAGCCCAAACTGCACGTACCACCAGAGCCCGACTTGCTCCAGTCTCACTGTCACAAACTCACAACATCCCCGTCTCCCTGACCAATTCAGGCATTCATGTTTTTAGTGAAAAATCAGCCTCAAACCTATTATTTACAGTAGAGTTACAGTATATATGCTTAACCAATACAACATTTCATATTTGCTGTATCTTGATTTTCTTGAGCCAAATGCAGAAAGAAGACAGGTTTGGTATTTGTTTTTTAACGTTAAAATAACAGAAATCTATTTAAATATTTACCAAAACAAGCTGAATCCAGACTGTAGTAAACTAGTCAATTTGCCTCTAAATCTTCATTTTCTATTGCTGTCAAAAAATGCTGTTGGCCGAACCTCCAGACAAATAAACAATATAATTGTAAATCAATTAACTGTAGAGTTAACAGAGGAGTTCCTTCTAAATGTCTGTATGGGTTCTATTAATATACTGCATGTTGCAATACATCTGCATTCATGTGGATTTGTATCGACAGGTGTGTTCGGGTGTCTGTGTGTCTCAGAGGATTATTTCCAGCAGTTGATTGTTTGGCGTGAGCTTTGCGAAGGGATCGAGAAATAATCCTCACCCCGCCTCTTGGCTAAACTCATTTACCATCAGGGGAGGAGGACGGTCAGTGTGGCACCGCAATGCTGCACTACAACGCTCTGCAGGACACGTCTAAATAAGTATCAGTGAGCAGAATTAGAAAGTAAAATTATGAACCAGTAATCTCAGTAGATGTATTTTTTAAATCTTGAGACCAAAACATTAGACATTTTTGTGTGTTACAACAGAACAACAACTAATTTTCATTATTGTTAAGACAGCGTTTTTTTCATATTTAATGAGGTTAAAATTTAACGTGTCAAAGATGGGAAAACAGCAAAAACAACAAAAACCTTTAGGTCTTTCAACCCCATATTACACATGTCATAACTAATTCATATATTTAGGGATGTCTGATATTACCATACCATACCACTTTATTTGTAGAGCGCTTTTAACACGGCATTACAACCGACCAAAGCGCTGCACATAAAAAGAAATAAATAAATAACACAAGCTATATCATATGAAGTAAAAAAGATAAAAGAGTTAAAAGAACAACAAACTAAAACCAACAAAACAAGTAACACCAGAATATAAAAACACTAATTTAAAGTCAAATATTAAAATAGAATCGATATTATTGGTCTACTGGAAGGTGGTCCCGGCACTAAACCAACTTTTACATACCATACACTTTTTAAACATTGACCTCTTCAGCTACTTTTCAAAATATGACAGATCTGAAGTAAAGGTTTTGAGATTATTTAGTTTATTTGGCACAACTTGTAAAGTAGACATTTGCCGTGTAGTGAACGTCTGCAGCATATAGACCCGTTGCATGTTATTGATTACATCTGAGAATCTGCGCAAATCCACACTAGTTGGAGGGCAAGAACGTCGTCTCCCGCCATTATCCAGAGCTGTATCTCCGCAATTTAAGCTAACAAAATAAAACCTAGAGATTTAGATATCATTACTTTAGATTATCTAACACATCTGTAACGTCACGAATGGCCTGATTTTGAGATCCCACAGGTCAAATGCACAGCCAGGTCAACTTACCCTGGCTGTAACACATCCTACAGTATATTTTCCCCTCACAGGAGTCTGGGAGTCTACACGTAGTCTCTTTAATCAGAGCCTACTTCCTCACACCAGCTGGACTGCAGAGATAATGAACCATAAACAATAACATTTTGTCCTCCAAGGTCCATCAAAGAGGAACTCTTTTAAATGAACTCTGTTATTCCAAGAAGAAGAAAGAAGATTTTATAATTAAAGATAATCATTAAAAATTGCCATTTATAATTATAAATAATGAAATGTTTCATTAATATGTGCTCAATGATTGTTTTAGTATGTTTACTTGACGAGGTCATATCATTTGCTCTCACAAGTAAGGTTAAGTTAACGTATGAGACAAAAGTTAACCTTTTGCCTAGATTCGGAGTCTCCATCACAGAGGCTGTGCCTCTGAGATGCTTGGTAACCCTCAAACGTGCCAACTTCTGGCTGGCTAATCAGTCCATTGAAACTAGTTTTACACTGGTTTTTCCCTGAGTTCAACTTCAGACAAAACAGTTCGAATAGTTCAACAGTTCGAGGGTTCTAGAGAGAGCTTCAGAACAGCCATCTTTAGCACCTCTTAATCCAGCAAGGAGTTTGACATGTCGTCAAACTCTTTTTAAACCTTTTTCGCACCCGCGAAGCTGAACCAACAAGATAGTTTCCTGCAGAACAAAGCTGACTCAAAACTCCTTCAGAGTTATTTTTAAGATGCTTCGTTTCATCTATCGTTGTGACCCAGGGAGACATCCCAGGACTGATTTGGGCGCATCAAGGTTTTTCTACAAGCCAGGTGCAGTGGGGTCGTTGATCCTGGGATATCTTGGATCCAACAGGGAATTTCCAGAACGGGTGAGGTAGACACAGTGAGATAGCATCTGCACGTGGTTCTGATAATAACATCTTTCTAGCTTATTTGCAAACCAAATTATTTCCATCCAGAACTCAGCTCTGAGAAACGGAGGTTCTGAATATATTATATTCACACATAGGAGCAAAGATGTAGAACCAGGCCTCATCACCCATGTTGAGTTCAGAATGTGAGGCCTTCTGATCGCTGATCGGTGAAGGGTGAGACAAAGAGTGGGGGACATATCCGGGGGACGAGAGGGTAGCTTCCCTGCGCCTTCGGGTCAGGGAACGGGTCCTGACTGTTGTTTGTGCTTATGGGCCAAATATCAGTTCAGAGGACCCACCTTTTTCGGAGTCCCTGGGACGAGTGCTAGATAGTGCTCCATCAGGGGACTCCATTGTCCTGCTGGGGGAATGCTCACGTGGGCAATGACAGCATGACCTGGAGGGATGTGATTGGGAGGAACGGCCCACCTGATCTGAACTCAAGCGGTGTTTTGTTATTGGACTTCTGTGCAAGCCATAGTTTGGCCATAACGAACACCATGTTCGAACATAAGGATGCCCATCAGTACACTTGGTACCAGGGCAGCCTAGGTCGCAGGTCGATGATAGACTTTGTAGTCGTATCATCTGACCTGCAACCTTATGTTTTGGACACCTGAGTGAATAGAGGAGCGGAGCTGTCAACTGATCACCACCTGGTGGTGAGTTGAATCAGATGGCAGGGGAAGATGCCACGTAGACCTGGCAGACCCAAATGCATAGTAAGGGTCTGCTGGGAACGCCTGGCAGAAGAACCTGTCAAGATGGTCTTCAACTCCCACCTCCGGCAGAGCTTTGACCGCGTCCCGAGAGCAGTGGGGGACATTGACTCCGAGTGGGCCTTGTTCCACTCTGCGATTGTTGAAGCGGCTGTTGCAAGGTGGTCGGTGGCAACCCCCGTACCCGCTGGTGGACACCAGAAGTTCGGGGAGCCATCAAGCTGAAGAAGGAGGCTTACAGGGTGTGGCTGGTCTATGGGTCTCCGGAGGCAGCAGATAGGTACCGGATAGCCAAGCGGGGTGCAGCAGTGGCAGTTGCCGAGGCAAAATCTCGGGCGTGGGAGGAGTTTGGTGAGGCAGACTATCGATTGGCTCCAAAGAAGTCCTGGCAAAGTGCCCGGTGCCTCAGGAGAGGAAGGCAGCAACTCGCTCACACTGTTTACAGTGGGGATGGGGAGTTGCTGACGTCAACTGGGGCTATAGTTGGACAGTGGAAGGAGTATTTTGAGGAGCTCCTCAATCCCACCTATGCGCATTCCGAGGAGGAACCAGAGCTGGGAGACCTGGGGATGGACTGTCCAATCTCGGGGGTAGAAGTTGCTGAGGTAGTCAAACAACTACACAGCGGCAGAGCCCCGGGGGCGGATGAGATTTGTCCTGGGTATCTCAAGGCTATGGATGTTGTAGGGCTGTTGTGGTTGACACGTCTCTGCAACATTGCATGGTCATCGGGGGCAGTTCCTGTGCAGTGGCAGACCGGGGTGGTGGTCCCCATTTTTAAGAAGGGTGACCTGAGGGTGTGTTCCAACTATATAGGGGATCACACTCAGCCTCCCTGGAAAGGTCTACTCCAAGGTACTGGAGAGGAGGGTCCGATCGATAGTTGAATCTCAGATTGAGGAGGAGCAATGTGGTTTTCGTCCTGGCCGTGGAACTGTGCACCAGCTCTATACCCTTGCAAGGGTGATGGAGGGGGCATGGGAGTTTACCCAACCAATCCACATGTGTTTTGTGGATTTGGAGAAGGCTTATGACCATGTCTGCAGGAGCACCCTGTGGGGGACGCTCCAGGAGTATGGGGTGGGTGGCTTTCTGTTAAGGGCCATTCAGTCCCTTTACCAGAGGAGCGTGAGTTTGGTCCGCATAGCCGGTAGTAAGTCGGACCTGTTCCCGGTGGGGGTTGGACTCCACCAGGGCTGCCCTTTGTCACCGGTTCTGTTCATTACCTTTATGGACAGAATTTCTTGGTGCAGCCGTGGTGTGGAGTGTGTCAAGTTTGGTGGCAGGAGAATCTCGTATCTGCTTTTTGCGGATGATGTGGTCCTCCTAGCTTCATCCAGCTCTGACCTTCAGCTCTTGCTGGGTAGGTTCGCGGCCGAGTGTGAAGCGGCTGGGATGAGGATCAGCACCTCCAAATCTGAGACCATGGTTCTCGACCGGAAAAGGGTGGCTTGCTAACTCCGGGTCGGGGGAGAGGTCCTACCTCAAGTGGAGGAGTTTAAGTATCTCGGGGTCTTGTTCATGAGTGAGGGTAGGAGAGATCGGGAGATCGACAGGCGGATTGGTTCAGTGTCTGCAGTGATGCGGATGCTGAGCCGATCTGTCATGGTGAAGAGGGAGCTGAGCCAGAAAGCCAGGCTCTCAATTTACCGGTCGATCTACTTCCCAATCCTCACCTATGGTCATGAGCTTTGGGTATTGACCGAAAGAACGACATCGCGGATACAAGCAGCAGAAATGAGTTTCCTCCGTAGGGTGGCCGGGCTCAGCCTTAGAGATAGGGTGAGGAGCTCGGACATTCGGGAGGGACTCGGAGTAGAACCGCTGCTCCTCCGGATTGAAAGGAGTCAGTTGAGGTGGTTTGGGCATCTGGTCAGGATGCCTCCTGGACGCCTCACTGGGGAGGTGTTTCGGGCATTTCCTGCCGTCAGGAGGCCCCCGGGTCGACCCAGGACACGTTGGAGAGGTTACATATCCAATCTGGCTCACATAATTCGCTTCACATAGCACATATAGGCACATATAGTGCTAGGTTAATTTTTCTTTGTTATTTTGCATCAGACGTCTGTCCATGTGGGTCTATATTGAAATGCCCTGTGTCTGCTCTTCTCCTCTCCTGAGCTTCGCCATTGGTCTTCGCTTCCTTGGAGGACCTCTCTACACCATCGCTGCCTGCTGCCTGAGGGTCCGATTTGCTTGGGTCTGGACGTCCTGTGGTTCCTTCCGTGGTTGCGGGAGCTTTCCAGTTCGCCTGGGGCCTGGTCTGGTCCCTACTCTTATTCTTCCTACCTGTGGACTACACTATGTGGAGACACAGAGCTCATTTATCCTTTTTGAAATAGTCACTTCAAGGAATTACAAATGATCGATTGCAGTTGAAATTCTTCCCGTCACGGGGATATACAAATGATCTACAGATTGTTGACTTAATCACTTCTTAAAGACATGATCCGTGACTGTTCACCGGCATGGGGAATGCTTCCTCACTCCTTCTGCCTTCAACTGGGACATAACATCTGCCATCCCTCCCCTAGGTTCCAGACACCATCCTTAGTTCCATCCACTCACAGTAAAATAGTTTAAACAATTTGTCAAGTCTTAATTGTTTGTAAAATAAATTCTTATTTTGTTTATAAACTTGACTGTTTCTTGAATCAAAGCAAAGTGTGTACGATCCCTTAATGAATAAAAGAATCTTAGAATCTTCTGACTAAAACAATAAGACCAAGCAGGTGACATTCTAGTTAAATAGAGTATCACCACTTATTGGTCACAAGTAGTGGTAATAATATCAATAGCTTTTCAAGCTAATTACTTTACCCAATTTACCCTCTATTATCATTACACATCTTTGTGTAGATGAACAAAAAAATAAACATCTTAAGGCTAACGATGTTTAGCACAAAGCTTTCAGTTGCGTTTGAAATAACTAGCTAGCTGTGAGATGACAGTCCTCAGAACCAGAGTCACTGGATCTCGTCTACGTTTTGCAGGTTAATGCTAAACAATCGCCATGACACAGCTCATCTTTGGAGGTTATTGGACGCTGGGTTTGTTCTGATGAGCAACGTTAACAAAAGCACAAATGACATTAACGGCTGCCCACTCCAATTACACAGCACATTTTGTGTAATTGTCAAAAAATTGTTCATTGCACACTGAGTTTTTTTCATTGCACATACAACATATTTGCCTCTCTCATTCTGATCTGCCTCGGTCTGCATTGCTGCCACATACAGATGAGCTGCGCGCATTGACTGTTACATAAAGGTTGCACGACACGAAAAACAAGTTGCACAACACAACGAATCGATAAAAATCAAAGACGAAATGCATTGTTATTTTTTTGTGGTTAATTTTTATCAATTTGATGTTGCAGCCCAATTATAAAAGCATAAAAGTCCTTAGATGGCTATAATGTTTTTCTTTCTGGACAGGTGGGGCAGATATTTAACTTTTTGATTCTGTCACAAGACTTTGTCTGCCACAATGTGGGTGGTTTATCCACTAGAACTGGTCATTAACCACTGCCTTCAGCGTGTTTTATCAGCTGGAAACCTGTCAAATGTAACTTTTCATTTCTTCACTCGTCTACTTGTGCAGCTTACAGGACTGTGTGTGTTAACCATGCTGATAGACGGGGTGGACTGGCCTATCTGGCATTCTGGCTGCTCTAAAACTGGCTAATGATTCGTAAGAATGCCAGGGTCGAATTTTAGTCCCAGTCCAGCCCTGCCTCCAGCTGGGAGTGTGGGCATGTGACGTCATGCTACAATGGGTCCATATCGGTATCGGTTTGTAACAATATTGAAAGTGAAGTCAGACAATATCTGTATTTCAGAAATCAGTTTAAAAAAAAGCCATCATCGAGGATCCCTACCCATTTTTCATTAGAATCAGATGCCATTTCTTTGAAGACTAAACAATCAATAAAACATGTGAAATTTATTTTAAATTTGCAGCTGGGTAACAATGAAATAATTGTTTTTACTTTTAAAATCACGTAAAGAAAATATTTAACTTAAATAGATTATCTTTTTGACTAAGCTTTAATCCTGTTTTAAATATAAATTTTTTAAAATCTTTTATTTAATTCAAAATGTATAAAATAAACACAAACAAATACAACATATTGAAAAAAAACATTTAAATGAAAAGGAGCAGACAGAAGACAAAATCTTATAATTTCTGCCCCTTTTTACGAAATAAAATTATCCGTCAAACAAACACAACATAACCTCAGTCACTTACTAATATTTTCATGTCTAATCTTTGACATTATAATTCACCTTTTCATAATTACTAAATACATTAGATTTAATACATTTTTTAAATATAGCAAGTGAAGTTGATTCTTTAAATTCCCTGTTAATGGCATTCCACAATCTTACACCATTTACAGAAATGTTACATTCCTTCACTTTGGTTCTGAATCTAGGTTTCTTAAAGACATCAGTTCCTTTCAAAATGTACCCACTTACTCTCTTATGAAACATTTTCTGAATATTAGTTGGTAGATTACTCGTATTCGCTCTGTACATTATTTGCAATATTTTCCACTCTACCAAGTCAGGAAATTTCAGTATTTTGTATCTAATGAATAATTGATTAGTGTGATCTCTATAGTTACTGTTGTTAATGATTCTTAATGCTCTTTTTTGCGAAATGAACAACGGTTGTGTAAAAGTTTTGCAAGTGGCTCCCCAAATTTCTAAACAATAAAATAAATATGGTTCAATCAGTGAGTGATACAATGTTAATAACCCCGACAAATTTAGCAGAAACTTGACTCTATATAATACACCTATGGCTTTGGCGATTTTCCCCTTTATATAACCTACATATGATTTCCACGTGAGACCCTCATCAAACATGACTCCAAGAAATTTGGTTTCTTTTATTCTTTGAATTTCCATTCCATCTATCATTAAAGATACATCACAGCTTCTTCTGTTGTTAAACAGTATAAAGTTTGTTTTGTTCAGGTTCAGTGACAGTCTATTTATATCAAACCATTTTTTAACCTTGACCAATTCACTGTTTATCATTGCTTCATGTATATTTATTCCTGAATAAAACAATGTGGTATCATCCACAAATAAAACTGTGCCAAGTAAATTAGATACATTTACCAGGTTATTAATAAACAAAATGACCAGTTTAGGTCCGAGGACTGACCCTTGTGGCACACCATAATAAATATCTTCTCATTCAGATTTAGCATTATTTATTTGAACAAACTGTTTTCTATTGCGTAAATAACTATTAACCCATTGATGAGCCACCCCTCTTATTCCATACCGGTGTCATTTAAGAAGTAACCTTGAATGATCAATGACATCAAATGCCTTCTGTAAGTCAATAAAAACACTAATGAAAAAGTTTTTATTGTCAATTGCTGATGAAATTGTATCTACTAAATCCATAACTGCCATTGCTGTTGAATGTTTGGCCCTAAAGCCATACTGTTCATGGTTTAAAATTGAATTTTTGTGAATGAATTTGTCCAGCCTTAATGCAAACACTTTTTCTAATATTTTGGAAAACTGTGGAAGCAGTGACACTGGCCTGTAATTAGTGAAACTCTGTTTATCACCACTCGTAAAGAGCAAGTCACCCTCAAATCAACTATTTTTTTTCTGATAAACTATATAAATGTGTGTTTAATCGTGCTGCAGACACGTGTAGTTAATAGTTTAGCACTTTAGTGCATTTTAGTTAAAATTTTAATTTTCTGCCTAAAACTGTCAGTGTTGTGCCGTTGTCAGGTAAAAACTCTGCACTGCATTTGAATTTAAATCTGCCATCGCTATTGGCTAAGAGGTACACTATGATGTTAGATGGTAGATTATGATGTCACAATGTCATGAGTGTGTATATTTGTTAGCAGCTCCGCCCTCTCGGTCTGCTAGGCAACAGCATTTGTTGCATTTTTCAAACAGGAAGTGGGAGCGGAGTAATATTCTGGTAGGGGGTGACTTGCTCTTTAAATAATGGAACCACCTTGGCAATTTTCATTAAATCAGGGAAGACTCCTGTAGATAGTGACAGATTACAGATGTAAGTGAATGGTACAATAACAGATTCAATTATAGCTTTTACAGTCACCATGTCCAGATCATCACAATCAGTTGATCTTTTGCTTCCCCAGTTTTTTACAATGTTTCTTATTTCTTGTTGATCTACTTTGTCAAGCAAAATACTATTGACATTTCTAGGTATTGTATTCATTGTATCGTGAATTATTGGTTTGCTTTCCACCAGACTCCTTCCTACATTTATAAAAAAAATTATTGAATTCATAAGAAGTTTCTTTAACTTTATAAATATCTTTATTGTCCTTTACAAAGTAGTTTGGAAGTCTTGCATTTGTATTATCTCTGTTAATCACATTATTTATTATTCCCCATGTAGTCTTGATGTTGTCTTTGTTCTTATTCAATAGCTCACCATAGTACTCTTTCTTCTGTTTCCTAATTATTGTTACTAATTTATTTTCATATTTTTTATATCTATCTTCGGCTTCCTTTGTTTGTAACTTTAAGAATCTCATATACAGACTTTTTTTTTGCACATTAATTTTTAATTCCATTAGTCATCCATGGTTGGTTGTCCCTTTTACCTGTTATTTTAATTAATTTACAACTACTGTTAAACGATTTCAGCAGTATTTTCATGAAGGATGTATATGCAGTGTTCACATCACTGACATAGACTTCCGCCCAATTCTGCATTTTAAGATCTTTATTTAGGTCCTCCAGGGCTTTAACTGATTTATTTCTTTTATAATTAATAAAATTATGTTTTATGATATTTTTATTGTTATTGTGATATTAAGACACTACAAAAATAGGTAAATGATCACTAATATCTGTCATCAATATCCCAGTTTTAACAACGTCCTCCTTTCTATTATCAATTATTGTTGCACTTTGGGTTGTGATCCTGGTAGGTTTGTTTATCAAAGGAACCAAACCTAAACTATATATTATATCAAAAAAATCACTTGATGTTCTCAGATCCACAGGATGTTTTAAGTTCATGTTAAAGTCCCCACACATAAACAATGTTTTGTTTTTAATATGATTCACAAACTCATTTATTTTATCTGTAAGTGACCCGATGTAAGAACCCGGTGCTCTATATACACAGCTGGTTATTATATTTTTTGATGTGTCATTGATCATTTCCACTGTTACCATTTCCATAACATTATCTTCCATTATAGTCATTTTCTTATCTAATTTACATTTTAAATCATTGTTAATGTACAGGGCAACGCCACCACCCCTTTTATTTATTCTGTTTACAAAATGAAGTTCATACCCTTCTATTTGTACTTCAGTCATCCTTTCATCATAAAGCCAAGTCTCAGTAATGGCAATGACTTTGAATTTACTTTTAAATTTACCTAAATAGTCCTTCATTGTTGACATCTTGGAAACTAAACTTCTACTGTTTATGTGTATGATTGATAATGAATCATTGTTAATTAACCCACTATTTAGCTGATCTTCTGCATAATAATTACTATTTATATTTAACTCAAATAAACTTTCGTCTATTTTACTGTCAAGTTCATATATTTTCTCACGGGAATCCATTTGTTCTTTATGAATTCATTTGTACTTCCATATCCATAGTTAAACTGATTCCACTATCCATTATTTAGTCAGTGCTACACAATAAATCATCTTTTACCCTGCAACACTTCCAGATCTTTCAACTCTTTGATCATTTTTGCATTTAGACCTTCTTGCTCTCTAATCCATACAACACCATTTCTTGTCCACGTGGCTGTGATTTTTTTCTGTTTTCTCAGCACCCTTGCTTCTTTGGCTATTGTTTCATTCTTTTTCGTCAGGTGTTCATTTAGTACACATTTGTATCTTTCAGTTTTTTTTTTTTGCTTGCCTCAACAACTCATTTCTGTACTTCCTACTGGTAAATCACACTATGATGACTGGTTTTAATGTGACTGCCTTTCTTGGAAGGGTATGACAGACTGATGTTGCTTCACTTTGGATATTAATGTTCTTACTGTACAAGAAGCTCAACACTTGTTGTTCTAGTGACTGGAGTTCTTCCTGCGGAGCATCCTCAGTAGTATTTTCATCTCCAGTAACTCTGGCATAAGTCCTATGTCTTGTCACCAAGTCATTTATCACCAAGTCATCCCTTCTGGTATACTGCTCCAGTTCATCCACCCTCTGTTCCAACACCATGATCTTCTTGTCCTTTTCTGCAAGCTTGAATTTCAGTGTCTTGACCTCATCCATTAATGACAGTAGTTGATCCTGTTGTACTGTTAGCTTAGACAGCTCGGCTGACATAAAATTCAATGATTTTTTAATTTCTTCCATATCTTCCTCGAGATTCTCCGTTTTTCTAGGAGGGGCCATTGTATTAGGCTTACCTCTCTCTCAGTCCTGGTTGCCGGTGAATCTGGAGCCTGGAGCCCCAGGCTGAGCCTGATGGTTGGATCAGGTGGCTGGTATTGAGGTGATGGTGGAGCCTGGCTGCTGGGCCTGGAGGCTGCTGGGCCCGGAGGCTACTGGTGAAGGCAGGCAGCTGTGCCTGGAGGCTGATGGTGGAGCCTGGCTGCTGAGCCCGGAGGCTGCTGGTGTAGGTAGGCTGCTGGGCCTGGAGGCTGCTGGTGGAGCCTGAACCTGGCCGTGACTTGTGGCGGAGACTTTCTCCTAGGAGGAATGGAAGGAAGCTCCGACCAACCCCTCGGAGCCTGATCCCTTTTGTTTTCACGAATGGGCACTAGGGGGTTCTAAAAGCAAGCCAAAACTGCCTAGTATCCATTTAATCTTCCTCCGTCTCATTTCACAGGAATAACCTCCTTAAACTAATCTCAGTGTCTCTGATCTGGTTTTATCTGAATTCACTTGATCATTCTTCATCTGATCTGATTTCATGCAATCTCATGCCGGGGTCAACAACTCTGGTTCTCCAGTGGTCCCCTGTTTATCGCAGGAGTTACATTCTAAAATAACTTGCAATAGGCGAAATCCGCAATGTAATCAGCTTCATCCTTTATAATTATTATACATGTTTGTAGCACATCCAGCTTTTATTGTTGGGAGCACACGACAACACGCCAGAATATGTTTCTCAAGTTTTATTTCCAGCATGCGTGCAAGGGTGAACAGTTTCATTTGCACACTCACGCCAGCGTTTCCCTCATCGTCATGTTCTAAAAACTAGCATCTTCTCCTCCTGTAAATAAATGTACTCCAGCCGTGGCACAGCACGCTCCTCTCCTCCGCAGACGTGCTCGTCTCAGCGCAGGGCCATGATGTTGTACAACCCCTCACTACACACTTGATACACTTTTCTCACACAGGCGTTAACATTTAGGGATAACACACTTCTCTCTTGTTTAAAGGGACTTTACGGAGTTTTGAATTTTTATGCTCGCGATTGCCCCCTCAGGCCAAAAGCGTAACGACAGCTTCAATAGTAGACTCGTGCACGAGGCGCGCATGCTGTACGTGCGCACTCCTTAACGAAAATAACAGCTGAGACAGTCAGCTCTGTGTGTGTGTGTGTGTGTGTGTGTATGTGTGTGTGTGTGTGTGTGTGTGTGTGTGTGTGTGTGTGTGTGTGTGTGTGTGTGTGTGTGGCCCGGAGGACAGAGGACAGGAGAACGCGCAGCTAATTAATTAAATAATTTGGTTCTGTACCTTTCTCTTCAGCACAGCCGACAAAGGTTTATGATGGGTCAGTCCTCCTGCATGCTCAGATCATTCCCTTCCCTTGCTTGAAAAATTGTTCCAAAATGAAAGTTGAACCCACATCTTTTTTATCTGTGAATTCAATGCCGTTCGGCGAGTCTCAAATAAAAATTTGGGCATCTTACTGTAAAAAATATATCATTAATGTTAAAAAGAAACTCTAAATAAATTATGTTCATATCCAGAGTCAAACCCGGGTCTTCTGCACAAAAGTCCCACATCTTACTAGGCGAGCTAACACACCAGTGATGTCTCTTGTATCTGTACCATTTAAGAACGGTTCGAAGGGCTATGCCTGAGCGTGAACGCGCATGAAGCAGCCTGCTCGACCCGAGCGTCTCTCTTTTTCTGTGATTTTACAGAAAAACAGACAATCACAGTAAAAATGCCAGGGCTCATTCTACAGGACCAGGGCATTGCAGGAGAATGTATGAAGAAGAAATTTATTATTTCTATACATGTTTTGGCTGTCAAACTTCCATAATAATGCCCCTTTAAAGACACTCAAGTTCAAACCTTTGTACCTTTGGATGCAGAACACAATGTGCTGTAAAAAAAACAAAAAGAAGGCATAAGCAAAATTGCACAAAAAATCTGCGAGGTCGTGAAAGGTGAACAGCGTTATAGCGAGGGACCACTGTGTATGTGTATGAAGGTATTTTTTCTGTTATGCAAATTTTAAGCCTCAATTCAAATATTCTCTAGGTATTTTGAACACCTAACTGAATTCTGACTGAATTCTGAAACCAACCAAATTTGCCAGAGATTAAGATTAGTTAAAACCAACCACTGTGGTCCGGATAATCTCAGCAGGATACACATATGCACTCCCAAGCGCAGCAGCCGTAATTCCTTCAACTGCCTTCAAACACGTGGCTGGAAATATGACTTTACCAGATCACTTCAGGCGAACAGGGGTGGGGGGTAAACGGTGTTTATTGACTCTGTCGGTGTCAATCAGATCAGGACGGCACCCAGAGGTCAGAATGCTTCTGCTCTCACTTTAGTCCCCCTATCTGTGATAAATAGACTTTCCCCACAGAGCTCTGTTTGATTTGGGATTATTGTATCAGTTTTACAGATTACAGTTAAGGGACTTTCTCTTTAGAAATCAGTTTTTTTTCTGTTTGTGAAGGGTTTCAACAGGTTCTTGAAAGACACGTGTGTTTGATTCAACTGGATGGAGGTGTGAAAGTGAGAGAACGACCCGCTGGCGGGCTGAATTTCACTGCCTGTGGTTTATTAGCAGCAACGGAAGGTTCCAGCGTGACTCTCAACAGGTCACATCTGTGTGGTTAAAAAATTCAAGAGATCTCGCTTGTGTTTGCTGGCATGACAGATTCATATCACAGGTTCTTGCAGGGCCCACCAGGGTCCTGCTGCAGATTACGCTTAAGATGTTTGGTTTGGGTAAGAAAATTGCTCAAGGACATGTGGATTGAAGTGCTGATTTCTGATTGGGGGACATCTACTCTGTCTCTTCAGACCCAACCCCCAGAGCTGAATCTCACATTTAGCGTCTTCTAAACCAGGAGATTAAGCAGCAAAAAATGTTTGTGTCTATGGAAGATCATACATCATATTGTAAAGTAGGTTTTCTGTTTTTACAACAACAATAAAAACAACAACAATCATTTATTCTATTTAGACTGATATAAAGATGTACAGATACCTTCAGGAAAGGGACAGATTGTTCTGATTTAAGGCTGAATGTCGTGTGAGTGCAATGAAATGTGTGTGTGAGAACACATGTCTAAAACACACCCTCCCCTCTCTCTCAGATGATAATCTCAGTGTATTAATCTGTTGTTTGAACTCCTTAAGCACAGACTGTCTATCACATCTGCTCTCTTCGCCCTTCTAAAGCCCTGCTATTAATAAACTCTCTTTCTCCTATTTTCTCCTGTTTGGCTTGCCGCTGCTTTAGTCTGTTTCTCCTCAGTCCAGTGAAATCAATTATTCCAACTATAAAATAACTCCATCTCCTCATATGGCCAGCAGCCATTCTGGAATTTACTCAATTCTGCTTCTAACCGCTCTGAACTCTTCATTAAAACAATATGACTTTACAGATGAAATGCTTATAAACACTCAGCATATTTGATAGTGTTGTCTCTCAATAATGTTACAAAGGCAAATAAAATTTCTAATGCACTAGCAATCCACTTCCTCCAGAGATGAAGGCTTACAATCAGAAGTTATAATAAACGGTTTAAAATGACTGTCAGACTGGATAAGTCGTAAGCACTTGTTTATGTCAGTGGTAAATGAATGGAAGTACAGAGATGAAAACAGACCATAGAAAAGAGGGGGCCAGGCTTACCTGCTGTGCGTCGCTGTCTCCCATCCGGCAAGAGCGAGGCATCGGGAGTGACCTGGAGAGGAGGGATGGGAAGATAAAGAGGGATCGGGAGGCAAAGTCACAGTCTTTGCGTCATCTGAGAAAATTTGCAGATTAATACAACAGCTTGGCGGTCCAAGCTCCCAATCCCCCACCTCACCCCACTGCATCTCTTCTTCCCTACCCTTTTCTCTGTTATGTTGACTTGTTTATTCATATCAGGTGTTTTATTTTTTTTATTGGAAAACAAAAGTTTGATGATGAATAAAAATACTTAAAATGTGAATTTTAGTTGGTTTAACTTACTCCTTTTATGCAAAAATGCATCAACAAGATTTTGTATTGTTTTTGGGTATGAAAAGTTTTAGGCAACCCTCCCTTCCACAGGAGGGCGCTATGACCCCCTGTACTAGTAGGACAAATCTGCACAGTAGCTTCCCTCTGAGGTGTACTCTGACAGATATCAGTGTCAGTCATGAGGCCTCAAAGTGCTCGGAGGCCCAGGGTGGAGCAGCAGCACACTGCACGTACAAGGTTCTCGCATTTTCCATAAACCGTGACACTGCAGAGGTACACAGAAATAAACTAATAAAAAAGCAGAGGAGTTTCAGGTTTTAGACAGAGACACTGCTCATAAAAATTGTAGACCTACTGGCTTCATAAGCTTTAAGACAGGTCATGGATTGATTTATGACTGTAACATCTCAACTGTCAAATGGGTAGTTGTGCAACAATGTGGCTTTCCTTCATTCTAGAGGCCACCAACGCAGAACTGAATATGGTGATGAGCAGATTTATTTTTTCTGCTGACAACAACAGGGCGTCTTGAAACACTGCTGTGTGACGCGAGCCTCCTGAATGTCACCACTGGCTGCTGAGCTCATTCTAACTTTCGTTACAAAGAGGACAGACACATTTTACAAAGTTTAGAGCAGTAAAATGTTCTGAATGTCAGGAATGCACCTCCCTAAAACATTAACTTTTTACCATTCAGTAGGAAATGGAATTGATGTATTCTTTTATTTTTATTTTTGGGAGACTAAAGAATCATCTGGTCTTCACCATGTCTTAAATACAACAACAAAACATTTGATAAACAATATTACATGACAAAAGTAAGTCAGAATATTTGAGTGTGTATGGAAAACAAAAAAAAAGCACATTTCCAGATTAAAAAAATGCTGCATATATAATTGCTCCATTTACTAGTCAGAAATTCGGAACACCGCTATGAAAATAATGAGAACGTTTGTCAGTTTGCTGCTGTAGAACATTGAGAATATTCTGTGTTAACACAACAAAGAAAAAAGACATCAGCAGTGATCTTAGAGAAGGAAATGTGAATCTGGAAAAAGATCAAAAGACCATTTCCAAACAGTCCGGGTCCATCATTTGTCACAGGGAAAGATTATTTTTGGAAAATGTTCAAGGTTTCTAATCATCTCAAGAGTGGACATTCGAGTTCATTCTGAGGTTGGACTGTACAACGCACAGACAAACTCCATCTTGGACTTTACAGGATTCAATATGTTAGTCTTACAAGTTTGTGACAGCACATTTAGAAAAAGACTGAATGAATGTGGTATGTTTGCTCTTATCTTACAAAGAACATAGCAGCATGACTAAAGCCTAGTTTATACTTCTTCATCCGCGGAGGAATGAAGACAAATACTATCTGTTGTTGCAGCTCTCCAACAGGCATGCAGTTGGATGAATGGACATTGCAAGCCCGTGATTGGTCTGCATGCTGCTTCCTTTTACTTCTTCAACAACACTGCCATTCCCCCTCAGAAACATAGACAGCCAAAGATATCTAGCAGTAGAGACTAAGCAGATTGAAAAACGTCTCGCGGACAAAGTCGGATAGTATAAAAGTTAGAACCGTGACTGATGGAGTACAAAAATAAGCAGCAGACTTTTTATTCGTGTCAGGGAAATATGGGAAACGTGGGTTTGACAGTGGTGACTGCATGAGGAGGTGGAGGAGAATGAGGGACAAATTTGTTTTTCGTAAAAATCTCTGAAATACATAAGCACAATGTAAACACACAACAGTAATACACTAGAGATGTGGCTGCAGTGATGGCAGGATACCCCAGAGAAGCGCTATGCCTTCTGTTGTCCTGGCGGAGAATTGCTTCCCAACACCAACACACAACCAAGAACAAAAGGAGAACGACTGCCAATACGTGTAGTTAGTGCAAACTTCCTGAAAAACATCATCTGAACAAATCACATGACTTCTGAAACAACCCCAATGTGGACAGACAAGACTGAAGTAGAGATATCTACCCACAATGCATAGCAGTACATTTAGAGAAAACCAAACCCATCATATCAGCACAAACCGCCCATCCCAGCTGTCAGCAAGGTGGTGGAGGATTGATGATTTGGGAACCTTGCAGTCACTGGGTTTACCATGAACTTTAAATGCAAGGCCATCTGTCCAACAGATGTTGCTTGTATTTTGGAGTGAATTAGGTTAGTAAAAAGACAAGATCACAAATACAGCAGCTTGGCTGATTAAAGATCTCAACTTGTTTACACCTCAAGGACTGGACCTTGGGAGAGAGCTGCAAAAATCATTGTCTGCAAACATCAGTTAAGTAAAGCAAACCGGGCCATAATCTACCATCACTGATGTGAGAGAATGATAGTCACAATGATGATTAATTAAACTTTCTGCTTCTAAAAATGGTTCTTCAAGCTGATGAATCATTTTCACACTATGTCAACATTTTGATTTAGGCTTTGTTAAATAAAGAAAAAACACTATGTCATATTTAATATCAATCTCTTGGAATGACAGAAGATTTTTCATTGTGTCTTGATATGCAAAACTTTAAAACTGCAAATGCGCATACTAACTTTTTCACTATGACTATAAACACCACTGGATTGCTCCCGCTATGCCTTTAACTCCTAACTTGACAAATGTGCACTTGGTTAATTTCAACACAAACAGTCAAATTCCCTCATAAACATTTGGAAACAAGAACTCAAACATTTAATTCCATTCACGTTCCCCTCAGTCCCACAGGAGTGACAGATGGAAAGGGGCAAAATGAGAACGGGGGTTTGTACAACTGGGATGGTGCCTTTATTGTCCAGTAGGTGCTCTGTAAGTCTATCCTCTACTAATTGCCAGAGCAGTTCAAACACAAAGTCTGCCACTGAAATCCAATCCTGTGGTTGTTGTACAGTGGGTAAAGTTTACAAAGTGTAACATTTTCCCCCTGGCAAGAAAATGGACCAAAACGTTATGTATGGAGGAAGAGGTGAGAGGACTGCAAGACAGATGAGTTTAAGAACGCAGAGAGACACAGGAAGGTGTGAACTCTGCTGGTGACATGGAAGACGTAACTGTAAATAGATCATTCACTATTTAGGCTGCCGGTCTAATGTGGGCGGGTGGAGGCTGCAACAAATCTGCAGCAAGTGAATGAAAGTGCAGCCGCTGTAGGTGGACTGAGTCCTGTAACGGGACACCGAGGACGGACAGATAAGGACGCAAGGAGGAATGATTGAGAGGTAATCTGGAGAGAAACAGTGAGGTGCTGTAAGAAGAGAGCGCAGACGATGTAAACAAGACGTGCAGATTGTGCTCATTCTACGTCTGACGCCATTTTATAGATTCCAAGTTGCACCTAACATAAAATATAAACAGACCTGAAAAGAGGCAGAAATGCAACCTGTTTCTAATCAGACATTAAACAGATTTACCTAAGTCCTCCCTTCCTCTAATGAGGGCTGTACAGCTCTGATGGTCAAATTCCCTCTCCTTCCCGACGGTGAACATTCCATACTCTAATTTCAGTTTCATGCAGGAAAGACTTGTAGGCACATGTGTTGTTTGTTTGTCAGAGCAGCAGCGTGTCACCATGGGAGTGCATACTTCCTTCAGTTCGCATGTGAGTATTTGTGTTTATGTGTTGTTTGGCTCAAAATCCAGCCACATCATTCTTTGACATTTAGTAAACTGAAATTTAATTTCAGGCTTATTTTTCATTTTCTTCACAGACCCTTACACCTGTGCCAAACTTGTCTGCAATCAAGCTGGACAGCAACGAAGGCCTGGCACAAACTGGGCTTTCTACGATAGTCCAAGGGTCATGCAGACAGACAGACAGGAGGTGATGCCTTCATCAGAGAGTCTGATCCGCACCAGTGAACGGCTTCACCTTTGACCTTTTACCTTCTTGCCACCAGGGCTGGCGACTGGGGCATTTCCAGGAGGCTCTGGCTAATTGAGTCAGATTGCACGAAGAGCAGCATTACGCCTGAAATTGGAAACACATGGAGCTATACCTAAACGTGTACATGGTTATGGTGACAGAATTCACTCGAAAGAATTTTTGGGAGGTAGAAAGGTGGATAAAGCAGACCTTTGTGAGGGTGCAAAGTGATGCTGGGAACAACAAAAACAACACGCGAAAGAAACGGTTAAAGAAAAAGATGTGAGAACGGAAGACGAGGCATCGAGACGCGTACCGCCTTACATCAGAAAAGATCTGTAACATCTGACTTGGTGGCTCTGTTTTGGACAGGCAAACTGTTAGCCTGATGGTTCAGCTCAGCTATTTGCAATAATTACCATAATAGCTACATTCCAGTTATGCTGAGATCCAAGTTTCATATGAAGCAGGATGTCTTAATGCTTTTGCAATAATTTGATGGCTGATGGCAGTGTGTGTGGGAAAGGTTTCATCAAAAGGGCCGATGGGTGTAAGAGGGACATCTGCAACCTTCCAAATGCTTGTGAGTGTTTTTGTTTCATCAAAAAATCAGAAGCATTTGAGGACGATCCAAAAGGTGGAACATTGAGGTTATTCTAGTGACAACGCAGATGCCTGTGCACAATGCGCTGCTGAAACAAAACATGTCTCATTTAGCTTTTTAAGAGGCATTTTTTTATAATCCATTGACACACACACACACACACACACACACACACACACACACACACACACACACACACACACACACACACACACACACACACACACACACAGTATAAAGCCTGTGATCTTGTCGATGAAAATGCTGAATTATCACTCTTGACTGACCATCACTTTTGTCCACGCTCAAACAACTTTCTACTGCTTTTGTCACGTTCTGCATCCTGCGTCCCCCTCATGTGTTCCCCAGCCCACTCCAGGTTTTCCCCTTAGGTTTCTGTGCCTTTTTAGGTCTCCAACCCCTCCAGATGTCCCTCTAGGATCCCCCTCATGTCTACCCAAGCTTCCTGTGCCCATTCTTGTCTCCAGCTCCCACCAGGTTTCCCTCACGTTTTCCTTAGTCACCCCACTTATCATTAGGTTTCTGTTATGTTTGGATTATTTAGTCAGCATCTCCCTTTGGTTCATTTATGCTTCCTTCCCCAGGTTAGGTCTGGTTTCCTCCCCTACTCCGTTCTGCTCCTCCTCTCTGTTATTAGTCTCACCTGTGTCCAATTCCCTTAATCACCCAGCCTCTGTGTATATAACCTGTCTGCGCATCAGTGTGTTGTTGGTTCATTGTCTTTCGTCAGAGTTGCTTCCCCACAGTAACTATAGATTCTGGCTCATGAGTGAGCTTTTGTTTTGGACTTTTTGAACTTTAGAATTTTGGCTTAGAGTCCTGCAGTTTTTGTTTTTGAGTTTTTCATCCTAATAAAGGGATTTTTTTTATTTATACAACCTCTCCAGCCTTGAGTTGTGTGGTGTTCTGCGTTTTGGGTCCAATCCTCCTGCGCTCGCAGCGTGACAGCTTTATTTCTCTCACTCAGACTTTTACAGATGCGCCCAGAGGTGGAAATACTTAAGTACACTCGGGGCAAGTTCAGACAGAGAACTAGATAGAGAGTATGGGTGGAGGGCTGCAAAGATTTCAAGTGAGTGACGGTACAAGCAAAGTAGAATACCACAAGGGACAAACCGGGGAGTGTATTTGTGTGTGTGTGTGTGTGTGAATTTGTTTGAATCAGTGGGAAAGACAAGCTTGCAAAAGATTTTCATTAAACTGACAGTGGTTGGGATATGTGTGTGTGTGTTTACGCGGGTTTTCACAATCAGTCACTGAGTGCAAGTATATCAACGCTTCCTTCCATCTGAGAGTCTGACAGTGTTAAATGTCTCCGTCCCTGAGTGGAGACTGCACTTTAGTCTGTCTCTCTATACAGAAGTGACCCGTTTTAGGAGCTTGAAAAACCTCTTTTCATGATCCCCCCTCGTCTCTTTCTGCGTCTCCTCTCTGGTCCCTATCTCTCCCATCCCTAAACTCTTTCATGAGCAGTCTCTCAGGGGGAGGGTTGTAACACAACCCAGCACTCTTTTGTCTCCATTCTTTTCCTTATCCTTTCATCTTTTTAAACATTCAAGGGGAAAGAGGGTTTGGTGAGATAGAAACCACTACTTGGTAAAGGAAAGAAAGAGATAGCATGTGAGAGAGTGAGAGAAAAAAGAGGGAGGCAGCATCTCACCCCCTTTCTGCTCATCATCCTGTTTATGGCTCTCCTTTTCAACAGGGCCATTCAAGGTGGGGAGGCTCCGTGGATTGGCTATTCTCGCGGGTCAACAGTAGTGAACCCTTGTCTGGTGTGTGCTGCACTGAGGACCCGTTGAACTGTCTGCGGGCCTGTTTGTCCTCCATAGACATCTCTTCTGTCTCCTTTTCCGACTTTCCCCAGAAGACTTGTGGATGCACTGATCAGCCATTCACCAGCTCCTGTTTCCAACCTTTTAACTTTAAAGTTGAGATGTCTGAACTTATCCTACACACACACTGCAGGAGAATACGTGAATACATGCGAACTGACTTCTCATCAAACCAATGCAGGAACATACTATGGCCACTAATGATGGTAAAATCACTAAGGTGAAAACAGTTTCACCATGCCTTAAATTCTAGAAATAGATATGTGTGAAAACAGATATGAGATTAAACAAAGCAAATGCAGAAATACAATATGTAAAAAATGTGCTTTAAATTAATACATAGCAACAGCTTAGACTGCAGTGCTAATTAATATGTTTGATTTTACGATAACATAGCTTTCACTTGACTTAGGTAATGTGGAAGAATATGTTGTTTGGTATTTACATCTGGAATAAGTGGCTTAAATTGACTCAAAATGTTTTAATATTTAACATTTCTTGTTGACATTTTCTAGCTTAGGCAGTAGACAATGTTCAGAATGCATATTTCACTAATGAAATACTTTACTGGTTACATAAGAATACGGAAACTAAACCTGGGCAATCTGACAATATTAGATCACAGGGTTGAAGAGCACGACTGAACAGGTGTAGTGTGTTTAAGGATCTGTCCAGTAAAACTGCTTCACACACTAAACCTGAGTGTGCATTCATGCGTTCATAGCTACTGAAATGAATAAATACTTTGTTGACACTGTTCAAGATATAACTCAACAACTCATCCCGTCTAACTGCATTTTTGATCCTGTAAATCCTTGTCATGCTGTTTTCAGGATAGAAGAAAAAAACAGAAAAAGTGGACAGCATTATCAATTTCCTCAACCAATCAAAGGCAAAGGATGTATATGGTCTCAACAACCATGTTTTAAAACTGCACAAACCTATAACTCATTGAATTCATCTATCGTTTAAAGAAAATGTTGTGCCTTTAGCTTGGAGGCTAGCTGTAGTCACGCTAATTCTTAAGTCTGGTGACAAAACTGAAATGGCAAATTATCGGCCCATTGGCATTCTCCCCACTATCTCTATGGTTGCAGAAAAGTGGGTGGCAAAGCAATTGAATGCATATTTAAACTTTGGACACAAATCCCTACATCCAATGTTATTTGGATTTTGTAATTACCACTCTAAAGAGAATGCAAATTGTGTCTTTGTGGAAAAAGTCAAAAGTCTCCTTGATAGGCATGCATGTGTAGGAGCTGTCTTCCTAGACCTCAAGAAGGCTTTCAACACTGTCAATCATCAAATTCTTCAAACCAAATTGAGTCATTTTAATTTTTCACCTGAGACGTTCTGGTTTCAGTCTTATTTGTGTGATGGTGTTTGTCCTTTTTGGCAGTAAATCCTCCTATATTAGTAGTCCAATTGGAGTCCCCCAAGGCTGTATTTTGGGGCCCATTTTGTTTAGCTTTTTTAATAATGATCTCCCCGAAGTGTGTCCACAAGTAAACATTCAAATGTATGCAGATGATGCTGTTATTTTTACTGATATTAAAAGTCCTCAGGAAGCCTCCCAATTGTTGACAACAACCATGGCCCATGTACAAAATGGGTCAAGAATTCACACTTAAAGCTGAACACAAAGAAAACAGTTTATGTTTTTCAGAAAAAATAAATTAATAAAATAAAAAAATCAAACATCTTTCTTGAAGGGGTAAAACTTGACATTGTTTAAGAATTCAAATATCTTGGGTTAACTCAGGATCCAACGTTAACTTTTAAAAATCACACAATACAACAACAAAAAGCTGTCAATTTTAATGTGTAAAAATGTAAACAAGTTAGACCTTTTTTGCCCTTCCATGCTGCTAAGTTGATTTGACATTCTATGTTTTTGTCTCACATGGAATACTGTGTGACTTCCAGGTCACTTGCTGCTGGTGCAACACTCAAACCTACAGGAATCCCTTTTTTAAAAAGCTGTAACAATCCTCGATAAAAAGTCATTTAGTTTCCACCACTGCGTTGTTTTAGATCAGCGGTTCCCAAACTTATTTAGCCGTGCACCCCCTTCTATGTCCCGACCATGTCGACGCACCCCCCCAGCCCCCACATCAGGGCATGGCTATATATATATATATATGTATATATATATATGTATATATATATATATACATATATATATATATATACATATATATATATGTATATATATATATATGTATATATATATATATATATATATATATATGTATACATATATATATATATATACATATATATATATATATATATATGTATATATATATATATATATATATATATATATATATATATATATATATATATATATATATATATATATATATAATCAGACGTCAAGCTAAACAGACAGGGTTAAAAAAAATGATCGACCTTTTTCCCCATCACTTTCATTTTTTAAATATGAATTAATAAACATACGATACCATTACAATTTCCTTTGATTTAATTTTAAATAAATATTTAGAGTGCCCAGGTAGCACATAAAAAAATGCAATTTAACAGTTTTCTTAAAGTAGGAACGTTCAACCTGTGCGGCCAGAGCGCTCTCCTTCCTTCTGCTCTGCGTAAACATGAACTGGTCACCTACTTGTGCGTAATCAAATGTCTATAGGGGAAAAGATGGAAAATATATTGCCATGAGGATCACTTTAGCCTCAGACCGACTTTTTGCTGTTTTATGGTGTGGCTGAATCTGCGATCCGCTGCCACGTGGACTGGAATAACAAATGCTGCAGTAACATGAGTGTGGTCAGGTTCATGAGGAGTCACTGGCTGGAGCGGACCCGACTTTAATACGTCATCTCAAAATAGAAGCTAATATCTTAATTTGACCTGGAATGAAAAATGTTGTTATAAAACTTCTTAAAAGTTTTTATCACGGAGGAGGCAGCGCTCATTTCTGTCTTCAGTCTGACGGCGCGCCGGAGTTTGCGCAGCGTGCACGCTTATTGAAACTGTGTGTGTGTGTGTGTGTGTGTGCGCGCGCGCGCAGCACAGCTCCATGAGCCGCTCAAGTCACCGCGTCTCATTATTGGCGCTATTTAAACCAATGTTGTAAAATTACTTCTGTCCAGCCCAGATGTGCTCACTTGTGCACCCGTGAGCCGTGGTTCCGCTGGAACGCGTCTGACCTCTGACAGACGCACTCTGAACTTCAGATCTTCAACGCGCTGTTAATAGCCTGAATGGGAATCATTTCTTGATTTATTTTGTTACATCCACAATGTTCTGTGTGTGAGGTTTACAATGTCAGAACACCTGCATGAGACAGGGTGTTAATTACAATCTGCCAGAATGACTCGCCACCTTCAGATTCCTCCAACACCGTTAAAAATGATCAAATACGGAACATATCGTCGTGCGCAGGCCAGAGTGCTGGAGCTCGGCGCATTGTTATTATGAAGCTAGGGCACATGCGGAGGACACACACACGCGCGCGCGCAAAAATATACTTGTTTTCAATTACATTTATTGTGCCCACTTACTTTTTCTTTGGCCCACCCACAAATGAGTTTCTGGCTACGCTAATGGTGACATACGATAGACTTCTCTGAGCTCCGCAGCCATTAAACTTTTCACCTCGCGCACCCCCTAGCGGCAGCTCGCGCACCCCCGGGGGTGCGCGCACCACACTTTGGGAATCCCTGTGATAAATACAGACTTCTTAATTTTAGTAACTTTGTTAACTTCAAGAATGCTTGCTTGGACTAGCCCCTTCCACCCTAACAGATTTACGGTCTATCAGTGGAATGTCCACCAGGGCCACAGTTAGAGGAGACTGTGAGGTGCCTTACAGGTGCACTAGTTTCGGAAAGACTACACTATCCGTTAATGGGACTAAATATTGGAACAGTCTACCACTCAGCACAAGAGACTTGCAATCATACATTTCCTTCAAATTCCAACTTAAACACTGGCTGATGGAAAACCAAACCTGTATCCATCAGTAGTTTGTGATGTGTCTACAATGGTGGACCAATAACAGTGCTTTATTTGTGGGACAATCAGGCCCTCTATTTGTGTGGTGGGCGGGATGATGCAACAGAGTGGAACAATTCAAATCAATTCAAAGATACTTTATTAATCCCAGAGCGAAATTAGAGTTTCAGTACACTCAATTCTGAGATCAGACATACATTCATACATAGGCATAGACACAAGACAAGAATTGGTGACTGTGGTAATTCGCAACCCGAGTCGCGCTACCTTAATAGTGATCAGAGGGGTTTATATGAGGATTGGGTCAGGTGGAGGAAAAAAAGGCACTTCAGACTTACCCTCCACAGGGAGGGCAGCTTTGCTATGCAAAAAAACACCTCAGACAGAAATGCAACAGACTTCAGACATTACACAACATAAGTGTCCACTAGGTGGGGAGGTAGGATTGGGGACTCTCCTCACATCAGTGCATGCAGCCGCGATGAGCAGCGCTCGTCACTAGCGATGGGTACCGAATTCGGTACTTTTTAAGTTACCGACCGAATTCCATAGTACTAATTGAGCACCGATTCACGTCATTTGAAACGGTGCCTCGTTTTGGTACCCGTCCTTCATAACGAGAACTTGCCTAGACAGCTGCGCATGCGCAAGAGCGTTGTCGTCGGTCGCTGCGAGCGAGTTGTAAACAGAGCAGCATGGTAGAAAGAACGCACGCTAAAGCTTGGGTCCACTTCACTAAATGTGATGGGTAACTGGGTGATGATGAAACCAGCGACAACGATCTAAGTGACACATCCTCATCTTAATCTGCTCCAGTAGGTAAATAAAAAGATAACGTTAGCTTGATATGTTAGATTCCGTTCCGCTAATGGTGCGTTCGCTTTCTCCTCGGAACTCCAAATTTCCGAATAGAAGAACATGAACGCGCTCTAAAGTTTGGCTTTACTTTACTAAATGCGATGGGTGATTGGGTGAAGATGAAACCAGCGACAACGATCTAAGTGTGAGGCATCATCGTTTTAATCTGCTCCAGCAGCTAAATCAACTGTTTAAGATAACGTTAGTTTGATAAATTAGCTCCATTGCCACCATTGTTATCAGCTAATGGTGCGTTCGCTTTCTCCTCGGAAATTCTAACTTCCCAGTAGGAAAAATCAAATGAAAAAGGACGGCAAAAGGAATGAAGATACACAGTAAATTTAGTTCACAGTAGAGATGTTTGCTTCAGTTTAATTATTAGCTTATAAAACTACAAGGACAATGTTAAAATACAAACAGTTGAACTTTATTTATTGTGATATTTATCAAATATGGTTATATATATATTGAGAAAAATATATATTTAATTATAAAAGAGAATAAAAATATTAAACACTAAAAAGAATCTAAATTTGGTACCGTTAAGTACCGGTATCGATTCCTAGGCATCGGGAATTAGTACCAAATCGATTCAAATGTCAAAGGTACCCATCCCTACTCGTCACCTGCGTTTGGACAGGGGAAGGAGGTAATTGGGTTAGCGTGCACAGTGACTCCTGGAAACGATTCAACGGCCTTCACCGGTCGCAGTCCCACCCAGGTTGGGATAGGGAGACAGAGTAGCCATGGCGACGGCAGCATTCCATATTTCTTCTGAGGGGGAGTAATCACTTCAGCCTCACAGGCTCAAGGACACCAGATTCAGTTAAGAACTTGTTTTGGGGCCAGACAGAGATAATTTCCTCTCTGTCTTAAAAGTTCTGTTGGTCTCCAACCATTTTAAATCCAATAATGGCATAAATTAATCTATTCCCAACCGTGCTGTCCCGTCCACTTTCTCCTTGATCGAATCCACCTTCTGTGCCAGAGTCTGAATCTCAGCCAAAGTTCCAAGTTTATGACTCATCTCGACAATTATATGAGTTTGTGCGTTCACAGCGCGGTGACACATGATGGCGACAGCCCGTTTGAAACGGCTTTTACATCAATGTTGGACTATTTGGACTTGGGGTTAATTAGATTAAGGAGCATATAGGTGTATTTAAGTTCTTTTTCAGAAAAAAAAGGATGTATTTTTGCCTTCTTCAATAGCGGACCGCCTCGTTTACTGACATCCGTTGCGGTGAGTATGTCACGTTGTTCAATGTCTAGTAGCATGTGGAGATCTATCAGACAATGATAGAACCCGCCCCACGATCGAGGGCCGTCAATGGAGTGTTGCCAGTCTAAATAATATATTTATTTAGTCTGTTTTGCCAGACTACCAATTTCTTGTATTCTGCCTGTCTTTCTGTCCTCAGCCTGGGCACCTAAGAAGTTTTTTGTCTTCTTACTCATCCTGCAACACCTCTTACATTGTGAGCAAACAGTATGCTGCACACTTTGATGTGATTTCCCGTCAGCATGTAAAGGTGCTTTGAGCTCCTGAGGTGACCACGTGAGTTAAGCCTGGTTTATGCTTCTCCGTCAGCTCCGCAAGGGACGGACACGCACGGATTGACGGAAGCGTTTTGCTCTCGTACTTCTTCGTCTCCTGGAGAGTGTTGCAAAGCAATTCCCCGGCAGGACAACAGAGGGCGTAGCGCTGTTCTGTGGTATCCTGTCATGTATCGGTCCAAGATAGTGTGTTTATATTGTGTTTTTTGTGTATATAAGAGACTTTTAACACAGACATATTTGTCTCTCATCCTCCCACCGCTTCATGCGCTCGCCACCTCTAAACCCACGTTTCCTGTCATTTCCGTCCATAAATAAAACGCTTGCTGCGCATCTTTTCACTCCTCCAGTCACGGGAGGATAAAACGTTCATATTTTTAGAGTTTTATCGCGAGGTATTCTTCAAGCTTCTCCGTGTCTGCCGCTAGTTATCCTCGGCTCTCTTTGCAATGGCGACGCTGTAAACAACAGCGGCATCCTGACCAATCACAAGCTTTCCAAATCCGTCTCGTTCGACGGATGTTTAAAAAAGTGGGCTCGACTCCGTACGTACTTGCGTGCCTGCCGGAGCCCTACGCAAGGACGGATAATGGCGTTGCGTGTCTCCGCACTGACGCAGACGGAGAAGCATAAACCAGGCTTTATGTGTCGACTGAACCTCGTTGGCCCTCTCCAGCTGCATTGTGTTAAGGGTGCTGCTCTGCTGAGTACAGGCCCTGTCACCGAGGGGATTTTCATTCACCCACTCACTGATAGCCACTGATGAGACATCTGCTCACTCACCCTCTCGCACCCTTGGAGGCAAACACAAACATGACAGCGGCAAACAAACACAAACATGACAGCATGTTGCATTAGCTGCTGGTCTCTCTGGTAAAGCGCTGTTAGACTGGAACTAACTACCAGCTGATTTAAGGTCTATTACTTCCTTGTGTCAGTTTAGAAATGTGACTTATAAACATGTCAAGCCTACTTGTAACTGTTTCTGATTTTAGTTATAGATTAATAGTTATGCATGCTCAGCTACATTTTTTTGGTCATCATTTTTGAATGTGGTCTGCAAAGTTTTTATGATAGTTTTTATGTGAATATACATTTATGTATAAACATGAATACCAAGATTTTTGGTTCGTTCTTTGTTTTAAAGTCTTGTTTTACACCTAGCATGTTGACGGCAATCTTGTTTTTTTCCTGTTTGGTACTTAACGAAGACCTACTTGAAAATGTGGTTTGTATCATCTGAAAACATAAGTAAGTAAGTAAACAAATAAACACAGCATACAGGCAAAAGTCAAAAAACTAGAATATGGTAGTAAAGTTTGTGTACTTCAGTAATTCCGTTTAGAGTGCGAGACCATTTAATAACTCAGGAACCCTTTTTGGTGCTGTGGATAAACTGGCTGATTACAGTGTGACACTTTTTCATGAGCTGTAAACCATAATAATCCAAATTATAACAAGGAAAGGCTTGGAATATCTGGCTTTGCATTTAATGAGTCTTCTCATATGTTAGTTTCACCTTTTGAAGTAACAATAGAAGGTTTTTTAAAATATAAGCGTGGGGTATCCAATTCTGAGCCTGGAGGGCTGGTATTCCAGCATGTTTTAGTGATTTCTCTGTTCCAACACACTTGATTCAGTAGTTGCATCACCTGTGCAGCAGCTCATCAGGCTCTGCAGAAGCCTGTTAATTACAGGGCCCTCATTTATCAAATGTTTGCAAAAACGTCCTTTAATCCCTCCTATGACTGAAATTTAGAAATTGTGAATAAACAATCAAAAGACTGATTTATGAAACATGCGGTGGCCTCTCGTACGCATGTTCCTCCACAATCATCTGATGATAAATCCCACCTGTGCGTACTCAGGTGCTCATATCCGTTCTCAGTCATTTACGTACAGCAAAATCCCAGTGTTGGGAGCAACACGGTACAAAAGTAATTAATTACTGTAATGCATTGCTTTTTGCAGTAATGTGGTAATGTAAGGCATTACAGGGAAAGAAAATGGTCATATTTACTCTGTAGTAACGCGGTAATTACAATGCATTTTTAAACCCAGAATAAAGATGTGGGTTTCCTAAAAATTCAAATTGCGGGAAGCCTGAAAAAAGATCCAGTATCCACATATATAGATATTTGTAGATATTTTTTACAGATAGATATTTGTGTGCTAAAAAAAACCCATTAACTTAAATAATTTGTCATTCTTTATTTAAAAACAACAAAATATAGGTATACAGAAAGTGTGGGAAAAATATCATGTGAAAGTATTGCTCTTTAAATGCAATACTATTTATCTTTAAAAAGAAAAACTCTAAAAATGTCCTGTACAGCAACATGACAGACGAGAGGTGGTCTGTCTGTCAGAATGTGCTGAACAGATTTGCTCTATCAAGAGGAGCCTTTTGTGTACGAGTTTATGTTATTGTAATATTGGTTTGGGTTATGTATCGCCACATTAGCATGTAAATGCTGAACCAATCTGGAATAAAGAGGGTTGATAGAGGACAAACAAGTAAATAAGAGAGAAAAATAAAAACAACTAGGAAACCAACATAAAAAATCTGCAACCAGCTGCTGCACCTGTAAAGAAAATTTTCTAAGAATCATCAAGAAAATGTGGGATGAACAACTATAAACATGTAAACCATGAACAACAAACATCAACAAGCATGTGTCCGTGCGTGTGCTGGGATGTGAACTGTGAGACCTCCAAGGATCAGGTGCACTCTGGAACCGCCCCAAGCACCAGGAAACCAGCAGCCACCACAGAGCACAGAACCAACTCAGACCGCGAGACAGATCTCAGACAGATCCTGAGACGCTCCTCCCTGACATATTTATTTTATTCACGAAAAACAATCAAACTAGTGATTTCTCTTGGCGTTCAGTTTATACATTCAAACAGTACAGCACTCTAGTTAAACTACTTACGTGTAAATCTGTTATTTGTCCATCCATTTTCATCCGCGTATCCGGAGTCGGGTTGCGGGGGCATGTAGCGTCAAGAGGCCCAGACTTCCCTCTCCCCAGCCGCCTGAGCCAGACACCAATTTTGTTAGATTTGAAGAAGGTGGGGGGGGGGGGGGGGGGCAACTTCACTTACGTGTGTCTGAAGGACTCTGCACAGGGGTTTCTTCGGAAGTAGGAATAGGAATAAAGTTATAGAGGTCAGCAGGTGAAAGATCAGCTTAAATTAATTTCACCATTAGAACAAAAGATGTTTTTGTTTTTGGCGTGAGATCACCAAAGACTGTGATGGACTGGCTCTCTGTCCAGGGCGTACCCTGAATACCTGCTAGGAACAAAATAGAATAAACAAACCAAAACCCCCATACTGCTGGGATTCAACAATACAGCTTATCTGTGCAATAACATATCAAAATGACTTTAGTTTTAAGATGAGATGAGAACAGGGAACCTGGTCGCAGCTCTTTGTGGACAAATTAGTTATTTAGTCGCTCCCCACCACCAATATTTTACAAATATGCAAAAAATATAAAAAACAAGCAAGTTTATCTGATGGCATACAGACTTCTGGAGACAAACATCAAGCACTATCAACCAACTCAACGAGCTGCAGTATTTCTGTGGTCAGGTCTCTCTCAGAGTCCACTCCACAAGCGGTCAGCCCGCGTGGCAGACAGGCAGCGAAGCGGTCAGAGATGCACCGGGCTGACCGCTGGGGAGAACCGGGTGGAAGAATGGAACACAGATGTGTCCCTCCGAGAGCTCCGTCATATTTCAACCCATTTTTATGTTAGATACACTGGGTTTTACCATGGTTTTACCCATCGACATATACCCTATTAATTATTTTACCGTACATTACATCTAAATTTCATGGTACAGTACATGTTAAAATGGTAGTTAGCTAGCTACTTTGATAAGCTCAGCTAGTGCAAAAGCGGCAGTGACCTAAAATACATAAATATAAATTTACTTACCGAAAAAATGAAGTGGAGACTCCTTGGACGTTCTATTAGTGCAATTAATGCCACAGCAAGTCATTTTGTCCAACAATTGCACAAATAATATCCAGAAAAGAATGCACAAATACTACAACTAATGGTCTAAGTCAGGGGTGTCAAACTCATTTTAGCTCAGCGGCCACATTGAGGGAAATCTAGTCCCAAGTGGGCCGGAATGGTAAATTAAAAACAACTTCAGATTGTTTTCTTTGTTTTAATACAATCAATATGAAACAAGGCTGGAGCCTGAGGACAGTGTATCCAAAATAGTACAAGTACAACACCTGAAGTGTACTTGAAAATTTGAAAAAAAAAAAAAAAAAATTAAAATCAATAAATAAAATAAACATTCCTTAGTGATTCAAAGAGCTTACAGATCACATGGCTAGATTAGTTTCATGCAGCACTTAAAGTATATTTGACTCATTTTACTTAACATCTTTTAGCTTTCACCAGAACATCAATATCAGAAGTCACATCCTGAGTGGCGGCCAACTTCAGGATGTGATTCAAGTTCTTGTGTGAGCCTTGAGCGCAGCTTTGTTTTATTTATACTCGTTACAGAGAAAACTTGCTCACAAAGATAAGTTTATTTTCACTCTACATTGTAAAGTATGAAAATAAAGTTTACACAACCATCTCGCGGGCCGGACTTAACCCGCTTGCGGGCCGGATCCGGCCCGCGGGCCGCATATTTGACACCCCTGGTCTAAGTTGAGAGACTAAAAATCACGGAACAGTTTCCAGGCCAGACCGAGGCTCTACTGAGGCCTTTCCACAGAGCTAGCTCTGCGGTCACGTGGGTCTGATGCTCATTAATTATACAGAATTTTAGGCATTTAATACACTTAAACAGAAGAGTGAGAAAAAATTCACCCCCCTCAGAGTTGTCATGAGTGTAAAGTAGATCATTTAAACAAAAAAACATGTTTTGGTACCAGGCTGTAAACATGTTTATTTCTGCTGTGAAATTGGTATTTTTAACATGGGAGTCAATGAGGATTTGGTCGCTTCTGACACCAGCCCCTAGTGGATGAGGGTGGAACTGCAATTTATTTTACTTCCGCATTGGCCTCAATTTCTGTCCTGCATTGTGGGGGCTTGGACACACCTGTCTCATTCACTGTGTTTTTATTTATTTATTTATTTATTTTACCGTGTCCTGTCTGGCTGTGAAGCAAACAGAATTAATGTCCGAATGCTGGTTACAAACTTTACAGATTTACTTTCAAGTGGAGCATCAAAGCTTCTGCTTTTAATGTCATGCCTGATATACATTTCACACATCACATTAAATCACTCCATAAACACAAACAATCAATAATGAACAAGAGTCTGCTTCTAGACCTGCAGAAGGAGAGAAAAAAAAGAAAAGGGACACACAGCAATACAACAGGAGCAAGCTATCACTGCGTCAACCTGATGAGGAAATATAAAATCAACATTGTTTTACTGAACAATCACGATAATAAATCACAGTGCATTAAGTGCCAACCACAGCCGACATGTGATGAACGTGCCCAAGTCCATACTTATGAGAGCACCTGTGTGCGTACCCGCACTTGTATATGTAAGGTTTCTCTATAGGAGCATCCAATAGAGAGTGTGAGGGGCCACAGATCTGCCCCCCAAAGATGCGTAGGAGATGGAAGGAGCTCCAAGTCCCAGAGATTCAGGAGCTGCCCACAGGGACCCCAGGGAGACTGCGACCAGAAAAGCCCCAGCCCCCCTCGAGAGGCGCAGAGGATTGCACCGGGGGGCCACAACCAGCAGCCTACAGAGTCCCGGAGGATATCAGCAGCAAGCCCACAGCCTCCCACCCCCAAGCCGGCTGAGCCCGGAACCCAGCGACCCAGGACCCAGGGGCAACCAGCCCCACCAGGGACCCAACAGAGCCCAGGGACCCAGATCCCACCAGGTAGCCACCGGGATTAACCAGGCAGATGCTACAAATCTTAAACCCCCTGACCCAAGATCTGCGAACACTCAGGCAGACCAAGGCACGCCACTCCACACCAAGTGTGACAGGGGGAGGGGAGGCGAAGATGTGTAGCAGCAAAAGAAGTCCCAGGTGAGAGGAGGAGTCATAGGCCCCACCTGACATATACAGTCATCCACAAACACAGTCACACACTCCCGCCCTCATGCTCACACATGCACATACAACCTAAAGTCTGATTCCTGCTTCTCCGTCTGCGTCAGTGCTGAGACACGCAACGTCCTTGCGTGCCTGCTGGAGAGCTCCGCAAGGACGGACGGAGTCGAGCTCTCTTTTCTAAACATCCGTCAGTCAAGACAGACAACGCAAGCTTGTGATTGGTCAGGACGCTGCTGTCGTCTACACCGCCGCCATTGCGCCCTCAAAAACATAAAGACAGCCGAGGATAACTAGCGGCAGACATGGACCAGCTTGAAGAATACCTCGCGAAAAAACTCTAAAAACATGAACGTTTAATTCCCCGTGACTGGAGGAGTGAAAAGATGTGCAGCAAGCATTTTATTTGTGGACGGAAATGACAGGAAACGTGGGTTTAGAGGTGGCGAGCGCATGAAGAGGTGGAGGAGGATGAGAGACACATTTGCCTGTGTTAAAAAGTTTCTTATATACAAAAAACACAATATAAACACACTATCTTGGACCGGATACATGACAGGATACCACAGAACAGCGCTACGCCCTCTGTTGTCCTGCCGGGGAATTGTTTTGCAACACTCCAGGAGACGGAGAAGTATGAGAGCAAAGCGCTTCCATCAATCCGTGCGTGTCTGTCCCTTGCGGAGCTGATGGAGAAGCATGAATCAGGCTTAAGACTCACAAAAATGCACGCCAGACACCCACTCATGCTCCCCATACACACCCTATTCACTCTGGTCCCGGTACTGCTGCACACTGGGTACAACCATCACCGGTTCCCAGAGTTCGACCCTTTCTGCTGGGGTGCTGATGAGCAGGCTCCCCCACCCAACGCCGAGCAAAGCGACCCACCACCCAGACCCCAGCCAGACGGCCAGATCCCCCTCCTAGCCTCCAGCCCCGGGAAGCCAAGCGACTACAGAGGTGTGCTAAGACCCCTAGTCTCCCTCCGTCTGCTCCAATACAGTGTTGGTGCGTGTTGATGAGGTGTATTCATGGCTGTGGTGAGCGGGCAGTGCGGGCATCGTCTGGCCTACAAAGAAATGTGTTTTCTTTATTTTCATGACCATTTACTTTTGTAGATACTCTGAAGGCATCAAAACTATGAATAAACACACGTGGAGTTATGTACTTAAACAAGGTGAAATAACTGAAAACATGTTTTATATTCTATCTTCTTCAAAATTGCCACCCTTTGCTCTGTAGTGTTTCCTCTACATAGGCTCAGGCGTGGCACTGTGCCATAGCTTAAATTCCAGCGCCACGCCTATGAGGTAGAAGAAATGTTTGGCCTGTACTGAATATTACGCCCCAGTGCAGCAGAAAGACTTGAAGAAGTCAAAACTATTTTACCCAGTCACAACATTAACGGAAATTAACTCATTAACTATGTACATCCCTAAGAATATTGCATTTTCTTTGTGTTAAATATTGGCCTACTTTATTTGATATAACAGAATTATTAAATTGATAAATAAATTAAATTTAATATATTTTCTCTTTACAGTAAAGCACACCCTCAGAGCTGTCGATGGTCCCCTGACTGCTGACATGTGGACCAGCCGTGTTACAGAGGCATATCCTGGTGTGTTCAGCCATTTCCTGAGTTAAGACTGGAAGATGAAGTGATTTCTGTGTACAATTGATTTTTGGTTTTAGGTGCCCACCTCCATCTGACTGTAGCATTTGTATTAACAGGTTACAAAGTTAAATAAAGTTGTTTGATAAACTATCATCTTGTCTTTATTATTAGATGGCACATAGCTGATCACACTTCAGACTAGAAGCTAATGATGGGTGTATTAGAGCAACCTAAGCTAAACTTTTATGAAATACACAATTAGTTGACTGATCCTCAATACAACTGGTGATTAGTCGAGTACTACAGTAGTCATTTGTGGCAGCCCCACTTTTAAGTAATAACATTTTTGTTCAACAGTGTGGACCTTTTAACTTTGTGGTGAAATTTAGTTAGAAATGCACAATATATTGGCATCAGTGTGTGTTTTTTTAGTCATGTGACAGTGATTGTAATCATCTCAAGTGTAAATGTGTGTGATGTGTGTACATAATAATGTAAATTCTGCTTTAATAATTTTCATTCTTTACAAATTCTGCTGATTGCAGAAGCATTAATGTCAGTATATCGGCAAATATTGGTTATCGGCCGTAACATTGATATTAATGTTGGATATTGGTATCGGCCCAAAATTTTCATATCGGTGCATTAGTATTAGTTAGCTGATGTTAGCTTTAGCTCGTTGGTAGCACTAGCTAAAATCGGATTCCTGTAGGGTTGTTTACGACAGCTGAAATTTCTCTTTCAACCAGCAGGATGGAGGAGCAGGAAAGTCTCTGTTTCTTTAAGTTGAATTACTGAAATAAAATAACTTTGTTCTAATTTTTTCTAAAGTTTCACCTTCACCTACTCCATGTTGACTGCCAGCTGTGGTGATCCATTCCTCTGTGCTGCTTCACTTTTCATTCCACTATTGCAAATAGCAAAACCTAATCAAAATCTTTTCCAGAATGTTAGATTGGTTTTAGTTTTCATTTTATGGTTATTGTTTTCTTCAGTGACTTGCAAGATCATTAAAAAAGCAACAAACCAAAAAAAATTCCCATAATAAATAAATAAATAAAAATTAAAAAGTAAAATTCTTCATTAACCCTCTCAGGCTCAAAACAAGTTTTGATAAAAGGACGAACAACTAAGTCCTTCAGGGGTACTTCTGAGTTATAAAATGCTCATGAAATACGTTTGTGGTGTAACCAGGTAGGTCGGTTTTAACGTTGCAAATCTACAACACCTGCCTCCAGAGGGTTAGCTTTTGCAAATCATAATAAAAGTCTCATCACAACTTCACTAGAGATTATCATATGATATAATACTTCTGCCATATTTACTACCCTAATTGCTGCAACATGTTTCTTGTCAACTTTAATGAGACAGTTTGATCTACAACTGATTTTATTTTTGTCCAGCCAGTAATTTGGAAGTTAAACTAATTTGATTATCTATCTATGACCATAATTCATTCATGACTGGAGTCTTGTAGTCTGAACATGTGATTATTCCAGGACACAGCGCTGACAAGTGTCAGGGCTGGAGGTCAGGGGGCCTAAATACCTCTCAGGGACTCCAAATTTTCAAGAACATCTCAAACTATGTAGTTTGCTAATGCCTGCAAATGACAAAAAGGCACATGTTTAACGTTCTACAATCAACATACCTAATGCAAGTCTGACTTAAGAAACCAAAAAGCAATCCGGAGGCAGACTTGGCTTCAAACCGCAGATTACATCCTCAGGTTTGCTTGTGCCAAACGGAATCATATTGCACCTCTTTGCACTTGCAGATGAGAACCTTAATGAATTAGACCAAACAGCTCCTTAACAACTTGTTTGTAATAACTTACACGTTTACAAGCATAAGTAACTTGGACACATATCAGATACTTACCAATCATTGCTGTGAGTTTTTCTGTGAATTCAAAGGTGGAGACATAAAAATAGAGAGGCACGTGTAGCAAAGAAATATGACTTTTTGGTCATTTCTACTACTAACAACTACTTGAATGCCTGTTTAATACAATGTTTAACAAATGGTCTCATAAAATTTTAACGTTTGATGTTGTATAGTATAGAATGTAAGCATTTTCGTTTATTTACTAACCTCGCCTCGTTTCTGCGCTTCCAAAGCGGATAGCTGGCTGCGTCAAAGTAGCACAAAAAACACCGGAAAGAAGTTTCTTGACTTTAAAACAAAAGCATTGCAGCTCATTCAGCGTGAAATTTCAAGAGTAGTTTTATTGTGAAACTCCCTAACAGGAAGTTGTCACGCTGACACATTCTAGCTTACTTTACGCATTTCAGGCGGAGTTCAGGTCATAAAACTTAGCGAACTCCTTCGCCGCTTCAGTCGCTCACATTTTTGAACTCAAACACACTTTTCTCGACCCACTTTGGAACAGTACCAACTCGTGGAATATTTCTGGGTTCAGCCCCATTTAAAAACAATTTATTTTCTAATCAAACATTTTTTTTTGTTCTTCAGAGAAATCGCTCACTGGACTGGACAGGAGAGAGTTTTCTAGTGTGTTACTTCTTTATTTTTTATATTTTCTTTCCTTGTCAGGTTCTATTGACATATGCAATGCCACGGTCGTCTAAAAGGGAGAGGAAATGCTTGCGCTGAGGTTACTTGAAGCCGCGTGAAAGTGATTTTGAGTTTATTATTTAAACCAGTTGAGCAACTGGCGACAGGACGCTATAATCAATGTGGTGTCAGCTGGAAGGACGCGGGGTCCGGATCTCACCTAAACGGTATGGCTTTAACCCATGCTGGTAGGCCTTACACACACACACACACACACACACACACACACCTGACTGTTTTACTAATGAAATGCATAAAACACTTAAACTTATTCATTCGACAAATAAGAAAATGGCCTCAGAGTGTTTTAACTGGTGGAAAAACTTTTATTTTGTAGTTTCAATTCCATTATTTAGTTAAATTCAAACAATCAAACACTAACATTTATGCATCGTGTGTGTGTGTGTGTGTGTGTGTGTGTGTGTGTGTGTGTGTGTGTGTGCGCGCGCGCGTGTATGTGCGTGCGTGCGTGCTCCAGCAGGCACTTGTCTCACTTACGTTCCCTCTTCATCCTGCATTTACCTTGGCAGTCTCACACTAGTAGGCTATTGGACATTTTGTTATCTTTGGCAGTCACTCAAGTGAGGTGAGAGCTACCAGCTCACAATCTAAACCCGCAGGTAGATCACACAAGCTGCCATGTAAAACACACACACAGCTGATCTCTAAATGAGATCTTTTGAACAGATGAGGGGCAGAAGAGGCGCTGTGGGTGGTTTTATCTCTGTGAAAATATCACAAGAAGACAAATCTTCTCACTTTGCGGAGATATTTCTGTTAGACGTGTGTGATCAATGTTTGTTAGGACCATTTCTTCAAGCTTTGCATGTGAGACAATCACAGAGCTGGAACTAATGGACTGTTTGCACAGTGGGAGAGCGAGGCCGCAGTGAGTGAGCTCAGCTTTTTACTTTCTGTCCTCGCACACAGGGGGAGCAGAGTGGAGGATAAACATTTACCTGGATGTGTTTCCATCTCACACGGTTTCACGGCCAAACAGACCGCTCCAACGTGTAACTTAAGGGAGCAAACAACTTTTTAGGGAAACTTCTTCCTGTCAGCTCGCCTCCAGACATCTTCCACTCCTGGAGGTGTTTGGGTTGAACTACTTCAAAGACTCAGGATCCAGACGGGACGGGGCGCAGCCCTAACACTAACACAGGGCATTATCCCTCAGTCGTATTGACATGCCTGACATTAGCCACGCATACGGAGTGGGATTGCTTTGTAAACAGGCTATTAGCACAGTAGCTGCTGCCAGGTGTGGAGCTGCGTTATGACATCTGTTCCCTGGTGGGGGACTAGCCAGGAAGCCTGCACCAAATTCAGCCCCCCCCCCTCCTGACTCCTTATCCTGGCTGTAATCCTAAATGAGTTAATGATCTACCAGGTTGCAGATGACATCTTATTTCATTACTTACTTACTTACTCGTTTAACTTTTTATGTTGTCTTTGATACATAAATGTAATATGTTGGCCCCAGATTATCAGAATAAATGTTAGCCAGGCTGTCTAACAAGCCAAGAATGTAAACATATTTCTGTGGACTTATTTGTATTTGAGCAGATTTCTGATGTTTTGAGTTTACCAACCAACCATCTCACGCTGTTACGTCATTTTCTGGATGCCGTTTATTTTAAAGATAAGAAATTACCGTCTAGGATGAAAAGGAGAGAGTATTTTTGAAAAAGGGGAATAATGAAACAACGGATGATTTTAATAGTGGAACAGCGAGAGGCTGAAAACAGGAATGCTCAGTTGGACCCTTTAGGAGCGAGTTGTAACTTCTGCTGCTGAACATAAAAGGCACAAAAAAATCTAAGCTATTTAATCATTCTGCAGTCATTAGTCGTGTTGAATAGAACGATAAGATCACTGGTTAATGTCGTAGTTTAGACTGTTTATGCGTGGATTTTTGCCCGATGACGTGGATGATTTCTGTTTGTTTAGGCTGTGATTCCAGGGCATTCTTCCCTCGTTTAGAAAAATATCATTGGATGGAAATGAGGGCCTAGATAAGTGAGAGGACTTGATTTGACTTGATCTCAATCAGAGGTTGGGGGAACGCTTTGGTCCTCATTTAGCCGTGCAGTCAAATGATGCATGTCATTGTAACAAAGGAAACATGGCTGTGAAGATCTGCTCCTGCTGCACGTTTCCAAAAACACCAACTTCTTGTATTCTGCCCGTCTTTCTGTCGTCGGCCTGGGCGTCATCCTGCAACTCCTCTTACGTCGTTTTGCGTTTTCCGTCCTTTCCCGCTTCGGCTCAGCTTTAACTCTCAGCATTCTCAGTCACGAAGAATTTGCCAGCAGTTTGCCTTTATATGCAAATTTCCCTCCGTCAGACGAGACTTTTTTTGGGCAGGCTCAGTTCTTAGATGGATACCCTGAACAAACAGGATGCTGAACACTTTGATGTGATTTCCCGTCAGCGTGAAAAGGTGCTTCGAGCTCCTGAGGCGACCACGTGAGTTATGTGTCGACCGAACCTCGTTGGCCCTCTCTCCAGCTGCATTGTGTCCAGGGTGCGGCTCTGCTGAGTACAGGCCCTGTCACCGAGGGGATTTTCATTCACACACTCGCTGATAGCCACTGATGAGACATCTGCTCACTCACCCTCACACACCCGTGGAGGCAAACACAAACGTGACAGCGGCAAACAAACAAACCCAAAAAGTCATGACGACTGCTGTTTCACACTTATTTAGCATCGCCCAGCTTGTTTCTTTCTCTTACTCCTCACTAGTTCTGCATCACTGACATTCTAATCATTCCACGGATCTCAACTCGGTCCGAGTGACCTCTTCCCTTCTTGCAAACAAATAACTAAATCTGTGCTTACGTCGGCTGCGTAGGCCGCTGTGCGTTTGCTGAATGCCAGCCCACTGTAACCGCCACAAGGACGGGTGACTGGAATATTTTTCTGGTTAGTCAGAGGGCAACCTCTCACTGAAATGTGGATGAATCATCTCTGGCAGCCACGCTACTTAGAATTTTATCCACACAAAGTCAGAGATTAAGGACCTACCTGAAGCCCCTTTCATGCCTGGAAATGTTTACATTTTTTATTGCAGTGTAATTTTATCATTACGCTCCAGGTTGTCGTGAGAGATGCACTTTTAACATCGCCTGGACATTTTGTACAACTCTTGTCTTCTCAAGACTTAAAGAAACGGTGCAAAATAATTTAGCTTAGTGAACTTTCAGCTCTTAAAAGCCTGTTTTTCCATTAGAAAAAGCTTCAAAGCAGGTTATGGCATGTAGAATATTTACAGTCGTGATCTCTCAATAACTGAAACTCATTCGGTCTAATTCATCCGTCACTGCCGTTCCAAAGAACAACAAATTCACCCTCAGGTGACATTTAGAGAATAACATCACATTTATCTCCTGTAATGGCAAGGCTCTATCTAACGAGGGTGCTTTTACTGGTAGATACCACGTAAAATGTAATAAATGTAGGAGCTACCGTTGTTGGAAAAATCGAACGCCATCTTTAAATTTTAATGTGGGTAATTTGTTTGCTGCAGAACACGAGTGTTAACGTGTTCAAAAGTCTAAATTCCTACTTTGTCAGTTGTAACTTGAAGCAATCTTCTTTTGCTAGACGTCACAAGTTCTTTAAATAGTTTCAGAGAGAGTTTGACTCCCTGTCCTTTGCAGCATTTCTTCTTTTCAGGCAGCTATTGGCATACAGAAGGGTTCGTGTTCGAATAAGATCCCAGGTGTTGTTCAGCACAAGTCCAAATGACCAGCCCTCCACCACCCTGCTGTCAGTAGGAGATACTTGTGCTTGTATGCTGAGTTAGGTTTACTGTAAATATACTCATGTGGGTTATCTGGTCTTCAAAGTAAACATTACCTTTACATCAGCACAAGTATCAAAAATTCTTTATGTAAACATGTCAATCGGAATATTCTGATCCCATATGGGGCGATCGGAATAAAATTTATTCCGATTAAGAGAGGTGGTTATGTCGATCATCATTCCGGTTGACGTCCATGTACACACCCATCCAGATTGGGGTAAAATGATACCCACTGCGCATGTGTGCAACTTCAGACGCTCAGACCAAGCTCAGGACAAGTCGATAACATGGCGGGTATTAGAAGTGGTCTGGGGGTGGGGGGGGGGGGGGGTCAAAACTAGATAAATAAGACAGTAAAATGCGAGGAAAAAACATGCGGACTAGATGGCGTTTACAAATAATTTTTCCGGGAAAGACGACTGCACATGCTCAACCTTTTTAATCTGATTGAACGCTTGGAGTACACTCACGGCATGATCGGATCGTTTCAGTCGGTGTCCATGTAAACAGGTTTGAATCGGATAGGGGAAATTTGGCGTGTGTGTGTGTGTGTGTGTGTGTGTGTGTGTGTGTGTGTGTGTGTGTGTGTGTGTGTGTGTGTGTGTGTGTGTGTGTGTGTGTGTGTGTGTGTGTGTGTGTGTGTGTGTGTGTGTGTGTGTGTGTGTGTGTGTGTGTGTGTGTGTGTGTGTGTGTGTGTGTGTGTGTGTGTGTGTGTGTGTGTGTGTGTGTGTGTGTGTGTGTGTGTGTGTGTGTGTGTGTGTGTGTGTGTGTGTGTGTGTGTGTGTGTGTGTGTGTGTGTGTGTGTGTAAACCTGTAACCTGCTAACTAGGCCTGCATTATTTCAGCTGTAGCTCTCAGGTGATTTGTAATTTAGACTTTGAAGTGAGCTTACTGGGACGTCCCCTCCTGAGACGTTTGGCAGATATCTTGGATGTTTTCCATTTGAAAATAACCGTTCTCATTGTTGGACAATGGACTATTATGTTGTTTGGAAATTCCAGTATAACTTTTTTCAAGTTGATGAGCAGCAAACGTTTCTTTATTCATCTATTTCCACCTGGGAATTGAGATAACACACTCACACATGCTCCAGAGGCTCAAATGTTTCATTTATGCATCTGATCAGCTGCAAGTACCTGCTCTCAAATTACTTTTTTCTTCTTTCACTGTGTGTGTGTGTGTGTGTGTGTGTGTGTGTGTGTGTGTGTGTGTGTGTGTGTGTGTGTGTGTGTGTGTGTGTGTGTGTGTGTGTGTGTGTGTGTGTGTGTGTGTGTGTGTGTGTGTGTGTGTGTGTTAAAATATTCTGTAATACGTCTTGTGCTGTTTGGCTGTGGACCTATTTAACTTGGTTATAAGGCCTGGTAAGGACAGATGATGTTTTATACACACACTTGCAAAATGATGGCACTGACCTTTTAAACAAAACACAAAAAGTCAAGCCCTTAAGGGCGTCGGGGAGTTGCTTATTTTATTACTGCTGTCTTTTCAAAGACAAATTTCCTTTGTCTGATACATTTTTGACTTGCAAACATATCTTGTCATCGGTGTCTTTGAAGATTAGTTACCCCAGAAAGCAAAATCACCTAAATTCTGTAAGGTCCACTTCAAGAAACCGGGCAATTTCACTGTACTCTCCTGATTTTCCACAAGTTCTGCCAAGATTTTAGGCCATGCCTCAGCAGCTAAAGCTCCACAGTTGTAAAGCTGTGGGCCACCAGTAAAACTGTTCATTTCACAGTCTAACTGGAGCACTTTGTTTGACTATAAAAGCTTCCATTTGAATTGTATAAAATAACATTGTCTCTCTTCTGTGTCTGCTCTCTGAATCATCAGCTGATACGTCTTGGGAGTGATGCACTGGCTTCCCCTGGTTGCCATGGTGATAGCCTCGGCCCTGCCCTTCCCTCATAACCCCGCAACTACTCCGCCTGACTCCGGCAGCAGCAGAGAGCATCGTCGTGACCCAACCGCTCACCTCGCTGCTCTTTCTGTCCGCTACAACCTCAGAGGAAATGTCTCTCAAATGGAGGACGAGGCTGCTCCTCTCAACCCAGACCGCACGCAGAATCTCAACGACCGTAAGGACTATGCAAAGTTCTCCACTCGTGAAGAGACTTCCACATTAAAAATGGAGAGTCAAATAACCTACCAAGCATTTGGCAACTCAGGCACCGATGACCGAGGCAGAGTCCGTTTGGATGTTGCATCAGAAGCAGGAGCTCTCAGGACCGGGGGCATTTCCAAGGACAATTCTCTACAAAAGGACTACAAAGCCGATGGCTCGATCAGCAGGAAAGATTTCTCCAGATTTTCAGACTTTTCCAAAGATGACACCCAACAGGACGTTATAGATACACCTGTGCAAGCTTCCACTGCAAAATATTACGATGTTGTTAGTCCTGCAACAATGCTAAAAGGTCAGAGACAACCAGAGCCAACAGTTTCGTCGAGACGAGCTCAACTAGCACCGTCAACCAGGACAGAGGCCAGAACCAGTGCAGCTGAGGACATTCTGACCGTGGAGGCTGGAATGGATCTGGGTGCTGAGCTGGACGGCTTTCTCAAAGGAGACGAGATCTTTCTGGACTCGCATCCACGAGTACTTTTTTCCCCTTCCCCATTACCTCCGGAACATCCACCTCTCCTGCTCATGCTGGAGAGTGGCGGGGAGGAAGATGGGGACGGAGGGGGTCAAGAAGATTTGGATGAACACATAGAGGGTCATGGCGATCGTGCCATCGACAGAATCACAACTCCCAGTTGGGTGGACTACTCCAAGGTGGGCTTCAGGGAGGCTGATCGACCTGTTAAAAGGAGTAAACGCTCACACTTGGTTGACAACAGGAGAGGCGAAAAGGCGGTCTGTGAGTCGGAAAGCGGTTGGGTCTACAAAAAGACCGCCATCAACGTTAATAGAATTAATGTAACAGTCATGGAAGAAATCCAGACCCAGGCTGGACCGGTCAGACAGTTCTTCTACGAGACCCGCTGCCGTCAGGCCGAGCAGCCGAGCGTCTACGACAGGACTAAGGGGACAGGGAGGTCGGTGGGGACGGGCGTATCCGGAGCTGGATGTTTGGGTGTGGATAAAAAACAGTGGAGGAGCGAGTGCAAGGTCAAGCAGTCGTTTGTTCGAGCACTAATTAGAAACGAAAGGAACCAAATCGGATGGCAGTGGATCCGAATCGACTCGTCCTGCGTCTGCGTGCTGCTGTCCAGAACAAAGAAGGAGGTTTTGACCCGGGGGAGAGGATAAAATGGGGGCACAGAGAAACTGAGATGTTCTTCTGTGTACAGTAGCCCTGCTCTTGTTCACTTTCCCCCACATCTCTGGATTTCCCCTCCCTCAACCATGAGACTTTTGCAAAACAACAAGACCTCAACACTAGACCTTAGGGAAATTTGTTTTATAGATTTTACATCAAGAAGTACTGTTTTGTATGACCTACTTTTCATAATCTAAGTTATTTTTGATTAGTATGTAAGCATGTCTTTGATATTAATATATTCCTTAACGTGTGTATAACATGACACCAGTATACCTTTATGTATTTCAGTGTGTATTTATAGAAGACGTCTTCATGCAGCAGTCTCTCCAGTGTCTGATGATAATTCCAGCCTTTGGCTTGCTGTGTTTTTCTAAAAACAAAGAGCGCCACCTACTGACAGTTTATTTTACAGCTCCAAACTCTTATGAATGTTGCAAAGGGGAATGTATTCAGAACAAACTATAATTTGTGTCAGATTGCGTATGTGGGACTCCTCAAATGTGGTTCAAGAACATGAAACTATGTGGTTTGTAAATTAAGTGACACCTGAAGAAAACCTGCTGTTGTGTTCAGTCGGACATGTAATAAAAGATCTTTGTATTCAGGTTTGTCAGTTTCATGTATGAAGAAATGGAAAATGCCATTTTTCTATAGGTTGAGAGGAAATTAATCCTTTATTAGCAATAACTTTGCAGCCAAAGTTGTGTGTAATTTAACTGAAAAAGCTTAATTTATAATTAAATGAATGCAGAGAGGAATCTGCTTTATCACTCGTAAAAATCAGAAATAAATATCACTATTTGTGGTGAAGAACAGAGAAAAATCAAGCAGAAATGATCAGTAAACCCACCTGGACCACTTTAATTTTTACATTTTTTTTCTCTTACATCACTATTTTCATTCTTTATTTTCAAGATGATATTTTATTTGTATTACTATCATTGAATCATGGAAATCTGTTCAATCGTTGCACAGTTTGTTTTCAAAATGTACACATACAGTAGCGTATTTGACCATTTTCAATGTTTTACTTTTAAAACCAGTTCAAATGAAGTGAAGGATGAACCCAACATGTACATACATTTATCCAATACATACCCGATGAAAATAAATAAGTTATCGTAAAAAATAAAAAAATACAACTGAAAAAAATACACACATTTTACAAATTGATCCCCAGGGTCACCCCCCACCACCCCACCACTGTAGGTTTATCATACAGATATATATTTTTTTAAACGACACCTCATCTTCACTACCAAAAAAATGTTTTTAGCTCATTGTCATTATTTGACATGCATCGTAAACAAAGAGGCTAAAGGTTTTGTTTTCTGGGCTTCCTCGGGCCGTCGTCTCTACTCTCACCCCCCAGACAGCTCTTCCTCTCTGTTATGGCTTGTGTGTGCAGAAAAATGACCGACTTTGTCCATCCTCCTTTTGTTTACATTTCTTTCCTCCTACTGAGCTGCTGTTTCATCCCTCTGTCGGCTCTGCCCTCATCAGGATTACCCCTGATTGGGGTGGAGGTCTTCTGTTGCATCATCCTGAACTTTGATTTCACTTTCTCGTCTAACAAACTTAAAACTTGGTCCATCGTTTGCAAAATTGACCTGTTGTTTAATGATCTGATGCCTGTTAACGAAAACGTTTGGCTGTAAAAGACTCTAAAGTTGTGAAAATGTTTGTTTGCTGTCTGGAAATTTCTTGTTTCTGTTTAATCGCATTTCTAAGCTTCTACACTGGATGGATTATTGCTTTCTGAAATATTTGGCAAAACTATATTTTAAACCAAATAAGTGAAATCAAACATTTTATTTTGGAGAAACCTTTAAGACAAAAAGAGTTGTTCTACATGATAAACGTTGGCTTTAATGTTTTTTTTTAATCATTAAGACATTATTAACATATATCAAGTCATTCAAACTGTATGTTATTATTTAGGAGTCAGAATTTCAGAAATATTCATGTTTGTTTTTGGTAAAGGAGGTCAGAGCTGATCTACAACGGGGTTTAACCCAAAATAACATGGAGGTGATTACATTTCACGTTTTAAGTTCAAACAGAAAAGTTCTTCATGTCTAAACAATTAATGCAATACTAGAAATTCCAAAGTCAGCTGCTCATTTTACTTTAAAGAGCAAGTCACCCCCCAAATAAACTTTTTTTTTGCTGATAAAACTAAATAAACGAGTGTCTAATCGTGCTGCAGACACGTGTCGTCAATAATTTGGCACTTCAGTGCATCTTAGTTAAAATTTAAATATTCTGCCTAAAACTGGCAGTGTTGTGCCGTTGTCAGGTAAAAACTCTGTACTGTATTCTAATTTAAATCTGCCACCGCTATTGGCTAAGAAGTATGCTATGATGTAAACTGGTACATTATGATGTCACAATGCTGTCGTGAGCCTGAGTGTGTGTATTTGTTAGCGGCTCCGCCCTCTCGGTCTGCCAGGCAACAGCATGTGTTGCATTTTTCAAACATGAAGTGGGAGTGGAGTTAGACTCTGGTAGGGGGTGACTTGCTCTTTAAGGATATTAGGAAGTAAATTAGCACAGACGGCTAACACACAAAAATGTGATTTTTACCTTTTCATAAGGGTTTTCTTTGTCCTAGCAGCAATAAAATGACATGAGATTGTTTTATTTCCGGCGATACCTTACCTGCTGTGTTTATTTTAAGGGTCTCTAGCCTCCGATGAAGGGAAAATGGCTTTTCTAGCCAATTCTAACTAGCAAGGCTGTACTGAGGAGACGTATGTTGGAACATGCCCAAGTTGTACGCCTACAAGATTTTTGCAACTAAAATTTTTGTAAAGGCCAGTTTCTGACAAAGTGGGACCATTGGCGTCTTAATTGATTTCCTGCCTTTGACATCACGAAGTTGGTGGACATAAAGCCTCCGTGGCGTCTCTGCACCCTGCCCCATTCAGCTCCGACCCTTTGATGTCAACAGCAGATCCCCTTCAAAAGAGATTCCTATCAGCTTTCAAGGTGCCAACAGACAATAGAGCTCTGATGTGGTCGGAGCTAAATGGTGGTCTGAATTTGGACATGCTTTGCTACACCACCTGATCCTGGAGGGGACACAGGACAACTCTGACAGGGACCGACAAAAGGACCGGACACCGGACACCGACCCAGAGAAGAACATCAATGTTGTTTCGAATACGTCTGTCTGTCTCCCAGAATCACTTTACAATCTTAACACCCTCTGAATGCAGACTTTGACAATGGGGTTAACTTCTGCCTTTTGTGGAACATAGCTATCGTTAAGCAGAATTTGTAAGGCGACACGTTAGGTTGTTTCTAGCTGTAAGACGATAAATGGCCGCGAGAAGTTGGCCTCTGAAGGTGGAAAAACGAACCCCGATCATGCCGACGCTGCAGACTGAGTGCAGACACCAACAGAAACCCTGCCTTGACCTAACAACAGTGGCACTGTCCTTTAGTCGCCTCACAGAGGAACGCTCTGAAGGGCAGGAAGAGAGACGGAGAGAGGAAACAGCAGATCCCAATCCAACGCCAAAGTCTGAGAACACATTTATACATTCTTCATGTCATTTTCCTCCTTATTCCTTTGCTACTGTTATTGCAGAATGGTCAGACGGATATTTTTAAGTGTTGCACTCTTTGCTTCTTTCTTCGGTGATGAGTGAGAGCCTCCTCTCAACCCAGTCCAGTCAGCACCCTGAGGGGAGAAACAAAATGTCTGCCACATCAGAGAGCCTGTGGCCGTCGTTCACCTCAACTTAAAGACCTCAGGGAATCCACTAAAACCCCAGACTCCAACTAGTCCACAACAACAAACAAATACATAAAAAAAGGTTCAAAGAATGATACTCAACACATGTGGAAGCTATCAGCACAGAGGTTATGGCCACACACGGGCAAGACCTTGTTAAGCAGTTTAATTGACGGGTTCTCACCTCAGCCGCTCAACAGGAGTACGTCCTCACTGAGGCAGATTCACCCCGGGCACCAGAGCTGGCTGCTTAGGAGACAGACGAGGTTATTATCATAACAGCGCTGACCTTTCTGGAGGTATTAAAGAAGTGGAGCGAGGGCTCGTAGCATTCCTCTGCACTTTATGGAGTCTGCACCTTGTTATTGACAGTTCCTCTTCTGAAGGAAAAAACAAATTCTTCTGGCGAACTAATAGCAGAGTAGCATGAAAAGTACCAACAGTTCTGAGGCTGCGGTGCCTTTCCAGCTGCTACTGAATGCTGCTAACCTCTGGGCCTCATTCCTGTCGAGTGGGAGCTACGCTGACGAAAGTAGTGGCGTTCAAAAATATCAATCTGTCTCAAGGCCTCACAAGAAATAGGTGTGGATATAAGAGCTGAAGTGTCAAGAGGTCATAGGTCATGCTCACCATCACTCTGAACCTTTCTCAGAGTAACCGAGGGCGTGGAGATGGCTGAGGCACGGAAGTTAGCGGGCAGCGTCTCGGCGGAGTCAGAGGTTACACCCCGGAGGTCTTTCTCTCTAAACATCTTCCTCCAGGAGGGCGAGCGGGTGAACGTCTTAGTCCCATCCTGACAGACAGGACAGCAAAGGTGTGAAACAAAGCATAGTTGCATGGGCAAACCTTTTTTTTTTTCAAATGAGCTCTCTGACCTCATCGGGTCGTCTTTCAGTTCCCATGGAGATCAGGGAGTTGTACTCCTGCTCTAGGAGCTGTCTGGCCTGCAGGAGAGAAGCGATAAAGAGCCTTTTAGATCAGTTTGGACTCTGCAGAGGATTCTTCTCAATGTTTTACTAATCCAGCACCATCACTAAAGCTGGGGTCATGACCCCCACTGTTGGGGGGGGGGGGGCGCTATGGACGACTGCTCTTTACCTGGAGATGGACACATTTCTTTCCAGTAATTTCTGAAATTTCAGCTGATGAATGGTCGTATTAACTACCGGTGTGCACGGTACGCTGGAAAAAAGTCCCGGTGTGTTTCAGAAGTACTGGTATGTACTTAAATCACTGAAGTACCACAATTATTCATTTATTCATCTCTAATTAGATTTTTTTTTGGATCCTTCTGATGATTTTGACAAGATTTTTTCATTTTTGTGAAAATCCTGATTATACTCACATCATCGTAAGCAGAAAGTATTAAAGGATTTAAAGGCTAAACTGCTTTTAAACGCACAGTAAGTAACAATCAGCTGTCTATAATGAGCGGAGGATCGTGACCTGTGTGTTCTGATTGGGGATCTGCAGCAGCAGGGCCAGGTCGGTGTAGTCAAACGTGTCATCTAAAGCCAGCAGAGACCCGTGCACGCCGCTCTCACGGAGGTTGTCGGCGTATTCCTTCAGGCCGATGGTCTGCACCCAGCACATCACGCGCTCATTGGACCACACCATCACATCTGGATGAAAAAAAAACCCAGAACAGACGGAGAGAGGGAGGGAGAACAACTGTTTATGTAAGCTTTTGTAAAAACAGAGCTCAAGCTAAATAAACAATAAAGTCTCTTAAGTCTTATTAATTTGATCCTGAAAGGATTATCCGTGTCGTTACATTTTGAAGAGAGATCAAGTGAACTGGAGAAATGTTCCAGCTTTGCAGATTCTGCTTTTGAACGCCTCAGGGTGATCCTAATTGCTTCAGTCTGTAAAATGTTTCTGGAGAAAAAAAAAACTTAAATTTGGCTCAAAAATGAGCTCTGTTGATGTGACTAAGCAACCTGGACACAGATGCAAGGCTACACAAAGTAGTGAACTCTACGGTAATGTCCTACGGCCACAGCAGACAGGAAGATGTTACCTTTATTTTGGTGGACGCTGTCCTCTCTCCTCCTCTCCAGCTCCTTGCGGTCATAATTCAGGCGCTTCAGGCACATGATGCCATAATGCAAACTGACCCTGTGGAAGATCAACAGCGCAGCGGAGTGTAAACAGGCCCGAGCAGGTTAACTAGGAATGTGCTTTTACCCTCATGTGTAATCAGAACATCTCAGATCTACTAGAGACTTTCAGCACAGTCCAGATAAAACCTGACGACACTTTCTGTGGGGTCAGTGTCTCCACAGAGTCGTGCAGCATCTTCTTATTTACACACCACACCCGAGCAGGAACAGAGTCCTCAAGCACTGCAAATGTTTTCAGCCATCCCATGTCTTCATGCTTTAAACGTTGGTCCTTGTTTCTGGCTACTTTTAAATAGACGTCCTGTTTTATTGTTTTTTATTTTGAACTCATATAAACCAAACTGAGCATAAAATCTTAAAAATGGTTGATTTACATTAACAGCTTGATGAAAGTTCATTTATTCTACAGCTGAAACTTGAAAAGTTAGAATATGGTGCAAAAGTTGATTTAAATTAGGGCTGCACGATATTAGGAAAACCTGCGATATTCGATACCAATGATTAATATTGCGATGACGATATCACTTGCGATAAATAAAAACTTAAAGGGGAAAAGAAAATTAACAAGAAAAGGTAATCAGTGGATCCCGGGAAAAGCAGAACAAAGCTAACTCAGGTGTTTGCTAACCATCAAAATTAAGTGCTGTCCGCAATGAGAACCCACCCAATTGGCCAAATGGGTGAAGAGCTCCATTTGATTAGTTAAAAAATCCTAATACTCCCGTTTGATTGGCAGAATGCATTATGTTTAGCAAATATTTTAGCCGACCATGTATTGCGATATTTATCAGTTCTTTGCGATATGCATATTATGCATGCTGATATCGCAATAACGATATATTTACGATATATTGTGCAGCCCTAATTTAAATGGTAAATGGCCTGTATTTGATATAGCGCCTTCTAGAGTACTGAAACCCCCCAAGGCGCTTTACAACACAATCAGTCATTCACCCATTCACACACACACACACACATTCACACACTGGTGGGGATGAGCTACAATGTAGCCACAGCTGCCCTGGGGCGCACTGACAGAGGCGAGGCTGCCGAGCACTGGCGCCACCGGTCCCTCCGACCACCACCGGCAGCAGGCACCGTGGGTTAAGTGTTGCCCAAGGACAGCGACAGACTGAGCGGGGCTCGAACCTGCTACCTTCCGATTATGGGGTGAGCACTTAACTCCTGTGCCACCGTCGCCCAATTTATGTCAACAATTCAACCTAAAATGTGAAACTACTATGAGACAGACTCATTCCACAAAGTCAGCTATTTTGAGCCTTTATTTGTTATAACTGTGATGATTATGGCTTACAGCTTATGAAAACCCAAAATTCAAAATCGCAGACAATTTAAATATTGTGAACAGGTTCAATATCGAAAACACCCACAAAGGGTTCCCGAGCCTTTAGATGGTCTCTCAGTCTAAATGGAGTTATGGACGTTTTGCATCATATTCTCATTTAGTTTCACCTGTAGAACTGAGATTAAGGGGCCACACAAAATCACTTGAGGGCAGCACTTTGGACATGTCTGTACTGAACAATCAACCAAAGGATGAAACAAATCCTTTTTTTTTTTTTTTTTTTTTTTTGCTGTTTCTAAATTATGTGACTTCAATTGACCTTTTTTTTTACCTTTACTTGTCCACTTTTTCTTATTTTTGGCAAAAAATCTGTTGTAGTCAGGGACCAGGACTAGGCAGAAAATAGGTGAAAATCTACTAAAGCTCAAACATAAAACACGCTAAAAGGTCTGACGAAACATCAGTCTAGACCACTTGAAACTTTGGTGTGGGATCAGGCTCTACCTGTGGAAGCTGTCCACCATCTTGAGCTGTCCTCTCAGCTCCTTCTTGGTCAGGTGGTCCAGCATGCGAGCGTCCACGAGAGACTCCATGAAATAGCTGCGATACTGCGGTAGGCCTAGGCTGGGCAGCCAGTCGTTGCCCACCCACTCATGATTCATATCACCATAGGCCAGTATCTAGGGGGGACAAGCACAGATGATCTGAGGCTGATTCACGCTTGGCAGGATGTCTGAGCGCTCATGACTCACTGCATTCAGTTTCACTGCAGATGAAGCACCTGACAGCGTGTCTGTGTTAGGTTCTGATTTTTTCAAAGGTTAAAAAAAAAGTTGGTCCTTACCTGATCCCAGCTGAATTCTTTCAGCTCCTGGAACAGAGGGAGAAAAGACGAGGCAGAGAGAGGGAGTGAAGTGAAGGGATGAGAGGAAGCATGGAGTCAAGAGCAGGGTGGATGGGTGAGGATCAGCAAAAGGAGGGAGAAATCACAGCAGCAGCAGCAGCAGCAGGAAAAGAGGACAAAAGTGAGGAACAGTGTGTTAGTGAACTGGTAATTAGTTGGAAGCAGTTCACACTGAAACCACAGGGAGAGACGGTTATGCTCAACACTATGGCCTGGGCCCACAGAGGAGACAGATAGAGAAATAAATACAGAGAAAGAGGAGGAGGAAGGGGAGAGACTCATCAACATGATTCAGATCAGACAAGGACATTCAACCGTGTTTCAATCATGACCGTAAAAACAGGTGAGCCACGAGACTGAGCACTAACCGGAGGTTTAGTGGCAGCATTCAGGGACTCCATCTCAGCATGGGTCATCCACACGTTACTGGTGGACTGCAATGGTGGAGACACACCAAACACAGGAGTGAGAGGTAAGGGAGAAAAACAACAGAGAAACGAAGACTGTCTCAACCACCAGCACCGAAAAACCAAAAGGGCTGTTGTCTGACAGCAGCCGCACACTGCTTTCATGTTGCCATGGTGATTTAAATGAAAGGCACAATTATGTGAATAGATAAATCATTTCCAGCTGTTGATTTGAATTGGCGGTTTGGTCCTATCCCACATTTCACCACACTGCTGATACGACCTCCAATGTAAATAAGTACAGGTTCAGAAGGAGAAACGCCAAGACAAACTACAATCTGGCTTTCGTTTCTAATTCCTCAGCAGTCAGCTGTCAACTACCTTCACTTTCAATTAAAGAAAAGGGTCGGAGGTTAAAAAGAAATGCAATTTAGCCAGGAACACGGTGTCCTTTCTGATGTTGGCAGGAAGTCATATGTAGCACATAGGCTTTGTTCTGGGACCTCCCCGACCTCCAGTACGAGGTGTGCCAGAAGCAGAAATAAAACACTTTCTGACCCTTTTTGTGGGCATACCCTGAGGCTGCTCAGACCTGGTGCTAACATGTGTCCTGGGCCATCTGATCACAGGTGGACAGAGCTAAATACAGGTGTAAACCACTCGGGTCGAACAAATCCACAGCCACATTCAGAGGTGGACCAGGACACGACCCGAGTGAAACACGTCACGGTTTCATCAAAACGATATTTAAAGTCAGTGACTGTTTATGACCTGCTGAGATGCTCCAACAGCTGAATGAGCGAGGACGTCTGCTTGTTTATTTGCACAGAGTGCAGGAAACCAAAAATGTGGGAACGCATTTTAGCACCGAGCGCAAAAACGCATTTAGGGCTGTCGCTCTGTGATCAGATCATTCGGGACGAATGACATCACCCGCCCCCAACGGCCTCATTGAGCTGTAAATGTCAAAGACTGAGAGAGCTGCAAGGACCACCCAGATGTAAAAGTAATTCAAGTTTTCTTTACGTTTACAGTAAATCTCTCCAGGCTACATCTAATGTGCAGATCTTGGATTTTTATGTGGAGGAAGGAGTAAAGTGTGTCTCACAGAGCGAGTGCTGGCTGGGGCAGACGGGCTGGTGAGGGACACCATCTCCTGGATGGCCAGCCGCAGTTTGAGGCGATGCAGCGGGTTACTGATGCCGATCTCCCTCTGGATCTCAGTGTCGGACAGGTTTGCCATGATGGCTCCACTTTTCACATTAGCACGACACGCTGCAACATACCAGGCGGGCATTCCCACCCACAGCTGGAAGGAAGTGAGATGAAATCATCATAGGATAAATTTGTTGTAACTGTTTGTTGAATCTTTAGTGTCACCAACCTCCAGCCAAGACACAACTGTAGGTCCATCCCAGGACGCAAATGGAAGTCCTTGACGACAAGCTTCTTCCAGCAGCTCATGCCTGACAAGAGGAGGGCGTGCCATTTGGTAAAATGTAAAAGCATCATGATCAGCACATAAAGCAGAATGTATTCACTAACTTCTTTTTGCTGCGACGATCCTTATCTGCCGAACCAAGAGTCCCTGTCTTGTTTATTCCCATGGTGTCTCCCGAGCTGAGGTCCTCAGAGGGTGTGGATGCTGAGAGACACAGAAAACCTTAGAATTAAAGTCCCATAGTCGTCACACACACTGGTGTGGTGAAAACTGTCCTCCACTTTTGACCCATTCCCGTGGGGAGCGGTGAGTTGCAGCTGTGGCCGCGCTCAGGAACTATTTGGTGGCTTAACCCCCAAAACAACCCCTTGAAGCTGAGTGTCAAGCAGGGAGGCACTGGGTCCCACTTTTGTTAAGCCCACGGTATGACCCAACCTGGATATGAACTCCGATCTCCCAGTCCCAGGGCGAACACCACACTAAGCCACCGAGCTGGTGGTACATTACAATTACAACACTAGAGGATCTCAAACTTGCTGTTTTTCACTCTGATGCTTCATCTGTTTACCCAGAGAAGCAGATCCATCGCGCCCTGGTTGGCCCAATCTTCCCTTTTCCTTCTTTCCAAAAAGCCGACCAATGGAAGACTTGATGCTTTTCTTCTTGCTGGACTTGTGGAGAGAATCCTGGCTGCTGTTGGAGTTGCTTCCATCGGCAGAAAGGCTAGAACATTCAAAATCGATCAGTGAGCTTAAAAACAAAACTGATTCAACTTAAAATGTCCTTCGTCAGGAACACTCACCTGCGAAACTCTCGGGGGTCATCAAGCATCGCCCCCGGATGGGTGAGGGCCATCCTGTCTAGCCGCAGCGCACGGGGAGTCGGAGGAGGAGTAGAGTCTAGAAGAGCGAGGGATCGATCATCCTCCTTGTTGTTCTGAAATGCCAAATGGAAACAGTTTTAATAAAAACAATCATTTTCAGTAAAGGATGATTGTAAAGTATTGACGTTGCGCACAGAACAGGAAATAATACCTGTTTTAAAGGTTTGGCTTAGGTAATGTGTTTCTATGGCAACGTAGAGCTGCCACGCAGGTAAAATAAAATAGGATAACTTTATTGTTCTAACAATATAAATATTATAATGGAAGAACATGATGTAGCTCTGATTTGATTTTCCCTGGGTGGCAGCTCCAGGCTTCCGTAGAGTCTCTGTTGTGTTCCTCCATGATTTGTTTCTGTTGTTCTTCTAAATGCAGTTTTCCTGAAACTTTGCTTTTTAATCAAAGTTTTAAGAAAGTCAGTCTTGGGCTTTTGTCTGATCTGCCCCATTTGTGGTCAAAACCTTTTTCTTTTTTACTTACATTTTTCAAACAAAGCAAAACCTTCACCAATCTGTTCAGAACTTGAAAAAGTAGTTTATGTTTATTTGCACTGTTTGTTTTTTGTAGCTTGCACGTTTCTGAACACTCCCACAACTTACTTGACTTTTCCACTTCTTCGTAGGAACCTGTTAAACCTCTAACAAGTGCGTTAATCACATGACTCACTTTCTGGAGAAGTTAAAAGGAGTTAGATTCAGAGTGAAGAAGTAAAAATATTACACAGAAACCGAACAGGAGCTGAGCTCTACATTCCAGCGGTACCTGTCGATCAGATTCACGAGCCGGGGAGTGAGGCAGGCGAGGAGTGGAATGTCCAGAACTAGGTGGAGACGGGGAGGCCAAGGTGGAGGAGGTGATGGACGATGGGATGAAGCCCCGTCCTGTACTGTCTCTGCCCAGGGAGGAGGGAGGAATTGGTGGGCTGTCTAACGCCACACTAACCCGACTCTCAATCTCCTCAGCACGCAACTCTGTGTTCTCCTTTTCCTCCTGGATTAGCCTGGTTGAAGTTTGGAGAAGAAGGAAAAGGAAAAAAGTTATATAAAACCAGCTTCAAGTTTAACATTTTTGGAACTGTATTTGCTCGTGTTCTCAAAGCTGCAATAGCAAATTTGGAAAACAAATTTACTTTTTGTTCACACGTCTTAACAATGTTCTAACATGACCATAAATATGTTGTGAAGGGAAAAAAAAACCCCGAAAAGATCAATTAATACATTTCTCTCGTATTTGTCTAAAAACCTCCACCAATAACACTTTTGGGGCTGAAAACAACAATTGGACCATCTGGTTGTTGGTCTGGCAGAACCGCCGCACTTTCCCGGGTCCTCCAGTCATTACTCCCTCACATATTTAGCAACAGAACACCACTGGCGTGAGAGATTCCCTGCTCAGTAATACCAGAGGAGGAGAAACAGCCGGCTGCTACCACTTCAACTCCAGTGCAAGCTACCAGAGTCCCAAAAAGAGAAACACCATTTGAAGTCACGGACAACAAAAGACGTTTGGACCTAGAAAACGGCGACTGGTGTTTTGTTCTATCTCGTTTTGTCTGGCAATGTGGGTTTCCGATTCCGGTGGATGCAGATCCCTGGAGGATACCCGAGGGGAGGGGTGAGTGTGTTTGCAGAATTTCTATAGGGAGCCTAAGCCACGCCCATTTGGAACCACGGGTCCCCCGAAAGAGCGACAAAAGGAATGCATGTCACTGGGGCTACAAAGGCTATTTTTGATCCCGTTTGTTATGTGCCATGGGTTTCACATATAATGCCCGTGAATTTGAAAGGAGCATTCTGATGCCAAGAAGGTGCTTGTGATCGAATGGGGACAAAAGTTATTTTAGGTTTTTTGTGAAAATACGTCACTAAATTAACATCAATGGACATGACACAGAAAAAAGCAGAGGAGAAATGGCTGCAAGTTTACGGGCTTTCAATCCTTCCTTCAGGAGGAAAATCCACCATAAACCTAGCCGTGTGGTAAGCAGCAGCCACACTAGAGGAGATTATGTGATGACGCCATGCGACGCGTCGATGTCTGATTTGTAGTCATGCTAATTATGAATTTTTACAAGCTGATAAATACCAACATGGTTGGCGTGATCAAAGCACACATCATTGTCATTTAAATTATAGTGCGTGTGTGATCCAGGGCGTAAGGCAAAACGGATTAGAAAATAGCTCACTTGCATTCATTTTTCCAATCTTCTGGGGACCCATGAGCCAACCAGAAAGGGAGAAGACTTGGACTCCCTATATAACAGCTTTAAGGAGAACATTGATTCAACTCATGAATGCATTTAAACGCAGTTAGCATAGCAGCTTAGCTTGTTTCAAACAAGAGGAAAGAGTTCACACACACAGCTATTAACTTTTATTCCTGTATTTTGTGTTTATTTTGAACAGGAAAAATACATTTATAATTTTCTTCAGTCAAAAACTTACAGGAAGTTATGTTTTAAGCTAAGCTAATTTTATTAGTTGCTTGTTCTCTCCTCATATCTGTATTTTTCAACTATTTTAGCTTATTGTCACATGACAAACATTATAAACAACCACACAACTTTCATCTAATAATCTTTATGACCCAATCACACAATTAACATTTTTTTTTTTTTTTTTTTTTTTTTTACAAAGACAGCTTTCTGGCTTATATTTAAAGATTAAAGTCCTATAGTCCACACTGGTGTGGTGAAAATGGACGGTGTGCGGCAGACACGGCCGCGCTCGGGAACTATTTGGTGGGTTATGGTTTCTGTAGTATGATAAAGACATGATCACTGTGCTCTCAGAGATTTTCAGAGCTGCAGACATGTCAACTATCTCAGCCTGCAGTTGGTGATGGTGTGTATCAGGATGTTGCATGTAGGGAGGTGTTTCTCACCACACCACCTCCCAGGACCCCCACCCTGATTACTTACTTGATCTCCTTATTGATGGCCTCCAGCTGTTCCTGCAGCATGATGGCCAAGGTCTGTACGTCTGTCTGTCCGCTGGGGGACAAAAGCTCGGAGCTAAAACGAGGTTCTCCATCATCCTCATCGTCGGAGCACCCCACATCCATGGCCGGCTCGTACCCGGTTGCCAGCAGAGCCCCGCTCTCCCAGTCTGGGTACTGCACAGAGAGATAGAAGCAGAACATGTACTGTAATACTTGGAATTTTTGTCATTTGAATACTTTCACTCTGTTCAACCAAACAGAGACGTGAAGTAACAAATCAAAGGACTCATATGTTTTATGTTATTTTCTGTTTTCCTTTCTAAAAAATTCTGCATTATTCAAACGCATGATTCAAAATGCAAAAAAAAGTTTTTCAACCAAATTGACACAGAATATCTAATTTCTTTTCATCCAAATTCTAATTTAGTTTAATAATTACAGCAATTTTCAAATAAAATCACTGACTAGTAACCTCTACTGAGAGAAAATTCATGAAGTAAATGACAAAATAAGGAAGAAGTGCACTACTGTTTAATAAAGCAGCTTTATTGTTCAGCTAAAGGATCTAAATCAGGCGTGTTCAAAGTTTGCAGCTCTCAGACGGACTTTGTGCGGCCGCCTCAAGCATTTCTAGAATGGTAAAATTTTGTCACTCCAACAGACTGTCGATGCAGTGTGTACAGTTTTTAACATTCATGTGTTCAGATTTATACATATTACTATTTTAGGACTTTCTAAACAATACTTTATTTTTTTAGCATTTTATTTATTTATTTATTTATTCAAATAAAAAAATACATTATTATAAGTTTGAAACTTGATTTTTGCCCTTGTGTTGTAACGTTTGATTCTAAATATTTGAAAATGTTATAAAACCAAGCTGGATCCATTGCCAGGGTATGCTACCTTGCTTGGGTCCTCGTGTGCGGTGCTCCAGCGGGCCCGGTGGCTTCGCCTGACCACGCCCCCGGCAGAGGCATTGCCAAAGGGATCCAGGTGAGCGGTGGAGCCCGCTGGGAGAGACCCGCCTCCATGGGAATACCTCAGCTCCAGGGCACTGCCTGGCAGTGAGCGACTGCAGCGATAAAAGTAAAGATAGTTCCCGATAAGCTAAAATGATCATTGTCCATGTGGTGAATGAGGCTGTTGTCAGTGAAGACACAAACAAAACAAACATGTGGAAAGCAAGTTGAGGAATGCTGAAAAAGTCCTACAAGATATTTGAAACAAAACAAAAAAAGAAGATAAAACGGACCACAGAATAAAATGAAAAACATTTAAGAGAAGTTAAAGACCCTCGTAAACATTATGACATATTTCTGTCAACAGATCTACAGCAGGGCATGACAGACGCTGAAGAAGTGATAGTTAATGCCAGATAATTGGAGTGTTTGTGCAGTGAGCGTGTAGCATTCATCATCACAGGTAATGTGAGCTCTGACAGTGTAAACTCTTCCAGTGTGGAGTGATTTATACGCAAAAGTAGAAACGCAACGTTTGTGTGTTTACAGTAAGGCTGTGCAGGAGTTTCAAAATAAAGGCGGCGGTTTTCTGTAGCACTGACCTGGAATAAGAGCCACTGGGCCGAGCTCTCAGCTGATCCACCTCCAGCTGAAGCCGCTCCAGCTCTGCGATCAGCTGGTCCTGGAGGGAAAAAGAGAAGGACATGGTGGGAATGTAGAAAGGAGGTCTGCTGGGCTCGGCTAAGAACGAGTCCCGCATCTTTACCTTGTTTGCCAACAGATCATCCTGGAGTTTTTTCATGTTGGACAATTCCTCAGATAGAGCATTCTGGCAACAAAAAGAACAGCAAAATCATTCTTTGTACCCATGGACATAATTTTGGGGGGAGGGGGGACATGCCCCCCCCCCCCACCACCACCACCACCACCACCGCTTTTTCCAAATTCAAGTTTTGACCCCTGCACTTTTTACCATCCAAAAACAATATTACACTATATTAAATTGACACTGGTTGAGCTCTAGGACCAAGCGGAAAACAACTGTTTGTGTTGAAGCTTGTTTCCCATTAGAGCATACTGTAAAGATACCCCCCACCCCCCACCCCGTGCCCAGCCCCCCCACTTCTAAAGTGAAAATTACGTCCATGTTTGTACCTTTTGTGACCATTTCTTGACATCACACCAATTAAGATTATTGAAACTTTCTTCAAAGGTAGGGGGGTTGAAAAATCAAATCAGAATTTTTACTGTGTTTAAAAAATGTAAGTCATGGATTTAGTTGAACATTTGTTTTTATTTCGGACTTAATGGAGACAGATGATTCGCTGTAGCGACCATCTGAAGGGAAATGAGAAGGGAATAAAAGGTTGGAGCTTATTTTCAAAACTTCTCTCTTATGTTTTTAAAAGTTGTCTTTTCAAAATCACACCAATAACAGCTGATTATATTTTAACTTGCTCATGTTGCGACATTGAGAGTCAGAACAACCTTTCAGGACATTTGTTGTAGGGAGGATTTTTGAGCCTCTGATTTGAAAATCTCTAAATTTATAAAACATAAACAAGAAGCTTGAAAATGCAAATAGGACCAAAAGGATTCCTTTCTGCAAGGAGATCAACTCCAGTTCAAAGTGATCTTTTGAAAGGACCACTTGACTCCATTTGTTTCTGTTTTTGTGTCTTTGGATTAATACTCAAGGGTGGTTATTTCTTTGGTCTCAGCAGGTCACCTTTTCCTCCAGGGCAGCCATCCTCTCCTTCAGGTGAAGCTGCAGCCTCTCGTTGGACTCGGACAGCAGTTTGTCCACGGTGTCGGAGAGGCGTTTGTTGTGTTCATCATTCATCCTTTCCCTCTGCCGTGCCTGAGGGGGAGGCAGGAAGATGATTTAGAAAGAAAGATTTTAAAAAGTCAGCAACAGGAGGGAGAGATGGGTGGGTGGGAGGAGAATTCGGCTCCACTGAGACTTCAGAACACAGATTCCTGCATGAATGTGCACAGTCAAATAGAGGATTTAGAAAATTAGAGCACTTTTGTGATGCGTAAAGCTTGACAAAAAGCACGGCTTGAACGAGGGGGTGGATGAAAACCAAAAAAGAAAAAAGGGCCATCGTGACTCACTCTCTGTAGCTCCTGGTTCTTCTCCTCCAGTTGTGCCTCCATCTGCCGCAGCCGCTCCTCAAAGTTGCCATGACGTTCCTCCGCCTGAATGATAGGAGAGGAAGCAGGCTGGGAAGAAGAGCCGTGTTGCAACACTTATACAAATTAACACAAAGGACGGATCTTGTTGACCAAGTCTAGTAATTAGTTACATGCCTGTGCAGATGACAGAGCAACAGGAAGGTTTGTTTGCTCGCTTCTTACGAGGCATTAATGTGATCCTGCCACGAAAGCCATCCTGCCCGGACACGTAAGACGAAACCCAGGGCCATTTGAGAGGTTTGAATAGTGAGAAGCGAGGGAGTACAGTGCACATTTTTGGCATGAGACAAAATTGTGTTTACAGGAATTGTTAACAATTAAATGGGGAGTTTGTGTGGAGTGCAGCTCCTGACGTGTTTGCTCCCGTGAAGCAAAAAGTTGTGCTGACTCTGCACCCTCACATGGTTTTCAGTCTAAGTGGCTCAAATTTCTGGCTTCAGCTTCATAAAGTATTTGCTATGCATCTGTCATTTGACATCTCGTGTTGCATGAAATCACACAGACACACACACACACGTTCATGTTTGCTCCCGCCGACACATTTGCAGAGTTTGTGCATGTGTGTGTTATGGCTCTGAGAGGTGGTGAGGTCTGGAGGAGGATTCATACCTTGTTGAGTGCCGCCACCCTCTGGGCGAGCTGAGCTTCGATCTCAGGCAGAGTCTCAGCCCTCTGCAGGGTTTGCTGCAGCTTCTGTTTGGCATCATCCAGGCGCTCCTGGAGCTGCCGGTTTTTCTCCTCGCTCTGCAGGGAGACCGGATGACAGGGAGAAAAAGTGAAACTCGGAGCAAAGATTGCCCAGGGCAGCAGACGTGATTAAAGCCACTGATGGGGGAAGGTAAAAGCCTCAAAGGCAAGCTCTGTGTGCCAAAGTGATACGCAGCCAAGCTGCCAATCAGCAGCAGAAACGTGGACACACGCAGGGGTGAAGAGACTTTCTCCCACCTGTCTGTGGAGGGACTCTTTGCTGGCCAGCTCGTTTTCCAGTTTGTCTTTAATGTCATGGAGAGACGTTGCCTCCCTCTGGGCACTCAGGTACCTGCACAGCAGAACAAAACAAACGAATCAGTGAGAGGGGAACCTTTTAGAGGAAATCACAAAGAGTAAAAACACAGACCTGCGCTCTAACGTGGTAATTCTCTCCTCCATGTCTTCTCTTTGACATAACGCCTGAGAAGATTAAAAAGATAAAAGGTTAAACGTTAAAGCCACGAGGCAGAAAAAGAAAGACAATCGTCTAATGTTAAGCTTATAAAATCAGTTGCTAGGAGGGAATAATCAGACTTTCAGCTGTTATTAGCTGAAGAATGAAAATTACTGGTTAAAGTTGCTGTTGACAGATTTGCCCCTCTCGTGTAGCTGATGGGGTGGGGTGGAGTAAAAATGCAGGAAGTGAGGGGAAGCTGTCAGAAAGACGTGCTGGGGGAAACTAGCTCGACTGCATCTTGTCCCACAACACTCTGCACCTTTTAAGCAGCTGCCAGCACACTGACTGATTAACAGTGTCACATCCATGAGAGAAACGCCTGCAGCTCTTCTGATGGCTGTCGCCATGGCTATGGGGCAGAGGCCCTCTAGTGTACAACAGCAGCTGCTGCTGCCAAGCGGCCAAACGCGTTGTTACCATAGCAAACTGTTAAACCGTTTCTGTGTAGAACAAAACCAGCTTGTTGTGCGGCTGTCGCAGACACACGCAGCAGCAGTTTGATGTCCGTCAGTGGCTCAGCTGCTCTCACCTCTTTTAAATCCCGCTGCAGTTTCTGGTTGGCTTCTTCAGAGCGCGCCAGCTCCCTTCTGGCAGATGTAAGCTGCTCCTCAATCTCACCAACCTGACAGGAAGTGAGTTCAAAGGACAAAAGATTCTGATCATTTTCAGCTTGTTGATTCTTAGTCTTGTTAAAAGAAATCAAGCTGGCTTTGGGTGAAGTACCTGTCTGCACATGAGTGCCAGTCTCTCTTTGAGCTGCCCCAGCTCTGACCTCTGTCGCTCGATCTCGCCCTCTCTTTGCCGGTCGATCTCACCATCGTCCAAGATGGAGGATGGTCCATTGGGAAGTCGCTACGTGAAAATATTAAGTACGACACGACAATAAAATTTTGAGTAGCTAAAATTAACCAACTAATTTTAATTATGGTGCTTTCAGCTTATAAAGAATCTAAATGCTTTTTCACATCTTACATGAAATTATTTTTCCCCTCTTATCTAATGGTATTCTGTGCTGATTGACAATTTTATTATTGAAATGTGATTTTAAAAAATGTTAATTTCCACAAAACTAACTGAAAGCGTTACATGTATGTAATTGCCACTGGGTCATCTTAATAGCAAGTAGGTCATTTAAATATGTAAACAAACTACAAGCGACAAACAGAACAGCCGTTCAAGATAACAATCATAAGAGGCTACAAAAACAGAAGTGGTCCCAACACAGAACCTTGTGGGACACCGTGGGTGAGAGAGTTGTAGGAAACTTGGAAACAGCCACAAAGAGGGAACGCTCAGATAGTTAAGAGTAAAACCAGTAAACTGCAACTTTTCAGCATGGATATTTAGTCACTTTTTGTTTGTTTTTTTTGTCACTAATTATTATTATTTTAATGCTATGTAAAAAAGCTACTTTTCTGATTGGTTTGTGTTTTTGTTTTACATGAAAACTATATTGCACACTGAATAAGGAGGAAAACACAGCAAGATCTAATCTCAATTGAACTCACAAGGAGGTTTTGTCTCCAATAGAAAAATTCAGACTCTGGTCTTATCTTTGTAGTCAAAGAATGTGTTTCCCTCCCGTGTTAAGAAACCTAAATGTTTGTTTCTTTCATGCTCACAACATGCTCAGGCGGCTGCATCAACATCCCAAACACAACAACAAGGATTTAACACACATCAATGAGCTGTTTGCTTTCAGAATATTGCATCTTTAACTTCTGAGGGAATTCACTCATTTCTGTCTTTTTGTCTCCCGCTAGAGCCGTTTCACCCAAACACAGCAACTGTAGAAGCTACACTATCTAGAGAAAAAAACTAAGTCAGGTGGATATAAAGAAACAAAAAACATGGTGCACTTTCACTAATTGAAGCTTGAGGTTTCCATTTTAGCTCATAAAAATAGAAGATGGTGCATAACTTCTTCTTCACTGAATGACAATTATGGCTGGAAGCCATGTGGCAACAAAACAAATGCAGGAATCTACAGCAGACTGTTGAAAAAGCTGCAATCGCTTCATGCAGCGTGGCCCCTGATCAGTGTCTCAGCCCAGCTCAGTGTGTGTGTGTGTGGGGGGGGGGGGGGGGGGGGGAGCAGAATAAAGAGAGAGATGTGAAGAAGGTCATACAAAAGCCAGCTTGAACAAGTGAGTCTTCAGCTGCTTTTTGAAGGAGACCACTGAGTCCACTGATCTCAGGCTCAGGGGGAGAGAGGTCCAGAGTCTGGGGGCCACAGCAGCAAATGATCTGTCACCTTTGGTCTTTAACCTGGTGCTGCACACCCAGTAGGCTTTGATCACTGGACCTCAGGGACCTGCTGGGGGTGTAGGGACTAAGAAGATCACCAATGTAAGATGGTGATTGTCCATGTAAGGCCCTATAGACCAGAACCAGGATCTTGAAATGAACCCTGAAGTTGACTGGCAGCCAGTGAAGCTGGAGGAGAAGCGGGGTGATGTGGGTTGTTTGGAGGACTTGGTCAGAAGCCGAGCACAGGCATTCTGAACCACCTGTAGACGGTTCAGGAAGGTTCTGCTCAGACACGTGAAAAGAGAGTTACAGTAGTCTAAGCGTGAGGAGATGAAGGTGTGGAGAACTGTCTCAAGTTCAGAGTGAGACAGAATGGGACTCAGCTTAGCAATGTTCCTGAGATGGAAGAAGGAAGAGCGAACAAGAGAACTGACATGAGAATCCAGGGTGAGAGCTGGGTCAAAGGTCATGCCAAGATTCCTGACAGAAGGTTTGGTGTGAGAAGCAAGCTGACCAAGAGAGTCTCTGACTTTGGGAACCAGCTTGTCTGGGGCACAGATGAGGATCTCAGTCTTATCTTCATTCAGCTGTAGAAAGCTCCCAGCCATCCAGGTTTTGATAGAGTCTAAAGCCGGGTGTACACTGTGCGACTTTTTCACTTTTTTGAGCCGATTTTCCACTCGTGCGAGAATCCACGAGATCGGGGCGAGTTTTGCACCGAGCGTCGTGTAGTGTACAGGGGGTTACGAGAGGCGATTAACGCCACGTGACCAGCTACCGATCAGCAATCGTGAGGTCGCACGGACTTCTGGCGTGTTTAATATTTTGCTCGTTCCTCGTGAGGGTATCGCACTGTTGAAGCGGCGCTGCGAGCAGCTGCGACCCAAAATGTATCAGAACCGCTCACGGCGCATGCGCAATCCTGCATCAACACCGCTCGCCCGCTATTTCCCTAATAACACACGCTGTTCGTTTTTATTTCTACATGTTTTTTCACTCACAAATATTGTCAAGAAAGCGTGCTTGTCGTGTTCATGTCAGATTAAACTGATCACAAAACACAGATTTACTTTCTTTATTTCGTTTTCCTCATCCAACCCCCATAAATGCCTGTGTGTCCTCCTGCAGCACTCCCGAAGGACAACAGGCAAGACGAGACAAAAAAGTCTGACATGTTGTGTAAAAACTGCTATTTTTAGCATATTTTTTACGTCCGACGTGTTGCTACCAGACGTACAGTGTGAGCACATGACTCGTGAGATCTGCCTTGCGAGGAAGTTGTACAGTTTGAGCTGAAGCTGAGTGCTACGAGTGAAAAAGTTGCACAGTGTACGCCCGGCTTAAGCAGGTGTGTAACAGCTGCAGCTTAGACATCTCATGGGGCTTAAAGGAGATGTACAGTTGGATGTCACCTGCATAAAGATGGTAGGAGATTCCTTTGAAGGAGCTCAGGATGTGCTGAAGAGGAAGCAGAGAGAGGAGGAAGAGCAGAGGCCCCAGCACAGAACCTTGTGGGACACCATGGGTAAGAGAGGTGGTGGAGGACCTAAACTTGGAGACGGCCACAGAAAAGGAGCGCTCAGAGAGATAAGAGGAGAACCACTCCAGAGCAGATCCTGATAGGCCTACCCAGTCTCTCAGCCTCTCCAGTAGCAGGTGATGGTCAACAGTGTCAAAGGCTGCAGTCAGGTCCAGCAGGACCAGGACAGAACAGTCCCCTGCATCACTGTGAGTCAGAAGGTCATTAGAGACCCTAAGAAGAGCTGCTTCAGTAGAATGAGCTCTACGAAAACCTGACTGGAAGCTATCATAGATGTTATGTTCATCAAGAGCAGCTGTGAGTTGTTTAGCTGTAACCTTTTCCAAGATGCACAGTCTGCAGGAATGCTGACATCTTTAAACCTTAGATATTTTGTTAAAATAAAAAGAAATCATCTAAAAAATTGTAGCTTTTGCATATTTTAAAAATTAATTCACTTACTAAAACAATAAAATATAGGCAATAAAATCAGTGTGAAATAGACACTATTTTGCACAGTGACACAAATGGAAAAAGTCCTAAATAAATTAAGTTCAAGTCCCATTAGTCATCATCACACACACTGGTGAAATTACATTTGCACATTTTACCCATCCCCATGGGCAGCGGTGAGCTGCAGCAGTGGCTGTGCTCGGGAACTATTTGATGGTTTAACCCCAATCCAACCCCTCAAGGCTGAATGTCAAGCAGGGAGGCATTGGGTCCCATTGTTAAGGTCTTTGGTATGGACTGGGATTTGAACTCTAATCTCCCAGTCCCAGGGAGGACACTCTATAACTAGGCCATTGAGAAAATGAAAATATGTAAATTTATGAAAATAAAAAACTTTTATAAATATTGTCTCCTTGAATTAGTTTTACCTGAATAATAAAACATTTAGATTTTACAGATTGTTATAAAGACTATTCTTAGTTTTCTCAACATAATAATAATTTTCATTTGATTATTATTATCTGTATACTGTATATATATATATATATATATATATATATATATATATATATATATATATATATATATAATCCTTTTTTCTTATTTTTCCACTCCCCCGTCTAAATTAAATGTAACTTTCTTCCCTGACGTCCACTGAGCTTTGATTGCAGAATGTTGGTAATTTTTTATTTTAACTTGTAAAATAAATGAGAAATTTCACATTTTTTACAGTCTGTTTTTGATCATTTTTATTGCCTCCTGATTTTATAACCAAACATCAGATGTTTTATATTTATAGAGCATTGTTTGACTAAACACTATAAAAGTGGTATTTTACCTCTTTGCCGTTGTCTAGTCCCTGTTGTCGTCGTTTGACTTGTTCCTTCAGAGTTACCACCTGAAAAATGAAAGAGTGACAAGAGGCTCCATCTGTAATTCTCGTTTTGATTTCATGCAGAAAGATAAGTTGGAACTCACCTCCTGAGAGGAAGACTGTAGCTCCTCCTCCAGGACAGCCACGCGTTCCAACGCCACTCGTAGCCTTTCCCGGACTTTCTCATCTAACGCTTTGTGGTGCTCAAACAAAGACTTGAGGGCTTTCAGGACCTCCACCTCGCTGGAGACCCCTGCCGGAGACTGGGCCTGCCTCTTCACCACTGTCATCCTCAGGCTGCGCTCATGGCGCGACACCAGGCACTCCAGATGCTCAAGCAGCAGCTGGAAGCACATGTGGTTCACATGCTTTGAAGTGACCCTACACTTGACTACACTTTGTCATGTGAAGGCTCTCTGTACATGCTAAGCAAATATTATGAAGATGAAGAGTACTGACTCGTGTGTTGTTTCTCTCAGCCTTCAGCTCAGCGATCTCCTCCTCCCTCTCCAGCAGCTGTTCCCGGCACAGGTTTAGCTCTTTGGTCAGCACTGCAAACTCCTGGAGGGTCAAAAGAGGACGCGTGTATTGACTGAATGCTGCCTAAAGTGAAGAGTGCTGATCACACCCACCTGTCAAACAGTAATGCTCATTGGATCTACTGCCACTGAAATTAAACACTATAAAAAAAAAATCAAACTGCTGTTTAATCTCCTATTTCACTCATGCTTTCGTTCTTTTTTAAACACAGAAACAGTTTTGTTTACCTGTTTGTAGCTACAGTTTCGCCGACAGCTGCCGGCTTCTTCAGGCTGACGCTGATGGTGGCGCGTCACTTCCTTCTCCGTTTATCTGCGGGCAGCAGAGGACGTTGTCGCCCTCTACTGCCCGCTCTCCCCTCTCCGACGATGCAGTCCCATGCGTGGTCCAGCGTGTAAACTCCGTCGTCCCTGTTCATGGTCCCACATCCACGTCTCCTTATCTCGATTGCTTCCTTGATCCATCTTTTGTATTTTTGTTGTTCGGTGGTTATGATCCGTGTGCTGTCCCAGTCCATTATATGGTTTTCTCTTAAGCAATGTTCTGTTACGGCTGACTTTTTTATTGTACTTTCTGCTTCTTCTTTTGCTGCTCTTGTGTGTTTACGATTTGCCTCTTTCTCACACTCCTTTCTGTGTTCTATTGTCCGTGTATTGAGTTGGCGTCCGGTTTCTCCTATGTATGTTTTATTGCATATTTTGCATGGGATTTCGTAGATGACTCCACATTTTTGTCCAGCTGATATTTTGTCTTTTGGGTGTACTAATCTGCTGCCTTCTGTTTCTAACTCATAAGTGAATTTTATGTTGCCTGTGTCGTCAATATTGTTTAAGTGTTGTGTTAGTGTTTCTGTTTGGTCTTTTGGTATGATTTCCAGTATGTCGTCTACGTAGCGTTTCCATAGTTTTATTTTGCAGTTTGGGGGGTGGTGGCTATGGCTTTTTGTTCTAGGTCTTCCATGAAAAACTCGCACAGGGTGGCTGATAACGGGTTACCCATGGCGAAGCCTTCCAGTTGTTTGTATATTGTGTTGTCGTAACTTGCTTCGCCATGGGTAACCCGTTATCAGCCACCCTGTGCGAGTTTTTCATGGAAGACCTGGAACAAAAAGCCATAGCCACCGCCCCCCCAAACTGCAAAATAAAACTATGGAAACGCTACGTAGATGACATACTGGAAATCATACCAAAAGACCAAACAGAAACACTAACACAACACTTAAACAATATTGACGACACGGGCAACATAAAATTCACTTATGAGTTAGAAACAGAAGGCAGCATAGCATTTATGGACATGAAAATCACCAGGCAGACCGACGGGACCCTAAACATAAACACATACAGGAAACCAACACACACAGACCAATATCTATTATGGACATCAGAACACCCCACCATACACAAAATGTCAGTAATCAGAACATTATATCACCGAGCAAACATAATAACAGAAGAGAGAGACCGTAAACAAGAGGACAAACACATACAACACGCTTTAAAGACCTGCAGATACCCGACATGGGCAATAAACAAAGGAAAACAACAAACAAAAACAGAAAGCAAAGAACAACCCCAAAAAAGAACCAGAAACCCAGAAAGACAAGAACCAAAACCAGTGATAACCCTACCATACATCAGAGGCATAACGAAAAAAATAAGAGCAACAATGAAAAAACTCAACATAAACACACCAACAAAGCCATACACAACAGTTAGAAACAGACTAGTACACCCAAAAGACAAAATATCAGCTGGACAAAAATGTGGAGTCATCTACGAAATCCCATGCAAAATATGCAATAAAACATACATAGGAGAAACCGGACGCCAACTCAATACACGGACAATAGAACACAGAAAGGAGTGTGAGAAAGAGGCAAATCGTAAACACACAAGAGCAGCAAAAGAAGAAGCAGAAAGTACAATAAAAAAGTCAGCCGTAACAGATCATTGCTTAAGAGAAAACCATATAATGGACTGGGACAGCACACGGATCATAACCACCGAACAACAAAAATACAAAAGATGGATCAAGGAAGCAATCGAGATAAGGAGACGTGGATGTGGGACCATGAACAGGGACGACGGAGTTTACACGCTGGACCACGCATGGGACTGCATCGTCGGAGAGGGGAGAGCGGGCAGTAGAGGGCGACAACGTCCTCTGCTGCCCGCAGATAAACGGAGAAGGAAGTGACGCGCCACCATCAGCGTCAGCCTGAAGAAGCCGGCAACTGTCGGCGAAACTGTATCTACAAACAGGTAAACAAAACTGTTTCTGTGTTTAAAAAAGAACGAAAGCATGGATTTAGAAAGACACAGCAAGAACACACCTAAGATCTCCTATTTCACTATTTAACTTCTTAGCGTGAGATCAGAATGTTAATTAGAAATAATTTAGATTATTTTGGAGCGATATTGTTTTGGGCTGCACTGCATTCTGCAGAGAATGCATTGAGGGCAGAACCGCGGGTAGCTGCAGGATAACATTTGAGCCCCTAATACAGCTTGGTGTTTATGTTCTGAACAAAAATATCCAAGTCTTTATTTCCACTCATGTCTGACAGACACATGGATTAGCGTGTAAATGGACAAAAGCAATGCAACTAGACGAGGGAGGGGCTGACACGTCGCACCTGTAGACTGTGTTGAAACCGTTACCTCACAAGGTTGCCTGCGACTATAAAGGGGAGGGCACATATTAAAGGGTGAATAGAGATCTTGGAGTCCCTTCTATGAATGAAAGGGAAGCCTCTATGTAAGGCAGGGCTGCCCAATCCTGGTCCTGGAGGGCCGGTATCCAGCAGGTTTTAGTTTTAACCCTTCTTCTACACACCTGAATTCAATCAGCAGGTCATTTACAGGCTTCTGTATAGCCTCGTGAACAGCTGCACAGGTGATTCAACCTCTGAATCAAGTGTGTTTGGAGCAGAGAAACCACAAAACCTGCTGGAGACTGGCCCTCCAGGACCAGGATTGGGCACCCCTGTTGTAAGGTCTGGGCAAAATGACCTAAAATCAACATCACGGTATATTGAGGATTTCTCCTCGATAAAGATGCGATAACTACAGGTATGCACAAAATCAAAAGTTGTCCACTAGATGGGGCTGTCACGTGTAACGCCGTTGTGGCATCAGGGAGCCTTGGGTCATTTATAAATAGTCAGACCGTGGAGGTAATGTTGCGCAATCGTGTCCTTTTCACAAAAGATTACGTGATGGAGGCACAAAGCGGGTATGAGAGCGGTCTCTGCACTGCCGTGGACTTCCGCTTATCTTGTACATAGCTTGCCTTTTATTGCAATCGATTAAGTTTTTTTGTCAAGCTGCTCCTAAAGATATCTGTCCCTCACAGTCCCCGACTCCCAGAGCAGCCTCTGATAATCTGAGCTCCAGCTCTAACAGAGACACACTCCCGGAGCTCTGCAATGCTCCAGATCATCATCTCAGCTGATTCTGTTCACAAAAGCTAAATGTATGGCCCGTGGGTGCTTTCATTTTCAGTATAGTTGCTGGCCAGACCTCGGTAACTCCTCACGTGATCATGACACCCCCCACTGTTGCGCCGAGTTGTAATCGCCACAATGTTAGTAGCTAGCAAGGCGGAACGAATGGCGCAAAATTCATGCATCGCCATGCTGGCATGGCGCGTTTATAAGACACACCGTTGTGGTAATAATACGCTGATCTGCCGGCGCCGTGTGTCCTGTACAAAGAGCTTTAGTCACGTGACTCGAGGTGGTACAGCTTCTTAAAGGGACATGAAAGTCGTCAACCTACACACATCTTTTCATTTCTTATTGTTCAATTTGTTGACAGAATATCGGTTAAAGTCAGATAACGATAAATTTACTGCCCAGCCCTACCTCCATGCTCCGATGATATTGTGCTGTTGTGCTGCATGCGTATGAAGCTAATTCAGTATTAGGAAAAAAAAAGGCTCCTCTCATTCATCATTGAACAAAGTATGTGGCCATTGTGCATTATTGGATATAGCTAGTATTACTAATTTTACTGTTTAAAATTTGTGTTACATCATTTTTAGATTTATTTAACTGTGACATTTAGAAAATATGATTTATTGCTTTTAGTTTTGTTTTCTTTTAGGTCTTTTCAACCCCCCCGCCCATGATGAAGCAATCCAAAACACGTTTGGTATACCTCAAGGACCAGAACTTGGGGAAACTGATTCAGTCTTAAATTGAAGCTGACTAATGCATTTTTCAACATGTTTCTCCTACTTTTGGCTTTTATTCATCTCTTTAGTATTCATGTCTGTGCTACATTCTTGGTTTCATTTTGCAGTTTGTTCTTTGGACATCCTGTAGCTGCACGCTTGGGTCATTTTTTCCAGCGGGATTTAAGATCCTATATTTTCATCTCACTTCATCTTGTCAGTGTTAGCCGTGCTCCTTTTGCATCGCTTGGTGCTGTTGAACATTTAATTATGTGTTTTGTTTCAGCTATGTTGCTTTCATGTCAGTTTAATTGAGCGAAGTTGTTTTTCCTGAGCGCGCAGTTGAGTCTGCATTCAACTACACCTTGAGACAATGTTGCATGGTTTTAGGGAGCAGCCAGCGATGATGGATGCTGGTTGCAAGGTTTACTTTATTGTGCTGTTTGGATGTTTTTCCCAGTGAGTTTAGATATGTCTGTCACTGTTGTGTGTGTTTCTCAAAATGCAGAAAAGCAAACAATAAGATTTGAAGGAAGTCATGTGATTAAAAGAGTTTTTTTTTCTTTTATTACTAACTTTAAGGAAAAATTGGAGTGGTATCACAAAAATCCTACTAGTATGAAAAGTCTCAAACAAGAATACATCATCCTTGATATTTGTAGTGACAAAGCTCTGTTTTTATGCCTTGGTTTTGACATAATGTCTAACATTTTTTTGCAGAATGTGACAGCAGTGACCACTGAAGCCTTCTGAGAATGGATTAAGTAGAATCAGGCTTCATAAATCCAAGATTCCTGAGTGATTATGGCACCAAATTCTGACCCCATCTTGCTAGTCACAGGTCCCCAAGGACCATCAGCCAACAACGCATAGCCAGACACCACAAAGCCCTCCCAGAGGTCGACTCTTCAACGTGCCTGAGCTCCTCTGGCTGCATGAGGAGGCCCTGAAATATAACTATAACTGGCACAAACCTTTATAGCTATTTTCAGCCTCTGCCCACAGTGTCGTAAACAACAGTGAACAGTTTGACAAATCTTGATTTCATTACCGACACAATGAGTCTACAGGAATTCGGTGCTGGATGGAGGCAGCAGCCTGCCAGCATTTTCAGAAAATCTGCATCTTACCTACCACAGCGCATGCAGCTAACCCAGCCCGGCAGTTTGAGACTCATATAAAATATTACAGTTGGGTTTTACTGCACATGTTGCACCTGAAATGGGTTTAATTGCACAATAAGCACAGCTGCCGGTTGCCCACCATTAAAACCCTGGAAGCATTAGAGTAATGGAAACGTAAAGTCACACACTCAGCTGAAATGCTGTGTTTTACTGGGAATTGCATGATCCTCATAGTCCAAATGTGCTGCTTTCAGTCTGGTATCTCATGGCAACGAAACAACAGCTGACTTGGCCTGAGCTGAACTTTCAACACTTATGTCTGCTTTGCTTCTGTGATCTAATTATGTCCACAAAACGCAGCCGCTGTCCTGTGTTTTCATCAGCTCGCGTGTGATCACAGCATGATAAACATATGGCACAAAGCACGTCCTCCAACACGTGTGCAGCAAATCATCCGTGTTTTCACTCATGAAAAGGAGCTGTTAAAGGGCTCTGAAGCGAGCACGCTGCTGTTACTGCTGCTATCTCTGCTCTGTGTGCTAACGGTGATCAGTTTACTTCGCTCGGCAGCAAACAGGCACCTCACCTAGCACCCTCCTCCGGCCAAAGAGCATTAAACAGTACAGCGTGTACAGTCCGTGTCCAGCCTCTGAGCTGATGCGCCGAGCTGAGCTCAGACACGGCAAAGAAGTGAAAGGAAGTGTTTCGAAAGCGAGAAAGTTGCTGTCGTCGTGTACAGATGGTGTGTTCTGGGCCCAAAGGACATCATAAAACAGGGATTAATACAAATAAAAAATGGTGAGGGATTGACGACACAAACCAGGCACTTTCCTCTCTCCTGGTTTTGGTCAAACTGTTCAGCTCAATCATGAAAAGACACATGGAAAACAGAGTCTAGGAACCAGATTATTAAAATGCAGATCACTTTGATTTGCTAGTCTCTCTGTGTTTCACAGGACTTATTTTCTCTCTGTGCCATGCTGTCTCTCTCACTCTCTTTCTCTCTCTCTATCTCCTGGCAGCGTCTACGCACAGACAAACTCAGTGAACTCATCTTTGTATTACAGCAATCCATGTTTTCCTCTATCACTGAGTGTTTGAGTGTGCATGCATGTGTGTGTGTTTGTCATATTGATCCCCTCTACGTAAGGTAATCTGGCCCTTTCATGTCCGGTCGCTCTCCGCTTCAGCACCTCTATACCAATTATTTTGATAATTCAGGCGTAGAGACAGGAAAATAGGTACAAACAGCAAGGGAGACATCATCAGGGCCTGAGGCGTCTGACTCCTGCCTGAAAATAGAGACGGGACCCTTAAATGCTGAGTGGAATTACAACATGATTAGCTCTCGGGCTCTATGATGTGGGATAATGTAAGTGCAGCATTTTGCCATCACCAGTTTGATACCATCACATCATGAAAATCCAAGTCTGTTGACACAATCTCATGCTGTGTGCATTTATGGCCCTGAACACATTTTAACTTAATATTTTTAATTATTTGTTAAATAAAATATTTTACAAATATTCTACAAATAGGTATTTGTTCCACCTTTGATCAAAATTAATAAAATACCAGCATTACCCGCCGTTAAATGAAGAAATGTATTTTTCATCAGAACAGAACTATTCAAGGCAATGCTACTTTTACTTTGATAGTGCGTTAGCTAATTAGTTTTTTGAGCGATGTAGAGTCTGAACAAAATAGACACAACAAATTGGTATTCATTGTTATTTAGATATTTAAAGGGAGACAAGGCAGTTTTGGCTTGCTTTTAGCACCCCCTAGTGACCGTTTGTAGAACTGAAACCAAAACCTATCTCCTCCTCGCTTTTTTAACACCTTAATCTAACAGCTGAAATGTCTCCCCAGACATAATTTGTGTCTTCAGGAGTGATTCATCACTAAATTAAAGAAATCAGCTGCGTTCATGATCTAAAACGTGCAGGAAACATGCCAGAAGCAGAATGCAGCGTATGTAAACTCAGTGTTTCCCCAACATAAGCTCAGGTGCGCTGCGCCATGGCTGAAATTCCAGCGCCACGCCTACGAGACCCCCCTTCCCCAGATGAAAGGAAGGGAAATGCTACAAGCGTTTTCACTGGCTTCAGTTCTGCAACTTTTTGCCTGCTGGTCTCGAACTGCAAATGCCAGAGCTGCAGCATTAGCTCAGACCAGAATCAGGTCTCACAGGTCTCCTAAATGTAAACAGTAGCTACGTCCCTCCTTTTTTTAAAAGGACAAAATCTGACAACACCCCTCTGGCTGGCTCATGATAAAATTTGTTTAGTTTTATCCTTCCTCCAAATCTGAGACCATGGTCTTGAATGAGAAAAGGGTAGAATGCCTTCTCCAGGTCAGGGATGAGGTCCTTCCTCAAGTGGAGGAGTTTAAGTATCTCAGGGTCTTGTTCACAAGTGAGGGAAATATGGAGCATGAGATCGACAGGCGGATTGGTGCTGCATCTGCAATGATGCGGGCGTTGTACCGGTCTGATGTAGTGAAAAGAGAGCTGAGCAGGAAGGCAAAGCTCTCGATTTACCGGTCGATCTACGTTCCTACCCTCACCTATGGTCATAAGCTTTGGGTAGTGACCGAAAGAACGAGATTGCGGATACAAGCGGCCGAAATTAGTTTTCTCTGCAGGGTTGCTGGGCTCTCCCTTAGAGATAGGATGAGAAGCTCAGTCATCTGGGAGTGGCTCGGAGTAGATCTGCTGCTCCTCCACATCGAGAGGAGCCAGTTTAGGTGGCTCGGGTATCTGGTCAGGATGCCTCCTGGACGTCTCCCTGGTGAGGTTTTCCAGGCACGTCCAACCAGGAGAACACCTAAAGGAAGACCAAGACACACTGGAGGGACTGTGGGTTTTTCTCAATGCCAAGGAACCTCGCCTTGATGTCTTGGCCCCGCCCCGGTCGCCTAGGAAAAACGTCATCAGGAGCCGCCAAGACGTGTTCCAACCTTCATGTTCTACCAAGGCGTGTGTTCTCCATTTGTTAACCGTTTAGCTAGCTGAGCAAGGACACACGGGAGGTGTCTTGTAGCCTAGCCTTGGACAAAAACTACCCGCAATACAACACAGTGTTTTCAAAAGGATGGCGGATCAGAAGCCGGCATCTACTTAGGAGACAATTTTGAAGTTTATAAGTAAGTCAACTAATTGAAAATGTTTTTTAGATCCAAAGAAGTTATCTATGGTTGGTTGGTTGCTTAGTAGTTGCAGTTTTGGTGGCTAGCGGGTAGTAACTCAGTTATATATTTAATTTAATAAACATATACACAATTTAAAAAGTAAAAGGCTTGTTATATATTAATACTGAAACTAATACCTATAAAATATAACGTCATCTCCCGTGTCACATGACGTTACGTGACCGCCGTGGAAGCCGTGGTCACGTGATGAAAGTCTGTTCCATTTAACCGTTCTCTTTGACCAAGGAAGGACAGTGTCCTCGTAAGCAAGGCGCCTGGCCTCGCAAGACATCGCCTCGCAAGGCCAGACGCCTTGACATTGAGAAACACCCTATGTCTCTTGCCTGGCCAGGGAACTCCTTAGGGTACCCCCAGAGGAGCTGGCCCAAGAGGCTGGAGAGAGGAGGTCTGGGCCTCTCGACTGGGCCGCTTCCCCCGAGACCCGACTCCGGATAAGTGGCTGAAAATGGATGGATGGATGGATGGATGGATGGATGGATGGATGGATGGATGGATGGATGGAAGGATGGATGGATGGATGGATGGATGGATGGATGGATGGATGGATGGATGGATGGATGGATGGATGGATGGAAGGATGGATGGATGGATGGATGGATGGAATGGATGGATGGATGGATGGATGGATGGATGGATGGATGGATGGATGGATGGATGGATGGATGGATGGATGGATGGATGGATGGAAGGATGGATGGATGGATGGATGGATGGATGGATGGATGGATGGAAGGATGGATGGATGGATGGATGGATGGATGGATGGATGGATGGATGGATCCTTCCTTCCAACGTGTTTAAGATATTGGCTTGTTTTGTAATTATTTTTCATTGTAGAATTCTTACATATTGCTCCTTTAACTGATAATTTAAAACTTGCATAACAAAAATATTAACCTGGAAATATTAGAACTTCTTTGTGGTCTGAAGCAACATACTTCTGTTATAAATGATGGTAATTTATTGTAATCAGTGAACTTGGCAAACACTCACACGTGAAACTAATTGAAAGTGATAATAAAGGAGCCTTCCATCTATATAATCCGCCCACGTGTTTCTTTTTTTTGTATCTGAGTGTTACTGATCAAACACTGACCAACTGTGTGTCACATGTTCCAGCAGAATGAGGTGTTTCTGTTTTCCCATCAGCATTCTCAGTACATGACAGAGAAAACTGGCAGTTTTAGTTGTAATTTATAAGAGGTGTTCATTAAGTTTCACATCAGCAAAGATGATGATGATGTTGTTTTTACCCTCCTGAGCCTCTGTACCTGTGGCAGGGCGATGGACAGCTGCCTCTGCAGGGACTCCTTCTCATGGCCCAGCTCTCTCAGGCGAAGGTGTGCCGTCCCCAGACTATCCTGCGTCTCCCTCAGGCTCTCCAGCAGCCTCTCCCGCTCCGTCAGCATGTTCACCATCAGTGACTCCAAGTTGCCCGTGCTTCCTCCTTCATCACCTCCTCCTCCTCCTCCACCACTGCCACCCCCACGGGGATCACGGCCACCATAGCCTCCCATCCCACCGCCCATCACTCCTCCACCACCCGCTGGGGAAGATGAGCCGCCCCCTCCTCCGCCGCGCCCGTCCTCCGAGATGGTGGGCATCACCTCGCACATCATCTTGAAGCCTGAGTGTGAGAGGTGTTATCTGAGGAGAAGTCTAGGAGGGTCTGGAGAACAGCTGATCTCTTGTCTTGAAAAGCACAACAGCTGTTTGTTTGTTGGGGTACGGCTCACAGGTTTATTTGTGAGGAAAGCTGGGATAAAGGGTAGAAGATGGGGAGGCAGTGTGTGGATGAGGGGATTGGGGAAGGAGGTGAAGTGGGGTACAGGGGTGAAAGAGGACAAGTGCAGGTTTTAGTGGGTGACCTCTGCCCCCTGGATCCGAGCTTTATTGAGTCGCCAGATGAACCTGGAGGTAGCAGAAGAAAGAAGGAGATCAGTATTATTATTTCTACTATTATTACAAAAAAAAAATAAAGCTAATCAGTGTGAATAAAGTAAGGGAAGTCATGCAGGATTCAGAATTTACCATGTAAGGCCCTCCAGGCTGTGATACAAATCAATCAATCAATCTCTCTCTCTCTCTCTCTCTCTCTCTCTCTCTCTCTCTCTCACACACACACACACACACGCACACGCACACACACACACACACACACACACACACACACACACACACACACACACACCAAATCGCGTTTTCTCAGGCGTTATTGTGAAAACCTTAGAGGTAGATTGCCACTGCTGTTGCAGCAGCCCTGCCTGTGGAGTGATTAAACCATCTGTGCATCATGGCACAGCGCGTCCTTAATGGTAACGATGAATTCGCATGATGATGTACGGAAATAAGAGCAGCTTTTACCAACTAAACGCACACCATCAGAAGAACGGCCTCGTCTTGTGGGCTGGAGGAAGATGCGGCGCTGTTTCTAACATTTGTGGGGAGCAAAAGAAAAAGGGTGTCATCATCGTGAATTGGAATTTCTGGCAGTTCCAGAAGGAGAAATGGCTCTTTTCAGCGTTTCCGGAAGCCATCTGTAGAAATATTCTGAAGGCCTGTGATCCTCGGGGTCTTTGGATGGAGAATTAAAGGCTGTCTTCGCGAAATAAACGGCTATTTGTGTACGTTGAGCGATGTTCCATCCTGATAGCCTCACACCTCTATCACATCATGGTGGGAGGTGCCAATCATCCTGTAAATGATGCGGGCCTAATTAACGGGATTACACCATAAAATGTCACACCTCTGGATTATTTCACCGAATAAATAACTCCAACAGGGCGAAATGGCCCGCCGCGCCGGCTTTCTCCCATCATTAAGGCGGTTATTATTTCCCATCAACACCCTTCTGCCCCCCACGCGCCACTCTGCCCCCCACCCATAAAAACAGCTGGACGATCGAACGCACGGCTGCATCTGAGCGTGCGGAGCAAACCGCGGATTTCAGCACTTCATGCGTCTTACCCGGTCCATGATCGACGGAGAACGGAAATAAAAGCGCATCGTCGCTCGGTTTACTCCATCAGAGCATCCGAGAGACGGAGGCTGCAGGTTATCCCCGTTACAGCCCGGTTACCAGCCTGGACCCGTCCCCTCCCTCCCTTTGAAGTGGGAGCGACGGCACGGATCAGCTGCTGCGTCAAGCCGCACCGAGCACAGAGGGACACTTCCGGCGTGCGCGCCTTTTAAATACTGTTTATTTAAAACTACATTTGTTGATGTTTTCTAACGAAAACCGCGCGTAGGCCTTCAATTTAGAAATACCACATTTGTAATAAATTGATATACTAAATTTTAAACGGGGAAAGGACTGAACACTAGCCAGATTTACTTAAAAATCCCATCAAAGCACAGAAAATGATCCCAAAGATGATCAAATTAACAAAAAAGACACCAAATGCCCAGATAAGAGAAGATACCTCACAGCTTTTAAGAAACATGTTATTTGTATCATTGTCATGAATTGCTGTTGTCGTTGCTGCTGTTGTTGTTTAGTTGTAAACAATCACTTAAAAACATTTAGCCCAGACTACGATCATATTTTGAAGGTGAACCTTGAAGGTTTTCCTCTTCCGGGCATTTCTAGGTAACTTTACGCATTACCGTGGTTTTCTCAGCTCCCCGTGAAGATGCTGGGTCTTAAAGAAACAGCGAGCATCTTCACAACCTCCTCCTGCTCATCAGATATATTTTTTGTTTAGCTTCTTTCTTTTATGTGTCGAGCTGCACATTCAAATATCCATATGAGCCGGAATTAAAGAGATGATCCCTGTTCTTCACGTCCAGAAGTTCACGTCATTCTCTACAGTTTTTTCCACTCTTGTTAAAATTGTTGAACTTCTACGCCCCCACGCGGTGAAAGGGAAGACTGCAGCACTGCGCTCTCATCCAATAGTGATGTGAAGAGATTGTCCGATTTTGGTTTTACAAAACGGCCACATAAACTCATGGAGTATATTGATAAACCCTTAAAGATGCAAACATATCAACAAAACAATGAACGTTTTGAGGGAATGACTCAATATTTGTCTTATTTCCTTATAAACATTTTCAGATTTTCCTAACGTTGTAGTAAAAAGGCAGGAAGCTGTTACACCGTACCCTTAAAGCCCTCTGCCCTACTTATTCCTTTAATTCAAGATTTAATATTTCTTATTAAAACTTTGTCAAAGTAAATATGGAAGAGAAGACAACAGTGAGACAGATCACGAATAAGTAGTATGAGGCCATTTGACAGAATTCAGCATTAAAGTTACTTTAAATATTAACTTTATCAAACCTTTTCTGATATTTCAAACATGTGAGTGAGGATAGGAGTGAAGAAGATGTGGGTTATGGTTTGGCATCGGCTCCTCTGAGAGATTAGCTACTAATCTTATGAAGTTAACAGTTAAGAACTGCTATTATATCATCTTACATACTATATTTGTGTCATTACTACATCCTTTGCTGTAAATAATTTACAATCTCTAGTCTATTCCTATTTTTCTTTCCATTTAATATACATATAAATATATATATATTTGTGTGAATCTGTTTTTTTCTTAACGTACCTGTAACTTTGCTGCTGGTGCACCAGAATTTCCCCAGTGAGGGACAATAAAGGGTGTTATTATTATTATTATTATTATTATCATTATTATTATTATTATTATTATTATTATTATTAAAGTGCAGCAGCAGACAGAGACAAGGATCCATTTAGGTGACACAATTACTGTCTTTTACTCTTTAGAGGATTCCACAGAGGTGATGGATGAAAGTAGAAATACTCAGCTCTGACAAACATCTAAACTTTGATTGATGTTCAGTTAAAAATAAAGAGCAGATACTGAACTTGACCTAGCAGCAACGATGGTAAGTATTCAGTTAATTTTAAGTTCCTTGACTTTATGTGACAACAAAGAACAGTTTAGAGTTTAACAAAGTAGAAACTGTGCAAAGACCTAGTGCGGATGTCCTTCAGATGTGGTCTGGACCGCCAGACTCAAGATAGACATGATCTGCACGTCCATGCGATGTTGGTTGTTTGCAGGGTTCACTTTGCATCATTTTGACAAATTAATACCAATGTATGGCATTCTGTTAGTTACAATTCTCTTTGCTCTTGAAAAACTTCTTTCTTTATCTGACAAAGACGAAACTGTAATTTTGATCACATTTCCCTCACATTTATTGTCAGACATAATTTTTTTACTATGGCTTGTTTTAGCAAATCAAAACAAAATATACTGCAGGTTATTAATGAATAGTTTTAAACGAGCCACTAAAAGAGCTGCCAAATATCCATCCGCAGTTGAATGATGCAGCAACGTGTTGCATTTATTGAATAATAAAATACAAATTTACCTGTTTGTGCACAAAAATAAAATGTGAGGCTTGTTGATCAGATTGTGTATCAGATGTTAAAAAGTCACGTGGCAAAATATCTAATCAGATATGTGCAGTGAGGTTTCGGTGGTGAAATAAAAATGCACGGTGAGATCTTAACCAGCATGTCAACAATGTGTTGACAGCTTCAGAGCTGACCCATCAGATACCTTCAGATGAAACATCTGATCTTCTGGTGACCAATTCCCTCGGCAAACCATCTTCTCTCTATCCTGGGTAACAAAACCATTAACCAGTGCTGGTTATGCACAAAGCTTTTTTTTAATAACATTTAAACTGTATCGATTAAAAAAAATTTGCAAAAAGCAATAATTTTACCTACTTTAAATATTCATTGGTTTTAGTGGTAAATGTACATTTCTTCTAGCTAAGCCACAACATTCTTGCAAATGTTCAGTTACCTAAAGTTTAACCTAAAACAAATGAATTCTCCTGAATCATCCCACCACACAGAACACTCTCCAGATGTCTACATTTGTCCAACGTGACAGCATGTGTGACAGCTGCATGGACACCAAAGGGTGTGGGAGTGTCCACGGGGGTCAGGAAAGGTCAGAGGAGATAGCAATGGCCCTCAAAGGTGTCCATGGGGTAAGGCGACAACGGCCAGGATGAGCCAGCCCACTGGGAGAAGTGTTGAGGGACAAAGGTTAAATGTCTGTAGGGGAGGGGGAGGCTGGGTTCAATGAAAACACCCTCAAACTGGGTGAGAAAAGTCACAAATGATTTATGAAACTGTCATATTATAATATCCACTGATAGTCATACATAAAACTGTGTTATGATACAGTTCTGTTTGAAACACTTATCAGGTTACAGTCCACTCGTACGGTTTGTATTTTATTTACAGATACTGCTGAAGCTTGTGAAATGGTCTGGTTTCTCTGCTGTATATATATATATATATATATATATATATATAGAGAGAGAGAGAGAGAGAGAGAGAGAGAGAGAGAGACAAGACCCATGGTGTAGGCAATGCAAAGAAGCCTAGACCTTGTGCTGACTTATATTTCCACATAATCCAGTCCTGTCGGACCACTTTTTGATAACTTTTGAGTTTATTATAACTGATTTCTTTAGATATGAAAGTAAATTTCACTATAGTCGGTCTCTATCTGACAACGCTGTTGCATCTTTCAAATCAACTGTTCCATCTTTACTGTCCTCAGCATCTCAGAGGAACATAGCAGAGGGCAATATTTTCTTTTCTAGCCCCTCACAAATTGATGATTTAGTTCACAATGTTACTTCTTTTTCACGTGTGGTAGATGATGTTGCCCCTTTAAAAAAGAAGGTAATTAAGCACAGGAAGTTGGCTCCCTGGTTTAATTCTGAACTGCGTACTTTAGAGCAAAACTCTAGGAAATTGGAAAGAACATGGCACTCTACATACTGGGAGTAGTCCTTCTTATTTTGGAAAAATAGTCTAGTGCTTTATAAAAATAAGCTTCGAAAAGCTAGAACAGCTTATTTTTCATCGCTAATTGAGGAGGGTAAGAATAATCTAAAATTTCTTTTCAGTAAAGTTGCCAAACTTACACAGAGTCATAGCTATGAACCATATTCCCTTAGCCCTCAGCAGCAATGACTTTATAGAACTCTTCACGAATAAAATTGATTCTATTAGAAACAAAATCCTTAGCATCCTCCCTAATGCGCTTTCTTCTTCCTCAGTAAGTGAGGCAGCATCAGAGGTAACTGTAGAACCTCATCTGTGTTTGAACTGTTTTGATTCAATTCAGCTTTCGGTGTACCACAGGATTTTAAGGTTGCTGTAATCAAACCTCTACTTGAGAAATCCTTTCTGGATCAAGATGACCTAATGAATTACTGTATAGACCAATATTTAAAGGTGGTTTTCCAGGAATGCTACTCAGCCTAAAACAGCTCTGTACAGCATTGTTTGAATCAGCCCATCTGAGTCTAGTTTTGTTCCCAGCCAGCTCTACTTTTTCCAGGTATTTTTCTAACAGGAAGTCTGGTTGAAGTAAGTCTCCATCCATACCTTGATTCCCACTTTAAGTGACCAGCCAGCACCATGTCCAGTGACAAATCTTACAGGGTAAGGACTAACTTCTACTAATAAGTTTATTTTACAATGGCATTTAATGGTAGAACATTTTCTGGGCCCAGAATCAGCTGCTTGACTTGCCAAGTCCACTATTTTACACAGGCTGTGTCCAAATTCAGGGGTTGCGTGCTCATGAGGTCGAATTTTAAGACCAGTGATGTCACAGCACCTCGACGAAGACTGTCCAAATTCAAAGAGTGCTCAGAATGCAGTCTTGAAATCCGTTCTTCTTTTCCCCGAGTTTGAGAACAGGTGCAGTGTAGCCTATAAGTCCTGTGATGCACAGCAGGATGTCACACGGATGGATATGAAATACAGTAGCGTTTTTGTGCTTTTCAGTATCCCAAATTGCTCATGTCATGAAGCTGGCTTAAGTTGACATTAAATTGGTAAGAGCTTTTAGACTTAAAAAATAAGCAAATAAAACTATACCAGCGTATCATTGCATCTCAGCCTGACATACAAAATATGCCAGTGGTGGTACATCTGCTGTAGTTCTTCAAACATAACAAAACAAGGAAAAAGTTTAAAACATGTGCGAGCTGCATTTCTGCAGCTTCTTCTTAGTGTGGTAGTTGTTGCTAGGTGACTGGAGGACATCTGCCGTGGAAGGGGCGGGACTATTATTTAAGGCTGGACTGTCCAAATCCACAACAGTTAACATCTGGTCTAATCAGTCACAGAACACGTTCTCCTGAGACCAATGAGGATGGGTACTAAGAGCATGCCACCCCTGAATTTGGACACAGACCCAGTTTCGCCTTGCTGAGCAGACTTTTTAGCACAAGGTGCCCTCTAGTGGCTGGTAAATGAAAACATAAACCCAGTGTTGTGCCCGACAGAATAAAATTTTGATTATTTATTTTTTAAATATAGTTTTTCAAGGAAAAACTGAACATTCATTCTGCACACCTCTTATCTCCCCCTCCCCTGTTGTCTAGGAGATTCTGAGGGGGATGTCCACATTAGACTTGTTTCTGAAGGTGGTATTGCAAAGAGTTTAATAAACGTGATGTTTTCCTGTTTAGAAAAAGGTTTAATGTACTCTTAAAACAGGACAGGTACAATAAGTGGCCCTTAAAAAAGAGGGCAAACTGAGGTGCAATAAATATTTACAGTGCCTACTGGGTAACTATACAAAAATCAATACTATTTAAAACATGTCCCAATTGGACGTATCTTTAGCTTATATATAACTTAAATTAGGACAACAGGGGAGAAGACTAAGATTGAAAGCTAAGTACTACAAGTGCTTAGCTCTGTTTAGCTTAAGAGCATCCCTAAAGGAAAACATAAACAGTAAATGGGTCAGAATGGAACCAAGCTCCTCTAGCCCTCCCACTGTCTTTATGGGTGACCCCGCGAGGAAAGTTGACCATTGAGCAGGATTGATGGTTTATCCCTTGAGGTCCATGTGGCAGGGGTGAGGTGGTGCTCGCTCAGAGGAGGGAATCAATAGCAGTCCGGCTTGGTATATTCCACATCATGGAGTCTACCACTCACAAAAACCGGGCAAGATACGGGTAGTATTTGACTGCTCAGCTAAGTTTCATGAAACATCTCTCAATGATCATCTTCTCACTGGACCTGACCTAACAAACAAACTTGTGGGTGTCCTGTGTAGGCTCCGGAAAGACCCAGTCGCTGTAATGCGTGATATTGAGAGAATGTTTCACCAGTTTCCTGTAAAGGCCGAAGATCGAGATTATCTGCGTTTCTTATGGTGGGAAAATGGTGGTTTGGAAACCAAACCATCCACCTACAGGATGAAGGTCCACCTCTTTGGAGCAGTTTCCTCCCCTGGCTGTGCCAACTTTGGCCTGAGGCATCTGGCAACTCTAGGGAAAGGTCAGAACTCTGAAAGCACCATACACTTCATAGAAAACAATTTCTATATAGATGATGGTCTTGTAAGTGTTGCTACAGAACAAGAGGCCATTCAACTTGTCAGAGAATCAAGGGAACTTTGTAACACTGGCAAGTTAAGACTCCACAAGTTTGTTTCAAACAATGATAATGTAATGGCATCCATCCCAGAAGGGGAACGCAGCACTGTCAAAAATCGAGACATAGAATTTATTTATTCACACATCGAAAAGGCACTTGGAGTGGAGTGGTGCATCACACATGCCACTCTTAAGTGTAGAGTTGAAGTCAATCCCAGACCATTGACAAGGAGAGGTGTCCTTTCTACTGTAGCCTCCGTTTATGATCCACTCGGATTCATAGCACCTTTTGTTCTTTCTGGAAAGCAGATTCTTCAGCAAATGTGCAAAGATAAGATCAGCTGGGATGATGAGCTTCCAGAAAGTTTAAGATCACGGTGGCAGTCATGGGTCAGAGAATTACCCACTCTAATTGATGTGGAAGTCAAAAGATGCTACTTACCTTCAGACTTTGGAAACATCAAAAGGTATGAACTTCACCACTTCTGTGATGCAAGTACTGTAGGTTATGGTGTATGTACTTACCTCAGAGCTATCAACAAATTCAATGATATCCATTGCGCTTTAGTAATGGGGAAGTCCAGAGTTTCACCAAGTAAAGTTACAACAATGCCGAGACTGGAACTCTCAGCAGCAGTCGTTGCAGTTCGAGTCAGTAACATGCTTCGGAAGGAACTGGAAATTGAAGACCTGAAGGAATACTTCTGGACAGACTCCACAATTGTCTTGGGTTACATAAGAAACGATGCCAGAAGATTTCAAGTATTTGTTGCAAATCGCATACAAAGAATCAAGTCAAGTACAAAAGCTGAGCAATGGGCCTACATTCCATCTGAGGATAACCCAGCAGATCATGCTTCTCGAGGATTGATGGCAAAAGAACTAAGGAAATCCAACTGGTTCTCAGAACCAACATTTCTCTGGCAAAATGAACTATCTGCTTCTAAATACAAGATAGAAGAAGTACAAGATGATGATCCTGAACTCCGCAGGGCTTCCGTGTTTAACACAAAGGCAAAGGAGAGCAGATCACTTTTAGAGTGCTTTGAGAAGTTCTCTGACTGGTCAAGATTAGCGAAAGCTGTTGCCAGATTGAAGAGACGAGTCACGGAACACAAAAGGTTGAAACAAAGAACCAATGAGGGTACAAGCTTGGAGGAAAGAAAATACGCAGAAATTGCTATTGTCAAGCTGGTTCAAAGGGAAGCATTTCCAGATGAGATACAAAGCTTAAAGGCAAATTAAGGTGTGGTTAAAACCAAGTACAGCAAGCTGAAAAGGTTAAATCCCACCTTGGATGAAGATGGAGTTTTGAGAGTAGGAGGACGTTTAAATCAATCAGCGTTACATCCTCACTTAAAACATCCAGTAATACTTCCAAAGATCAGCCATATATCCTCTCTGCTTGTCAAGCATTTTCATGAAAGGATTCATCATCAGAGATGTGGAATGACCGTAAATGAGCTCAGAGCGAATGGATGGTGGATCCTAGGAAGCAGTGGCATTGTATCTTCACACATCTTTAAATGTGTTAAGTGTTGAAAGTACCGAAGATGTACTGAAACCTAAAGGATGAGTGACTTACCTCAAGACCGAATGGAAACAACGCCTCCATTCACTTACACTGGCATGGATTGCTTTGGGCCAATCTATGTGTGACAGCGTGAGCGTCCTGTCACAATGTCCCGATTGATCGTGCTCCCTGGCTACTTGGCCAAGGGGATGTCCCTTTGGCTGACTGGTTAGAGCGTATGACTCTCACCCGGGAGTCTGTGGATCGAATCCCGCCCGGGCCCTCGTTTCTCCGCCTTGCCACATATGTAAAAGAGGGAAGAAAAGAGGTTAAAAGGTATGGACTTCTACTCACCTGTTTGTGTTCAAGAGCCATACACATAGAAATGCTTGACGATCTGACCACTGACGCATTCATCAATGCATTAAGAGCCTTTATTGCCATAAGAGGAAATGTCCGTCTACTTCGATGTGACCAAGGAACCAATTTCATTGGTGCAAAAAGGGAGCTTGCAGAGCTCATAAAAGGAATGGAAGAAGAAAGGGTCAAAGCTCTAAAATGTGAATTCCTAATGAATCCCCCAGCAGCAAGCCACATGGGTGGCATCCAGGAACGACAGATTAGGACTATTCGAAGTGTTCTCACAAGCATTCTTGACAATTCAGCTCAAAGACTGGACAGTTCATCTCTAAGAACTTTGTTTTATGAAATAATGGCAATTGTCAATAGCCGACCACTTACAGTTGAGAATATAAATGATCCATCTGCACCTGAACCTTTAACTCCAAATCACATTCTTGCAATGAAGTCAACAATTATCCTTCCTCCACCTGGGCAGTTTGGCAAAGAAGACCTGTATCTTAAAAAAAGGTGGCGCAGAGTCCAGTATTTGGCCAATGAATTTTGGATTCGTTGGAAAAGGGAATATCTGCTGAGTTTACAACAAAGACAAAAATGGCAGAAAACCAGAAGAAACATGAAGGTGAATGACATTGTACTCTTACAGAATGAGCAGGCACCACGAAATGAATGGAAACTAGCCAGAATAGCCGAGGTTTAATTTCCTCACTGTGGAATGATGAATTCCTAAATTCTTTGATATGAATTTATAGCCTTTTCCAGCTTTGTGTAAATCAACTACTGTCGCTCTTATTCCATCTGGGATGTCGTTGCCGCGAGGCATGTTTCAGACCCTGGCTGCCACAAATCTCCAAATGTTCACTTTTTAAAGCGAAAAGGAAAATTCAGACTGTTTTTTCCACTTCCGGTTTTTCCCGGAAGTAAATTATTTCATTTCTGAACTTCAAATATTCAATTAACTTGATTAAACAGACCGTTTTGACAGCCAACATAAAACACGTATTCCATCAAAGTTTTCATTCCCACTCTCGTTTTTGAGGAGCTAAGCCTGTCTACATGCAGCTGTAGGTTGTTTTTTCCAGGATGGATGTTTAGTGACATTCTCTACGACCCACTAAAACTACACTCACTTTCTGTCCATTACCTATTTTAGTATCTGTGGCACTAAAACTTTTCCCTAATAGAAAAGCTAAAGATCAGCTGAAACATACTGCTCACAGCGTTGGATCTATGGTTGTGTCGTTCCTCTCCTCTGTTCATCCGCTACACCAAATATTACATCGACAACCTTAAAACAGAAAACTCTACCAACAAACGTAAAAATGATTAATTCCATTTATTGTATTGCTTTTTATCACAACACAACAAGCAACAATCTGGCAACAAGACAACGGACAAATGCAATTATAAACCCAGACAAATGTATTACCACTGAATGGTGAAACTTTTGCTTAAACAAAAGGGAAATGAGACAAGAGAAGATGTTTGATGACTTTGATGACATCACTGGGCCTTCAAACACTTTAAAACGAGAGTGTAGGGAATACAGTCCAACATGTAATAAGGAACAAAGTATGTAAGGCTTGCTTATTTCCCTCATGACCAACTCTGTTAAAAAACATGAGCTCAAAACGTCAGGTTTGGTGGTCTTATTTATTTGTGATAGCACTTTTAGAACTTTGCATGAATAAAAAGCTTCAGTGGAACTGAAGATACATGAACATGCACGCACTAACAGCTTGTGTGTTATATACATCTTAAATCTAATATAGACCACTGAGATGAACACACAGCAAAATATATTAAGATGAAGAAGCCAGTGAGGCTGTACATTACCCATAAAACACATTTTTCAATCACAGTTCAGTAAAACAGGTGTGTGTGTGTTTCATTAGGTGTGGATGGGAAGATTCTGTGGAGGTTCGGCTGGTAGGCTGTTCCGGGCTCCTGCTGGGGCTTCGGCCTCTGTGAGACAGACAACAAGTGCCAACAGTTTTGACACTAATCATGACCCAACAAGAAAGCTGGGCCGGTCTCATTTAGTTATTTTACCTTCAGGGTTGTGTGTCTGTGGCTGAAACTGTAATTCTCCATTAGGACCCGCTGGAGGCTGCCCAACTGCCGCCTGCTGTTCTTTCTTCCTCTGTGACAATTCTAACACTGCCTAGAATTAGGAAAAAAAACACACACATGAATTTAAAATCCTAACACACAATTTTACCGGTCTGAGAAAGCCCCGCTTTCTTTTCTGGAGTTACCTGCTGGTACTCTCTTTTCTGGGCCTCCAGGGCTTTGCCTCTCTCCCTCAACAGCTCCTGCTCCTGATGAAGAGTTTCTGCCTTCCTCTTCAGCTCTTCCTCTTTGTCTCTGAGCTCAGCTTCAAATCGCTGGAGCTCATCTTCAGTGTAAGCCGGCTTCGCATCCAGTGTCTGTAAAACACCAGAGGCATGTGTGTAATACATAAAAAACCACGTCAACAGGCACTAAAAACTCTAGTTGCTATTATATTGAATAAATGACGTCCTAATCAATAAGCATAAACTATAGGTTCATATAACATGTTTGCGTCCTTTTTTAAGTTCGCAGGATCATAATTTATCCCTGAAAAGCTTAAAAATGACATACTTTTTTGTCCTTCAGAAAATATTTTCAGCGTACTTGAGACCAGATTTGAACTTTCTCTAATCTAACTCAGTCATTTTAAATGGACTCATGTCCCAATCCCAACCACTCAGGCCTCCTCTGAGCCTTTTTACCTCCCACTCTTTGGGATTATTGAACTCCTTTCTCTCTGTGGATTTGAGGAACTCCTCCAAGCTGACGAGTCGGTCCTTATTGGTGTCCACCTTTTAACACCAGCAGAAAATCAGCATCAGTGAAAGTCGCGGATGTGCAACAGCGCAGCATCTAAACGAGACCCACGTTTTTCATGACATGCTCCCTCATCCTCAGCCTTTCTTCCTCCATCTCCATCATGTCATCCTCCTCATTCTTCGGATCATAAACCTTCTCCAGCTGGTAGAGGACGATAATTCAAACGTGTTAGGAGTGAATCAAAATCAATGCATTCTGACTGCTGGGGACCTTAAACGCTCCATTTGAATTGTTTTAAATGCATTTGTTTATGTAAAAGACCTGAATAATACCTCTTTTGTGAAAAGTGCCTCTAATTCCTGCTCATCTAAAACACCATCTTCATTTGTGTCTAAGGAGAAAAATAAGAAGTTTTAATCAAAACAAAAACACATCAGCATCAACGACACAAACAGGAAGTAAAGGGAAGTGCTGCTCACCGTGAAGTTTGAAGAAAGTTTTTGGGTTGAACTCGTGAGGATCCAATCCATCAGTCTCCTCCCAAACCTCCCTCAGCTGAGCAACACTACCCTGAACATTCAAGATTATGAATCTAAACATAAATCCCCTTTAGTTTCACTGAAAAAGACCAACAAGGAGTTAATTGTCACCCACTGGAGCATTGACTTTAGGATGCTGGCGGTGTTTCTCCTTCAGATCCTGCATCCTCTTCTCCTCCTTCTCCCTCTTCTCCTGGTCCAGGCCTTTCAGGTACTCCCGCCTCTCATGCTCCTTCAGCATCTCGTAGCGCTTGAACTCGTCATGCCTCTCAGCGTCATAGTTCTCAAGGTCCTTTGTAGCCTGAATGAGGAGAACGGTAGAATTAAGCTACCAAATCAAACTATTTCAAAATTTGACAGAGTTAAGATCAGATGTAGAGAAAGAGGAAATAATTCAGACTGGGATGCTATTTATTGGTCCAGCATCTTACTGCTGAGATCAGAAGCTCGAGGTCTTTGGCCTCAAAGGTGTTTTGATTGTGTGGATCCAGATGTTCAAACTGCTTCAACAGAGAGGAGTGGTCCATCTGAAGGCCTGTGGGGGACAAAAGCAGCCACATTCCAGTTTTATTCCACACTTAAAGCAGAATGTGTAAAAAAACACCATCACACCTGTAACTGAGTAATGGCTTTGAGTTGTTGAACGACGAGCAGAAAACGTCAGTTTTCTTTCAGCAGATTTCAGGAGTTTGTCCTTTTGAACAGACACCAGAATAAACATGTTTTAACCGAACAAAGCAGCAGAGTCTGGTTTAACATGAGGGAACAGATGCATTTCCCATCGTGTTCAGCCTGTCACCAAGGTGACAACCTCAAAGATGATGAAGAAACAAACTTACAGAGAGCACAGCATCAGTTCAGACTTACTCTTTGTTATTCTCCCCTTTTGTTGGTTTGTCTTTATTTCTTTAACTTACATTTTTACTGTAGGTCCAGTTTGAAGATTGCTATTTTTTTTAAAGCTTAACCAGCGCATGTTTTGCACGAGTCACACCTATGTGAGCCTGGTTTGATGCAATGTCAGACACAAAATACTTTCACTTCACAAAAAAATCTTGGGATTCATTCAGGATTAAAATCTCACATTTAGCTTCTGCAGAAGCAAACTGCACAGACATGCGACAGATGACACACTGCTATGAACATTTAAAGGTGTGGTTGACAGAATTTTTTTTAATCATTATTTCTGATTAAAATCAATCACTCGAGTTTTTCATGCAGGCTGAACATGAAAATAGTCTCCTACACCTATCTCCTGCTTTATCTTCTGATAGAAGCTAATATCAGTGAAACGCGATGAACCTGACCGCTCTGCGTCACACTGTGAACTGGACTCACCCATATTGACTCACGACGGGGAAGGCTGTTGTTGTTTTAGCGTCCAGAATCAGCAAAGAACGTCTCGCTCAACAGAAGTTAACCGCTAGCATTAGCAACTCACTCACATAACTAGGGATGGGTACCGAATTCGGTACTTTTTAAGGTACCGACCGAATTCCACAGTACCGATCGAGCACCGATTCACTTCATTTGAAATGGTGCCTCGTTTCGGTACCCGTCCTTCACAACGAGAACTTGCCTAGACAGCTGTGCATGCGCAAGAGCGTTATGTCATCGGTCGCTGCGAGCGAGTTGTAAACAGAGCAGCATGGGTAGAAAGAACGCACGCTAAAGCTTGGGTCCACTTCACTAAATGTGATGGGTAACTGGGTGATGATGAAACCAGCGACAACGATCTAAGATCTCATCTTAATCTGCTCCGGTAGGTAAATAAAATGTTTAAGATAACGTTAGCTTGATTTGTTAGCTTCCGTTTCACTAACGGTGCGTTCGCTTTCTCCTCGGAACTCCGAAATTCCGACTAGAAGAACATGAACGCGTTCTAAAGTTTGGTTTCACTTTACTAAATGCGACGGGTGATTGGGTGAAGATGAAACCAGCGACAACGATCTAAGTGTGAGGCATCATCGTTTTAATCTGCTCCAGCAGTTAAATAAACTGTTTAAGATAATGTTAGCTTGATATGTTAGCTTCCATTGCGACCATTGTTATCAGCTAATGGTGCGTTCGCTTTCTCCCCGGAAATTCTAACTTCCCAGTAGGAAAAATCTAATGAAAAAGGACGGCAAAAGGAATGAAGATAGACAGTAAATTTAGTTCACAGTAAAGATGTTTGCTTCAGTTTAATTATCAGCTTATAAAACTACAAGGACGATGTTAAAATACAAACAGTTGTATGTTATTTATCGTGATATTTATCAAATATGGTTATATATTGAGAAAAATATATATTTAATTATAAAAGAGAATTTAAATATTAAACACTCAAAAGTACAGAAAATTGGTACCGTTAAGTACCGGTATCGATTCGTAGGTACCGGGAATTAGTAACGGATCGATTCAAATGTCAAAGGTACCCATCCCTACACATAACAGAAGCTCTTCCAGACTTGTTATATGTGGAGATAAGCATTCATGCCCCGAGCAGACATTAGTGGTAGAGTCGTGTTGCTTTTATCCAGTCCGAGGCAAGATGTCTAAATATCAGGAGATAAGACTCCAAATCCTCCCGTTTGAAGCACGGCTCTGACGTCGCAGACTGGTCCTGCTGGGCCAGGGGTTTGTGGGCTTTTATTGTGCCCTGAGTTCTGCCTGCAAGGCCTTCAGTCCTAGAGACCACTGCAAATGTGTTGATTAAACGAGTAATCTACACCTTTAAAACAACACTGTGGAACACTGTAATTATTTAGGTTTATGTACGCCGCAAAAATCAAGAGAATGTGGGTAATAAAACCTGCTCAGACATACTCTGTGTGTTTGTGCTGTCCAGCTTGGCCTTCAGCAGCATCCTTAGGCGTGAAACTTCCTGTCGCTTCAGCTCATCCAGTCGAGTTCTCACATGGTGACTGACCAGGTCCAGTTCTTTACTGAGACGTCCGTTCTGGTGGTGAACACAAAACCACCAGCTGATTGTATCATCCAGACAAAGGCATGGTTACAGCGTACCAAGGTGCTACACTAAATAGGGTCAGGCGATTTGTATAATTGTTCCCACCGCCAATCGTCAGTCCAATAAATGCTGAAGGGCGAGTTTTTCGAGCATGTGACTCTTTGGGCAACGTCATGATGCACGGACTGATTTGTGAATACAGCACAAGAACAAACACAGATTCTTTTTTATAGAAGCGCAGCACATATGTTTGCTGGAGGAGAAAGTTAGATTTTTTTGTGTAATTTAGTATTTGTAGTTTGTTGGTGTCAGAAAGGGTTATAGTTATTGCAGTTCTAGAAGATCCATTTGTAAAGTTACCCCACTCTTATTTTGGTGGTCCAGTTTGTGACGTCACTTCCTCTAGATAGTCACTTCCTGTAAAGCCGTTTCTACCATTTTGTCCAAGCTGTTGGTGGTGGCAGACAGCCTCGTGTGCGTTCATGACTGATATGTAAGTTTGGTCAACCGTAGCACCTCTATGGATACATAAATAGCCTAAAAGTTCATTCAGTATCCTTTATGTCTGTCTGGACATATTGTTTGGATTAGGGCTGCACAATATATCGAAAAATTATCGTCGTCGCGATAAGTCAAAGTCAAAGTCATTTATTGTCATATTCTCCACATGTGCAGGACATACAGAGAAATGAAATTCAGTTTCAGCACACACAATTCAAAGATCAGACATACGTGGGTAAGACATAACAAGAATTGGTGACTGCGGTCATTCGCAACATGAGTCGCGCTACCTTAATAGTTAGATGAAAAGGGTGTTACATGAGGAAAGTTCAGGGAGGGAGAAAAAAAGGCATTAACAGGGTTACACCAGCAGGGTGTAGCACTCCAATGCAAAAAAACACCCAACATGGAAGCACAGACAGCACGTATAAAACATCAGAGTCCAATGGGGAGGTGGGGGTGGGCGGGATCCTGAAGCCTCCAATGGGAGCTGCCACTGCGGCGCATCGACCAGCTGCAGACCAACAGGTGGGAGGGAGAGATAAGGAACAGAGAGCACATTGAGGTCCTTGCAGACATGTCAGCCTGTAGGAAGAGGGTGAAGGTCGGGACACAGCATCTGTCGGCATTCCTCCTTTTGTGGGGGTGTGTTGAGGCAGCCTTGAGAGGCTGCTATGGCGTCAGATAAGGATAAACATGACTTTGTTTGTTTAGGGCAGACAGAGATAATCTTCCTCTCCGCCTTGGAGTCTATAACCGGTCATTCATGTCCACCAGTGAAGCCAATTTTACATTCCACATCCCCACATCGTCCGGCGACCCTCTCCGAGATCAAATCCATCTTGCGCACTAACACAGGCAACGCCGCAAGGACATTGTCCAGCTTACGGTTCACCTCGAGTAACGTCCCAGTCTGTGAGGTCACCGCACGAGCGGCACATTCCATGGGTACGGGTCGCACTCCAATCGCTCCCGTCTTCCCAAATTTCCAGAAAACCAGATATCCTCCCACTCCAATCAGAAGAAATCCAGTGATCATCAGGCCGAATATCCACAAATCTTCCACGTCCTCGATGGACAGCTGAGAGAGGCACACGATTCGCCAGACCTCCCAAGAATCGAGTGTATATCCCGATGCGAATGTCCCCTCGGGACAGGTGGGAGCTCCCTTCTCCGTTCTCATCGTAGAGAAAATTTTGTCAATCACGTTGAATGACCAATTAATTAAGTCCATATTTCCAAAAAAGAGTAGTGGTTTCAGGAGAAATGCAGAGAAGTGCTCTGTAGGCAGACAGGACAAGAGCCTTGGGGAAGCCGATAAGGGAGCTGAGAAAAAAGCATCTGTACTCTCTGAAGGCAGGAGAAGAAGGCCCATCGCAAAACACGGCAAAAACAGCGATAAATGTTTGGTTCAAACATTTCCATCCGTGTCATACATCAGCTTTTTGTAAACCAGCTCTGTTTTTTACGATGAAGTATTATTTGACCAATCAGATGCGGCCAATCAGATGGTTCCGTTCACGTAATACGCCCGCCCCCTACATAGACCCTTTTGGAAGGCAACACCCGAACAGAGTTTGCTGCGCTGTTCCCTTGTTCGTCATGCTGGCTCAGAGCATCGAACGCACTTTGTGCTGATGTTTCTGGATTCAGCGCTGCTTTCAAACGTGAACGTGACGCCGCTCGGTGTCGTTAATCATTTTTACCGGGCCGACTCCGACACGTGCCGGTGAACCAACCCACCTTCATGTCGCTAGTGTTAGCCCCAGGCTCCGGTTAGCTTCCAGCTAAAAGGCTACAGCACTCTCCTCCCAGTCCCACCCTGCTAAAGAGGGCCTGGAAAAGTTCCCCCACACATCAAAGTGATTTTTCCTTTATGAGCTTTTATAACCTTGTTAATCAGGATAGTTGATTTGCTGCTGCACATAAACCGTCAGTCAGAAGCTCTGCTAGCCAGTTATCTTAGTTCAATCTGTTAGCTTGTTATCAGAATCATTGTTGCAGTTTCATCATCTGAGCTGCTTTTTAAGATCTAGGTAAACTTGTTCAATTTGGGGTTAAAAACAAACGTTTTCACATATTTTCCATGTAGGTTTTTTTGCCAGTTCCTCTTCTGAAAGGTAGACAATTGTTTTTCTCTTTCCCTCAGAAAATCTTAATATTCTCCTAGTTTGGCCCAGCACAGATCACTTCCCAATTACAGCAACAGCCTTATATCATAACCACTTAAGTGGAGAAAATGCTCAGTAGCAATGAGAGAATTTGCTGTTGCATTTAAGTGATGTTAACTATTATTTAACATTTAAACTTATTTTCTGATTTTTTTATTTATTCAAAAACCCTGGTAAGGGATGTTTTCCTGTATTTGGAGCATCAGAAAAAGTTTTATGGTAGAGGTGGTGTTTTAAAGTCACTGAGAAACTGCATGCATGCAGTTTGTTGTTTTGCTGCTAATACAGTAGCAGGTGCAGCTGCATATTATTTCAATAAAAATGTTGTGTCGTAATGGAATTCATGCATTAGTTTTTGTTTGCGTTGAACCCAGAGCAGATGTCACACGCCAGACGACATCAACACTGCATACTTTAGTATTTGTTCATTTATCGTGAGTAATATCGATATCGCAATATTAAGCACTGTTATCGAATATCGCAGGTTTTCCTAATATCGTGCAGCCCTAGTTTGGATTGTTTAGAGGGAGTTCCTACAGTTTAATTGGTATCAGTTGCTATTCTCGCTTGTTGTCCGCATTTCACTTCTCTTAATTTGTGTTATGTGTGCTAAATACTGGTTTATTTGTGTATCATTCCATTTAATCCATGTGTACCCGTCCATGACGTCAGGTCAGTTGAGGTGTGGTATAATGCCAGGCTAATTGGCAGCATGGTTTAGTAGTGCGGTACTTGCAACCGCAGTACCTTGGTTTGACCACCAGAGGTCCCTGGAGACCATATGATTTTGTCAGTGCCTCTGAGGGTGGAAGTCAGTATTTACTCTGTGTAACCCTTGAATGTGCATCATTTGGGAATATATTTGTTTTTGCATAGTCTTTAACATTTGGATATTTATTTCACCATTTGCACAGTCCTTTTACATCACTCTTTGTATTTATTTTCCAGACCACACGGAACCACAGAAATGTATAGATGTCCATACTTCTACTGTCAATAAATACGTAAAACTGTCTCTCCGTGCGCTGCTCTCTGACCGGAGTCCTTATCTTGAAGATACTGTCGGATCAGCAAATAATTTCCAGAGTTCCCACTCTATCACAGTTGGTGACGTATAAACGGCTCATTAAACACGGTTAAAGCGTTAAAAAGAAGCCTCGTCTTTGTGTCCCTGCGGTGCCCACCACTGTGGTATTTTATTTATGACAAGTGTTTTTTCTACTTGGGTTTCTTTCTTTTATGACGTTGAGAAATGAAAATGAATCGCTGCTACATTGGGACACACTCTGAGGATGGAGCATTTGCTCGCTGCCAGAGGACACATGATCCATTTATCCCTTCAGCTTTCATTTTAAAAATAATAATCACTCCATATCCATTCATTTTTAATAATTATTTAATCCAAACAAGATAATTCGAGTCCCCCAAATAAACAATGCAGTTAAATGATTTCCCTTAAAATAGGAAGATTTCACCTGCTGCAGCCTGAACACATACTCCTTCTGCTCCGTGTAAACCTGAGCTGGTCACCTGCAGCTTGTGCGTGATCAAATGTCTCTAAGGAGCTTGCTGAAGAGGTTCTGGACTTTTTCCTCAGACAGACTCGTAGATGTTTAAATGTTGTGGATGAATTCGAAGCAGGTGCTGAGTAACGAGCGCTACTTAAGCCAACGTCTTAAAATCAGGAAAATTGCCTCCAAATGAAATAACCAGAAGTCTCTCTCTGAAAGATACAAGTGTCTCCACTTTCCACTCGACACTGCGCTCTTGTGCATGATGCCGAGTGCGCCACAGAAGCTCTCCCAGCTCCTCCTCAGCACGCCGCTTGCGCGCACTGTCAGCAGCAAGATGCGGAGAAAGTGAGAGATAATGCTCAACTGCGCTGACGGAGATCTTTCCTTGTTTTTTTTTTTATTTACCTCCGATGTTCTTTGTGCCTCACATGTAAAACATCTGTCATTAACAAACCTACTCACGGTCAAATAAATAAATAAACAAATAAACAAATCGCCTCTTGTAAAGACAATCGTAACAGCTCAGCCCATCACCAGTGGTCGAATAATTTGTCCCATCGCCCAACCCTAACACTAAACACGTTAATGACATGATATAAATGATAAGGTGTTGCTGTTCACTTCAATGAATATTTTAACTATGTCAAGACCCTGTAAGAGTTGCTGTTTTGTCCTGAAACCGAAAACTTTTAACTGAAAGAGTTTTTTTTTAGTAAGATGATGCAGATAAGAGGAGCAGTAACGTGTTTAGATGCTAACCTTAATGTCCTCTGTGTTTGCTGTCTGCAGTTTCTCTCTGAAGTGAGGATCAGTCTCCAAAACCTCGATCACCTCTCTGAGGTACCGGTCGTAGTACAGACCCGTGTCCTGCAGGCGTGGGTTTTAAAGCTCAAGTTAAAACTGACAAGAGTCCCCGCTCATCTGAAATGAAAACACTTCACACACTCACCATGCTCTCTTCCTGAACTTCCTCTTTAGGCTCCTGACTGGCTCCATCGTGATTGATGGGCACCGACCACACTGCCGCAGGCATGAGCAGGAGCATCAGCCAGCCAGGTTTCAGGTTCATCCTTCTGTAATGGGATCAATGGTGGCGATCAGTTCTTCTACATGAAAGCAACTACAGAAGTTCAATTCAGACAATGATGAACCTCATTTTTATAAAAAATGCTTTTTAAAGGTTCCTATGGCCTTGCATCTTACTGAACAGTATGAACGTGGGAAAGTTTTCTGCTGTAATTTCCACTGTTGGGTCTATTTAATGTGACATTAAATGTTCAGATGACCTCCTAATCACTCAGGGTTTTATTGTCCTTGATAAATAATGCATTTAGAGTGATCCAGACTACATATGTTTCCCCATGGTGGCTAAAAAGTGACCATCTTGAAAAAAATGATTGTTGCTCCTTATAAAATGTGTTTATAATTACAATATCAGTCGCTGCTTTGATGATTGAAGCGTAGACCACGAGCTGTCTGATTTAGAACACCTGAAGAACAACTAGACGAAGGTTTAAAGTTTTATATTGGATTAGCGGTCTCAGGTACATCGTTTTATTCAGTTTTAGGACCAGAAGATATACTTAGAGAAGGGATAAAAGTGTTAAAAATGTAATTTTTTGTGTTTAACTTATCTGTAGCTAAATTAGCTAGGAAGCTAAGCCTGCAGTTCACGGATGTAGGCGTGATCAAAGACAAATAAGGATGTTTTTATGATCATAATGGCCTACAGGAGAAAGTAAAGCGATCTGAAATAAGGATCGACTTTTACCCCATTTAAAAACCCAAGTTTTACCGGAAAAGGAAGACCTTATTGTAGCAAAAAGCTGCAAAAAATTCTAGCACAGCTCGACCGACCTCGTCTCGTTTTACTTTGTATTTTTGCTGTAATTATACGATAACTATTCCATTAAAGATGCAATAAAACGCGCTACAACTGTTTAAATTACTTCAGTTTGCCTCTTACCGCCTGGATGCCATCAAAATCCACGAACCTGTTTTCGGGTCTGATGGAAATGACGTCACTAGCGTGCAGCGCAGTTTGATGTGCTGCCTTCAGGAACAGTCAGTAAAAATGACAATCAGGTTTGCGACAAGTCATTTGGCATCATTATACTTTTTTGTTTTATTGTTGTTAAAGAAATATATTCACAGGATAAACATTC